>NW_022437030.1:4037475-4485300 GCF_009761245.1 Sapajus apella
GGTTTTGTATTGGATTTCATTGTTACTTTGGGTTTAGAATGAGTGACCGAAGGTAGTTTTAGGACTGGGATAGACAACTGTAAAGCTCCAGGCAACTGGGACCAGGAAGGTCTTGCTGACCTTCCTGTGAGATGGCTCTTTTGAGCTGTGTTTGATAAGGGATATACCCAATCCAATGAGTACAGCTTCACATTCCCAACAGTCTGTGAGTCACAGTGGTCTTCAATGAATTAAAATCATTTCCTTTGCTTTTCTGACCTGGTTAAACGAATCACATGGTTCCTGCCCATTAATACCCCTACGTCAGTAACCAAACACGTGCCTGTTAGCTTGCTGCCTTTCTTTTCTTTATTATGCTTTGAACTGGACAAGAAATATATTTCATTTTCACAATCTGTGACTTGGGTTTCTGAAAGTCGGAAGTACCTTAGTGTATGTTGATACGTTTATTTTTTAAAATGCTTTACTGGGGTATACTTTGCATTCACTCTCCTTTGCCATGTCAGATCTAGACAACAATCAATTTTATGACTCTATACATGAGCCTATTATCAAAATGTATAATACCCAGGATCATGAATTATGTAGTCTTTTGGGTCTGGCTCTTTCAGTCAGCCTAATGATTGTGGGTTTCATTTCTGTGGTAGCATGTCTCATGACATCATTCCTTTTGGATGGCAAGTAGTGTTCTATTGCATGGACAAGACCACATATGAGCATGTTATGAGCATCCATATAAGAGCCTTTATGATCATAGGAATTTTATTTCTTTTGCATGCTAACTTTGGGCTAGAGGTTCTGTGTCCTCTAGTGATTTTTTGTGCAACATTTTGAGGGATAGTGCCATTTTTGTTTTGTTTGTTTTGTTTTCAATGTGGCTACAATATTTTACATTCCCATTTGCAGCATATGTGAGTCCCATATTCCTCACTTCTTTTCTAACATTTGTCAGTGTATCTTTGCTATAACCATTTAAGTGGGTGTCAATTAGTATTAATTGTGGTTTGACTTGTATTTTCTTAACAACGAATGAAATTGAGCCAATTGGCAAATTGTGTATCTTCTATGGAAAATGTCTATTCAGTGATCATAGAACCTCTGTCCTCCCCCTGAATATCTGCAATTCAAAATCCCAGGAAACACATGGAGCGGCAGGGTTCAAGTTGGGGACACTGGGAAGTCCTCAGGCCATCCCCCCAGGAGAGCAGGGCGAGCTTGTGATGGCCCTGAAGCTCTGACAGCCCTGCCTACCTGAGACAGGGGCCCACACAGAGGAGGTGGTCTTGCTAGTCCCCCAATGCCTGGGTGTCCTCTAGAGACATTTGGGAAAAGATTCTTTGCCAACAAAGATCCCTGCTAGCCAGCAGGCAGGTGTGTGTGTGTGTGTGTGTGTACCAGAATTCTAGTGTTCACAGTGGAATTTGAAAATGACAGTGTAAAGCTAAAAATTTAATCACACATGATAACACACCTGCAAAACTAAACCACTGCATAACAACACTGCTCTGTGCTAGGTGGGTTGTTCCAGAACTCAGGGCCCTGGGAACCTCCCTCCCGACAGAGCACTATACAGCATGTGAGGCCACATACATGTGAACCAGGGTGGAAACCAGCACAAGAGCATGGACCAGGACCCATCTGATGCCTCCAACAGGGCTGAGGATAGTCCCTTGTCCTTCCTGAGCATTTTCACTGGGGCTGACCTGGGAGGTGCATGAGGCACTGGGGTTGGGAATTGTGCAGAAGTGCAGAGAGCATGGGGGCCAGGAACTGGTGAGGGGGTGAGAAATAGGCCTTCCCACTGGAGGGGTCTGGGGAGGCACCCAGACCAGGACCACATTTGGGAAGAGAGACAACTGGCCCTGGACATCCTTTCCTTGTGAAGACCAGCAGCCGTGGGACCCGCAGAAGGGCTAGAAGATGAACCCCCTCAGAGGCACACCACCTGGGCACATCCTTCCAGGGAGCCAGGAGCAGCCATGGCATCCCCTGCAGACCCAGATCTGTGACTGGAAGGTGGGACTCCCTGGAGGAGCAAGGAAGAGGTTCCTCAGTGGGGCAGAGGGCCACATTCCAGGAGGGGTGGTGCATTCACTCTTGACCATTCCTGCATCCCTTGCAGTGACTGAAAGTACTCACCATAAGCAGCCTGAACCTACCTTCTGGGGACCACAAGAGGCATGGGGACCTCACTGTGCTTCTTTGTGATCATGGCTGAGGACTGGCAAGGCTGAATCGTCGAACACACACGGGGCTTTCACCTGAATCAGTAGGTCCCTGCCAGCCTGCCGTGACCCTCTGACATGCTATTGGTTCTGGGTCTGTGGGAAGACACTCAGCCACCCCTCAGTGACCACCCCCTCTTTGTAGATCCATGACCTCTCATCACAACCCCAAACCTACACGCAGCTCTTCTGAAACCCTTCCCTAGCAGAGCTGCTCAACCGGATCAGCTGGACCTGCAGAATCCACTTCGCAGGAACGCAGAAGAAAAGGTGGTGCGTGTGCCTCTTCTGCCCTGCCTGTGTCATGCACACAGGGAAAGCAGATGAACTGGCCAGCCTGAACTCCAGCACTTCCACCTGAAGAAACTGTCCCCAGCCCCTCCTGCCTCAGTTCCTCTCTAGGGAGTCATCAGCCAGCATGGGAGAGAGCAACCCTGGGAGAGGAACCCATCGGCTTCTGTCTGACTTTAGGGCACTGTCACAGGCTGTGGAGAACCAAGGGCAGGAGGGCCTCGGAGTAGAAGGGGCCCATGGCAGGGCACTAAGCCTGGGGGGATGCCCCATCTCTCCATCCCCTGCCTGCGACAGGGTCCAGAGGAATGGCCACCTTGTTCCAGGTGTGCAGCTGCATGGCCCCCAGGGAGAACACACCATGGACTGTGTGTGCACAGAGGACACCTCCACCTCAGGCTGGACTGCAAAGAGCACATTTCTGGACAGGGGCCTGCGGCCTGGCCCTGTGCTCACCCGGCACCCACTTCCCTCCTGGGCGCCAGACGGTTCTGTACACTCTCCTATAGGCTCCATGCTGGGCTGTTCATTAGGGCATCTGGGCCTGTCCACAGGGAGGTGGAAGAAGGGACATCCTAAAGGAGGTCTCAGGCATAGGGGAGCTCGTGTCTCCCTCCCTGGCTCCTCTGCAGACCTGGGCGTGGAATGAGGAGCTGCAGATGATGAGGAAACTGCCCCCAAGGATCTGCTTGAACCGCTGCTTTAGAAAAGGACGATATTGAAGGTGCCCACAGCCTCTGGTGAGTGACTGGCAGCCTCAGACCCACCTGCCACGTGCTGCCGGGTTGTGTGGAGAGGAGGAAGATGAGAGAAGCTGGCACAGGCCAGCCCTGTCAGGTGCCCTGAAGGTGTTCAGGGTCCCCTACGAGGCCTCCTAGCCATCTGCATCCTGGAAGGCCACCTCAGTGCCTTTTTCTGGCCTCTCCGAGTCTCTGGGATGAAAGGGCCCAACTTCCCACTGGACTGAGTGGCCAGGGCCATCCAGCCTCCTGCCCTTCACTGACCACCATGGGGCCCAAACTTGGTTCCATGCTGCCCAGCGTGGTCTTTGAAGGGCAGGATTTCATTTGCATAACATGTTTGGCTTGCTGGGGTTTAAAAGTTCTAGTGCTGTTGCTAAATTGTGGCTTAGTAACCTCTCCTAATCTCACAGCCTAGAGATGATGATGGAAGAAGTAGGAGCTGGAATTTTTTGGTACTGACTTGACCAGGGATGGTGTAGCTGCTTTCTACACATTATTTTCTATAGTCTTTGGGAAACCTTGTAAATGTCAATACCTTAACTGTTACTGTTTTTATTGTAACTCAGGGATGAGGAAACTGAGTCTGGGAGGTTCCTGCCCAAGCCTACCTGGCACATAGCTGCTGGACCCCAATCCCGCTCCAGCCCTCACACTCCTCATTCATCACTAAGCACTGCCATCTCCTTGTGTTTAGATTTTTCAGAAGAAATGGTTTTCTTGCCCTTTTCTAACTATGAAGAGACGGAGGCTAAGGTCCCTGCACTCCCAGGGCAGGCCTGGTTGCCTCCAACATCTAGGTGAGCTTGGCTGGTGGATACAGATTCAGGCTCCTGTGAATGGGGCCTGTGCTCTCCCAACCTTGGTCCTCCCAGGTGCACAGTGACTTCATGGCAGCAGCCACACAGGGGCCATGGTGGCCATTGACAGCAGCATGACAGCTATCAGCTCCAGTGAGGAGACCAAGACGCAGATGTTCATGAGGAAAGACATCTTCTTCAGCCTGGGCTTTCATGCAGGACTTTGGTGGGGATGTGGTGGCCTCCATATTACCCACCACCGAACTGAATGGTGGGCACAACATAGGGCGGTGGACACGGAGGGGCTCTGCACACTGGGCATGGTGATGATCGATGACTGTAGCTACCGGCTCATGGACCAGTCCATTATTCCTGGCACCTCAGCGTGGGAGCAGGAGCAGCACTTCATCATTGGCATGGCTCCACTGGCGTTGGCGAGACAGCGTGGTCACAGCCATGTACGTGGAGCTGCCGGAGAGCTCAAGTTGGTGCTCCAGATACTGAGGCACTGGGTGCTCGATGACCACAATGAGGAGATGGAGCTCTGTGCCATGGTGCATGCAAGGATGTCATTGGCAAGGCAGGCACCATCGCACCCTCCACCTGCTCTGTGTCTCCTTCCAGCCACGGCTTCCTGCCTGTGCCAGTGCCTAGCTGCCATGCCGGCTTCCCCCTTGGCCACTGGCACAAACTCTGCTCTCTGTGCCAGAAGCTGGTGGATGCCTTCGTGGACAAAGGGGAGGAGCAGCCCTGGGAGGCTGTGGCAGGGGCCGGCATGGGCACCCTAGGTTGTTCTGGGACTGGGTCCTTGAAGAGACCAATTCTGGAAAGTGAAGAAGCCATACTCAGTAGATCTCCCTTCCCATCTCCCATCCACCCTGTGGTTAGTCTCCCAAATGCAGAGATCAGAGGCTTTGTACTGACTGCAAACTAGAGAGCAGCCAAACCAGTGACCCGGTGGGGGCAGTGCTGACCTGTTAAGGAGTGTGTGGAAATCTGCTGGGTGGCTGTGAATGTCACAATGCTGGGCTGGGCAGGTGGGGCACTGGGTGTTGGTGCTGCTGGTGTTTTGTGCTTAGGAGTTGGCCTCATCAAATGTCCCAAAGCATGAAGAACTCTCTTTCTCAAAATGCCAGTGGCATTCCTGTCGCTATAAAGATCTCTGGCCTGAATGGAGAGCCCCTTCCTTCTCCCCTCATTCTATGACTGTCTTCCTGCCTTGGGAGATGGTGTTTCCTGTGACCTGCTGCTGTTGGGTGTGAGCATGCACACACGGACACCTGCATACCAGGCAGGATATGTCACCATGCCTGCAGGCTGTGCAGCCTCAACTTTCTTCAACCACAGCCAGCCAGGAAGCTGCCAGGCCAGCAAAGCTTTCGAATACCCCATCCCATCTCCTCCACCGTGTCTGCTATGCTGCAGGTACCCTCTCTTTTATAAAGCCGGCTGCCCTTCAGCTGATGCAGCTGAAAATCAACAAGCTAGGGGTCCCTTCCTCCTTGGAAAATAGCAGTCTGCTTTCCATGGAGTCTTAGCTTGAAGATCCTCTGGTGCCCAAGGCGGAAAATGAGCAAAAGGGCAGCATGCTGGCATCTTGGTCAAGGGAAAGGAACTGCCTGAGACCGTTGCAATAGAGGACAGCCCAGTGGGGATTGCCATGGATGCCAGGGAAGAGTCCCCAGCCTGGTCCTGGCAGCTGGTCCTTGACAGGCATAGCTCATGACCCAGCCTCTCAGAGAGGCAGGCGGACATCTCCACAAGGAGCTGTCAGGCAAGGCTCAGGCAGCCTACCCCACCAATGGCGGTGGGAGGTCATCAGGTCCTGTCTCCACAGTAGACCCTCAGCGCCAGGAGGTGATCCTCGACATATGCAAGGGAGTCAGCTTTATCAGCAGCATGGCCTTCCACATTCCCTCAACCAGATATCTTCTCACCAGGCAAGGTGGGGGCTGGTCAGCACAGGAGTCCTGCAGGACAGGACAGAGCCTGTTGGGGGTGAGAAGGGAACTGGGGCCCTCCATGCTGGTGGGCCTGTCCAGCTGCTCCTGGTAGCCCCGGGTGGCTTCTGTCTTGCCACACGCATCTCCCTTCTGCCTGGCCCAAGCTTCTCTGTGCCTCCTCCAGGGGTTCACTTCCCCAAGTCCAAATGAAGTTCAGAACCAGGAGCAGCTGATGAAAGATGTGGCTGCCTTCTTGCTCTCCTGCCAGATCCCTGCTTGGAGAGGGAGGGGCCGCAAGGGTAGGTGGGGGCATTTGAGGCTTTATCACCCTAGTTGAAAGGCTTTTCCATCTAGCTGATGTGAGATCAACTTGGTTTCTTGAGCTGTTGTTGGCGGGGACCAAGGGTGGCCTAGGGAATGAGTAGGGTCCACAGCTCCTGGGTGCTCTTCTGGAGAGACGTGGTTTCTGGAACTTTGCTAGAGTGACACAAAAAGACCTCCATGGTCAGTGAAAGGTCAGTTCTTGGAGTCAGCTTGTGGTTTTTAATCTGCCATCTCCTGCAGGGGTGGATTGGGCTGGGTGCTTCCTGCTCTAAGAGGTGGAGTCATGTTCTGCAAAGCACCAGGGAGGCCTCTAGCCCACAGGCTCAGCTGCTCCTGAATTCCCCAGCTTCTGGGACACACCCCTCTCTCTCTTTCTCTCCCTCTCCACCTCCCCCTTCCCCACCCCCGCCCCTGGCTCTGCTCTGTGGCTGCCACGATTGCAGGGTGAACTCAAGGATAGTCCTGGGTGCACCCTGTCACCTTCGTGTCACACTGCACTGGCTCATTATCCCCACGGCCATTTTCATTATGGGGACCCCTGGATGATCCAAGAACGCCATGCAGGGAACAGAGGCAGCTCAAGGCCTGGCTCAAGGGACACCCCAAGAACCCCTGTCCCACCTCACACTAGTCCCCAGCAGCTTCACCAGTGTGCGCAGGTACCGCCAGACCAAGGCGATTCCTGAGGGGCGCACAGCAAGGACCAGGAAGATGGAGGATGGAGCCCGCCTCAGTAGCGACGCTGAGGGCGACCGGGAGAATGCAGAGGACAACGAGGAGATCCACCTGGAGATAATTCATCTCAAGACCAACAAGTACGATGGTGACAAGAGCAAAGAGGACAAGGAGGGCAGGGCTGAGGCGCCACAGATGCCTGACTACCCCCACAAAGAAAATTAATTAAGAAAACGGACGAACACCTGAACCTAGAAACTGTGTGTGGTGCCACACAACCCTACATTTATGCTGAGAGGGCAACACGTCCCTGAGAACAGTGGAAGCTTTAGATCTGCAACCCTCCTGGACTACACCCTAGGCAGCTCTTCCTTTGGCTGGTTCTAATTAGTAGTGTGTTCTTGTAATGAAACATAGCCCGAAGTTTAATAGCTTTCAGTGAGTTCCCGGAACTTTTCTAGTGAATTACTGAATGTGAATTTGGTTTTTGGAAACCCCCAAACTTGCAGCTGGTGTCAGAAGTGAGGATGGTCTTGTGTGGGGTGTAAGTGTGTGTTGGGAAGTGGTGTGTGTGGTGTGTGTGTATGTCTGTGTTGGGAAGCAGTGTGTGGTGTGTGTGAAGTGTGTGTGTTGGGAAGTGGTGTGTGTGTGGGGTGTGTGTGTATGTGTGTTGGGAAGCAGTGTGTGTGGGGTGTAAGTGTGTGTTGGGAAGTGGTGTGTGTGGGGTGTGTGTGTATGTGTGTGTTGGGAAGTGGTGTGTGTGGGGTGTGTGTGTATGTGTATGTTGGGAAGCAGTGTGTGTGGGGTGTGTATGTATGTGTGTGTTGGGAAGCAGGGTGTGTGGGGTGTGTGTGTGCATGTGTGTGTTGGGAAGCAGTGTGTGTGGGGTGTGTGTGTTGGGAAGTGGTGTGTGTGGGGTGTGTGTGTGTATGTGTGTGTTGGGAAGCAATGTGTGTGGGATGTAAGTGTGTGTTGGGGAGTGGTATGTGTGTGTGTATGTGTGTGTTGGGAAGCAGTGTGTGTGGGGTGTGTGTGTTGGGAAGTGGTATGTGTGTGTGTATGTGTGTGTTGGGAAGCAGCGTGTGTGTGGTGTGTGTGTGTGTGTGTGTGTGTGTGTGGAAGCAGTGTGTGTGCGGTGTGTGTGGTGTGTGTGTTGGAAAGCGGGTTGTTCTAAGGACTGTCCGGTTTCCTCCTGGTTGAAATGAGGCCCAGAAAGGGAGGCCCGCTGGCCAGGGCACACAGCCAGGGCCGTCCAGCCCCGCAGGCAGGCCCGGCCCCTTTCCTGCGCGCTCCCTCCCTGTCCCAGGTGAGCCTGGCCAGCTCTGGAGCGGGCGCTCTCCGGGCTGCGGGGCCGGGGACTGGAGCGGGCGCGGCAGTCCGGGCAGAGCCGGGGCGGGGTCCAGGCGGGGGCGGAGCCGGGCGCCGGCGCAACAGGAGCTGAAGCCCAAGCTGGAGCTGGAGCCCCGAGTCGTGGCCCAGAGCGGGCCTTGGAGTCGGGGCGCCGGCAGCTCGCGGTGAGTGCTGTTTTTCGGCGCGCTGCTTGTGCCTAGCGCCTGGGGGTGGGCTGCGGGGAGACTGTGGGCGCCGATGGTCCGGTCCCCAGGACTCGAACACTTGGCGTCCGTCCCAGCAGTCTTGGCCGCAGGGCTTGGAGAAGGGTTGCCTCCGTTTCTCCTGGGGGAGTCCTGGGTGTAGATGGGACAGGAGAAGGAAAGGGGACATCTCCAGGTTGGGGAGGCCCCTGGCAGGAGTGAGAAGTCCTGAGGAGCCCGGGCTTTAGGTCTCTGAGGGCGCCATTCTTTTGAGTTCTTTCCTCTCTGTGGGACTCAGTTTCCCCATCTTCACCATCCCAGTGAGTGGGTGTCAGAGGGTCTGCCTGGAGGATCCTACTGCTGCTCTCTGCACTTCTTAGGGGAATCTCCTGCCTCCTCCTTTTCCCTTGGTGGGTGTGAGATCTAAGTTCAAATCCATCCCTTCCCGGATAGCCCACACCAGGACCTGCGTGGCCACACCCCCGGCTGTTTGCTGTCTGCTTCTCAAGTTGATGGAGCAGCTGTCTGGTCCTGCTTACATTCCAATGAACTGAAAAGCCCTCTACCCAATCGCCCTGCGGAGGGCCTCCTGAAGCTGCATGAGGGTTGGGGGCTGGACCCCTGCTTCCAAATTTGCTCTTTCTGAGCCCTTGGGCTTCCTGCCATGGCCTTGGTTTCCCCATGGGCTGTGACTTGGCCTCCTCCAAGGTCCTTGTTCTACAGAGGGGGATCACCTGCCCTGTCACCCTCCCCAACCCCTTAGTGAAGAAGACCAGAGTGACATCCTCACTGCCTGTACTTGCCTGTCCCAATCACTCAGCCATGGGGTTGCTGCAGCCCCTGAATTTGTTGGCCTCCCAAGGTCCCTCTGCCTCTCTGCACCCTGGGATCTGAGGCTGGAAGCATTCTCATCCAGCCCACCTCCCTCCAACCCAGTTCAGAAGCCCTCTGCAACACATGCCTGGTGGTGGGGAGCTTATTACTGATGAGGTGGCTTTTCAGTGTCTTGCGGCTCTTGCTTCCTTTACCTAAAATCTGTGGCTTACAGATTTTGCACCTTGGTTCCATGTCTGTCTCCCGGAGCCATGCAGAACACATCCATTCCAGCAGTCGTCATTCATGCACTGGATGAGATGCGAGACGAGCAATGGGGAAATCAGACAAAACTCCCTGCCCTCATGGAGTACACATTCTAGAAGGGAATGGACAGCAATGAAAGAAGTAAATCTATGGCATGGCAGGTGATGGGAAGTGCTACGAGTAAAACAAAGCGGGGAAGCAGGATGGGGTGCTGGGGCTGGGTATTGCATTGTATATAGCACAGTTAGGGAAGGCTTCCCCAAGACCATGACAGCTGGGCAGTCATCAGGAGGCGAGGGTGAACCTTGTGAGTATCTGTGCAGGGCGGTGGGGGAGGGGGGGCTTTGGCTTTTACTCTGAGCACGACGGGAGCCCTGGTTTGGAGCTGAGGAGTCACCTGCTCTGACTTGGGGTCTGGCAGGCCCATCCAACTGTGGGGTGGAGAATGGACGGTGATGGGTGGGCTAAGGGCAAAAGGAGAGCCTGGTGAGAGAATCGGTACTGTCGTTCTGGGGAGAGACCATAGTGGCTTACACCATAGCCCACAGGTGGTTAAAAAAAATAGAAAAAAAACCCCAGACCTTCAGATTTGGGATATATTTCAAAGGCTATGTCAATAGGATTTGGGGTGCAAGAGAAAGGTAGAATCAAGGATGATTCTGAGTTTTTGGCTCGAGCTTCTGGAGGTTTGAAGCTGTCGTGAACCGAAATGGGAGTTGCGATGGGGGAGATCAGGAGTTTGGTTTTGTGCTTGTGTGAGCTGTCCATTAGGCATCAATGATGATTAAGCAGTTGGGAAAAGTTAAGGGCGGAGGTTGGAGTTGAAAATGAAACTGTGGGCATCGTCACCATATAGCTGGTATTTAAAGCCACAAGAGCAGGTGGATTCATCTAGGAAGGGGGCTATATGGAGAAGAGAAGGGGTCCAACCATTGAGTGCCGGGGTCCCTGGTGTTAAGAACCAGCCAAGAAGACAGGAAGAGTGAAAATCAGAGAGTTGGGGTGCCCCAAGGAGGAAGGAGGGAGCAATTATGACCAATGCTCCTGGCAGAGCAGGCAGGCTGAGGGCTTAGGATTGAGCAACAGGAGGTCACTGGTGACCATGACCAAAACAGTCTCACTGGAGCTGGATGGGGAACTTGGGGGATGAGAAGGGATGGGAGGATTTGGGAACAGTAGTGCAAGCAACAGACAAGGGGGCCTGCTATAAAGGAGGCAAAGAAATGGGATTGGAACCAAATGAAGAGGGGCGTCAAGAGAGGGCTTTACTTTTACAATGGAGGATTAGAGTGCATTGTTCACTGGTGGGGGGAGCTGGTCTCTTAGGGAGAGAAGTTCAGTGAAGGGGAGGGAGAATGGAGGATGGCTGGGGGAGGGTGTGGGGCTTGGTGCCCGCGGAGACCCAGAAGGCTTGGGAAGTTGAGCTTCCCTGGGTTTCCCCTCCTCTCCTGTCTGCAAGGGGTCAGTGGGCTGAGATTTCAGCACTTAAGCCATGCATTTGCTCTTGGCCCTAAAGAAACCAGGCTGGCTGTGGTCTCAGGAAGGAAGGAGGTGTCCGGCCTCAGGTCTGGGCCTGGCGTTCAGGGAGAGGCCACGTGGGTCGCCCCTTGACCCTCTCTTTCAGCAAGGAAGTGCCCGTTTCTCTACATGGCCCTCACCTTGGGGAGGACAATGGTGTCTTTGAAGTTGTAGTAACTGAAGGAGAGAGCAGAAGGCGATACAGATAGACTGATAGATTTTGTCTGAAGAGGGGAAGCCCGACCAGGTGATACAGGGGTAAGAGGAAGGATGTTAAGGACAATTTTTAGGAAACGGATAATAAGTGAATATCTATTTTTTCTCTGTCTTTCTCAATTTAAACGGAAGCAGGAAAATCTGAAGCAAGACATAATGAGGAACTTCCCAAGCTGGGGAGCTTCCTGAGCTGGTTAGTGATGACAGCACTAAGGCCAGGTCCTCCTCAGATGTTTAAGATGAGACAGGATAATGCCTGCTCAGAGACAGGGGGCTGGCTGAATTGGTCCTTAGGATTCCCTCTGCTCTGAGGCTTCTGGAAGAAGGCAAGGGCAGAGGTGTGGTGATGCAGCTGCTGGTGGCTTGGGCGGGTCTCCCCACATGGCTTGAGCCATGTGGCTTGGGCGGGCCTCCCCTTCCTGGAGTCCACAGAAACCGGATGTCACTAGCCGGAGTGTGTATGGCTCACACGTACGCCAGGCTGCTCCAGGCTTGGTGTGCTAGGGAGGGGTCCCTACTTACTTTCGACCTGTCCCCCTGTGAATGTGTCTCATGTCCCCAGTGGGGTTTTTCAGTGAGGGTCGTGGTCGCCAGGATACACAAGTCGTTGTGCCAGAATTGCCTGGAATTACTTAGTCCTGGATGGCTGGTTGGCCAACTCTGGTCTCCGGCTCTTCCTTTGGGAATTTCCCTGGGAGGTGGCTGGGCTCGCCAGTCCTGTGCCTCTGGGCTTTTGGCATTCTGTGCAAGGCCCACCCACAGATGCCATGCCTGCTTCCCCAGCCTAGTGGGCTTTGATGGGGGAAGAGAGTGGTCCAGGCTCTCCTGATGAGGAAGAAGGAGCAAGTGTCCTCCTCGAACATTCCCTGGGTAAGAGGAGCAGGCGTTGTCCTGGCTCAGCTTGACTCTTAGCCTTCTTTCATTCCTGGCTGCACACATGCTCCCAGGCCTGGGGTCAGACGCGGAGTGCTGGCTCCATTTCTGGGCTGTTTTCTGGGGAGAGTAGGAGAGTGGTTATTTTCCCCAGGACCTGGGCAGGGGCGATGGTTGGGGCTACCGTTGCATCCTTGGCTGGTATTTCCACAGCTGAGAACCACTCCAAGGCTGAGCCCAGAGCTTATTCTGCCCCTTTTTCTCCTCTGCTCCCCTGTCCCCAGCCACCCCACCCTCTTGGCTCCTCTATTTAGAGGTGGGCACAGGGAGGAGACCTCCTTGGCCTGAGAGAACTACCTTAGTTCCTGGCTTCCAGTGGCCTCTGCAGGGCGACACCCTCTCTCCCAAGCAGCCAGACACACCAGTAACCTCATTGCCTCAGTTTCCCCATCTGTCCAGCACAGGGCCCCCTGTGCCCCAGCAGTGTTCTGAGAGATTAAAGGTTTCTCCTTTTGCTTACCATGTCTGCCGTATGAGGACGGGCACAGAATGTTCCCACCACCCCATGCCCAGGGGATATTTGATTCATGAACATTCCCACAGTGCCTCTGTGGGGCACAGCACTGTGCCAGGCTCAGGGATGCCAGGACGGGTAAGACCCAGGCTTCCACGTGGCCCAGGCAGGGAGAGAGACACGTAAACAACCATCAGTAAAGATGCAAAATCCCCACTTGGCATCTGCCCCTTTGAGTGTCTGGGAATGTCCCTGATTTATAAAAAGAAGCTGACGGCCCTCTTTGTTTTCCGTACTAACACCCTTTCACTTTCGTTTCTTCTGGGCACTGCACCAGCCCTTGTCCATGGACACCATGACAGTTGCAGTACCGATCATGCTGAGAGATGTTCCCGGCTGCTCAGGGACCCTCCCAGGTCTTGAAGCTCCTGGAGGGTCACTTCCCCTCAAATCCCCAGAACCCAGAGCATGTTACTGACAATAGCAGGGGAGCAGCCTGTTCACGTGGTTTCAAGGGTGTGGGAGAGAGGCGAGGGCCCTAGGGCAAGTGTGTGGGGAAGTGTCGACGGGGACAAGGCACCAGAACGCTTGGAAACCACTTAGTTTGCACCGTAATTTTTCACTTTGCCTAGGCTGGGACCTTTAGAACAATACCCTGAGCCTACTCCTTAGAGAGCAGTGTGCAAAGCACATGGCACGGGCTTGGGGCCCCCGTGGGGAACTGGAATATAAGAGTTAGAGACATGCATTCTGGAGTCGCACACGGCTTGTGTTGAAGGCCTGGCCCACCCTGTCTAGCTGTGACACGTCGTACAAATCACTTAGCCTCTCTGTGCCTCAGTCTCTTCCTCTGTAAAATGGGGCTTATCGTAAGCACTACTTCAGAGTGGCTGGGAGGGTCCCGTGAATTCATGCAGGAGAGCACTTAGAATGGCGCCCGGCGTATTGTTTATGCGTAATAAATATTAACCATTACTGAAACTGCTGTAGCCCGAAGCCAGTCAGGATCAAAGAGCCCCTCTCACCCCACTTCGAAGAGAATTCATTCCCTGATCACTTGGGAGATCTCTCTCTCTCCCTTTTTTTTTGAGACAGAGTCTCTGTTGACCAGGTTGGAGTGCCGTGGCTCCATCTCAGCTCACTGCAGCCTCCACCTCCCGGGTTCATGCGATTCTACTGCTCAGCCTCCTGAGTAGCTGGGATTACAGGTGCCCACCACCATGCCTGGCTAATTTTTGCATTTTTAGTAGAGACAGGGTTTCACTGTGTTGGCCAGGCTGGTCTCTAACTCCTGACCTCAAGTGACCTTAGGAGATCTCTTGCTCCTAATAGTACCTCAAGCCTTTTTAAACGTTTTAAGCCAGAGACCAAGCATGCATATGGGAGTTAGGGGTCTTGATTTAATTTTTGGTTGCTTCAAACTCTCTGTGGGATCTTGAGGTGTTTCTTGCCTTCTCTGGGCCTCAATTTGCACATCTGAATGGTGGGGAGCTTGGATTGGATAAAGTCTGAGGCTAGAACCAAAGCCAACTCGGGTTTTGCTGGGGCTGACTTGCCTTGGCCTTCCCGACCACCCCGCGTCTGGCTTTCAGAGAAGTCCCGCACTGATGTTGTTCTCCTCCCCAGGTTGTGAAATGTGCTCGCAGGAGGCTTTTCAGGCTCAGAGAAGCCAGCTGGTGGAACTTTTGGTCTCGGGGTCCCTGGAAGGCTTCGAGAGTGTCCTGGACTGGCTGCTCTCCTGGGAGGTCCTCTCCTGGGAAGACTACGAGGGCTTCCACATCCTGGGCCAGCCTCTCTCCAACTTGGCCAGGCGCCTCCTGGATACCATCTGGAATAAGGGTACTTGGGCCTGTCAGAAACTCATCGCAGCTGTCCAGGAAGCCCAGGCTGACAGCCAGACCCCCAAGCTGCATGGCTGCTGGGACCCCTACTCGCTCCACCCAGCCCGAGACCTGCAGAGTCACCGGCCAGCCATTGTCAGGAGGCTCCACAGCCATGTGGAGGGCATGCTGGACCTGGCACGGGAGCGGGGTTTCGTCAGCCAGTATGAATGTGATGAAATCAGGTTACCGATTTTCACACCATCCCAGAGGGTGAGGCGCTCCTGCGTGCATCACAGAGCTCCCAGGAAAGGGTGCTTAGTCACCAAGATTGATTTATCCTCATGAAGTCAGCCTGTGGGGTAACTTGGTCTATGGGATTTCCCCTAAAAAGGTAGCCAGGCAGGTAAAATTTGCTCTTGACTCTTGGCAGGCAACATACAACTTCTTTTTTTTTTTTTTTTTAAAGAGATGAGTCTCACTCTGTTACTCAGGCTAGAATGCAGTGGCACGGTCATAGCTCACTGTAGCCTTGAATTCCTGAGCTCAAGTGAGCTTCTGGCCTCCAAGTAGCTGGGACTATGGGCCCTGTACCACCACTCATAGCTAATTTTGTTTTTCTTTTAGAGATGGGGTGTTGCAGCCGGGCGCGGTGGCTCACGCCTGTAATCCCAGCACTTTGGGAGGCCGAGGCGGGTGGATCACGAGGTCAAGAGATCAAGACTATCCTGGTCAACACGGTGAAACCCCGTCTCTACTAAAAATACAAAAAATTAGCTGGGCATGGTGGCGCATGCCTGTAATCCCAGCTACTCAGGAGGCTGAGGCAGGAGAATTGCCTGAACCCGGGAGGCGGAGGTTGCGGTGAGCCGAGATCGCGCCATTGCACTCCAGCCTGGGTAACAAGAGCGAAACTCCTTCCTCCCAAAAAAAAAAAAAAAAAAAAAAGAGATGGGGTGTTGCTTTGTTGCCCAGGCTGGTCTCCAGTTCCTGGCTTTAAGCAATCCTCCCGCCTTGGCCTCCCAAACTGTTGGGATTGCAGGCATGAGCCACTTTTCCTGGCCAACATACTGCTTCTGCTGAGAGGAAGTGTGTGGTGGCCAAGGGCTCGGATTCTGGAGCCAGAATGGCGCAGGCTCAAGGTCAACCCTGTGTGGTCTCAGGCTTCCCAATGGAGCCTCTCCAGCCTTAATCTCTCTTGTTTCAGTTTCCTTATCTATAAAGCAATGGTAATAGTCATATGGTGCCTATCCTATAAGGCTGTTGGGAGGATTCGATGAATTAATTCGATGAGTAATGCTTAGGACAGTGTCTATTACCACTGTCTGCTATTGATTATTTCTGTTATGAGTGATACTGTGTACTTGTATGCTTTTATTTCTGTTTTAAATTAACGGCACAACAGGTTATAACATCGCAGTATATTGAATCTCTATTTTATAATTAACATAACACATTATGCACTAATATATAATATTAGCGTATTATACATTAATATAGCTTAAATGTTTATGTAGGGTTTATGATATGAAATTGCATTAGATCATAGATGTTCAGAGTTGGGATCCAACTGCCCCCAACAATGTAATGACTCAGCAGAGACCACCAAGACACAGAAATGACCACTGAGTAATTTTGAATCTCTTTTGTTTCCTCCAAACAGTGATTCTTAGGGCTCCTGCGAGGCAGATGGAACAGTCACTAACGTTCCACTTTATAAATCGGGAAATTGAGGCCAAGGAAAGTAGTTTGAATAAGCTCGCAGTAGTTAATGAGATGGCCGATGCTAGACCAATCGTCCAGCCTTGGTCATTGACTTATTCATCCATCATTCATCTATTCAGCCAGAATCTATTAGGTACTTGATACATATTTGTTTAAAGTTTGTTGTGTTCATAGTGCTTTGCACATGGTAGGTACTCCATAAATATTTGTTGATGAAATAAATGAGTTATTGAATGAATGATTGAATTAGAATTACACTGCAGTGGTAAAATGGACTGGGTTGGGGAACATTTTAGTTTTTCTTTTTGTCTGTTTTCCAAAAATGTATGCGGTGTTCACGTAAGTCTGCGTAACCCTAGGTTGTGATTGAGGAAATAAACTAATTTGTCTTCAAGGCTGCACTAAAGCTGCCTTATGTGGCAAGGTATTTACAGAGCACGGAACACGGTATAGTCCTCTCTGATTAGCTGTGGGTACAGAAGACGTATTGGTTATTGCACTGACCTTAGTTTCTCTTATAATTTGTTAAGGGAATTGAATCAGTCCATCTGAGAAGTTATAAGATTGTGTCTTGTAACTGAGCTCTGATTGACTGAGTGATTACAAGATTGGATCTTGTAACCTTTGAAAGTTCAGCAATGTAGTCCGGTACAGATGCTCTGAGGGGTTTGGAGAAGGTAGCCTAGATCCCTAGGGCTCAGAGAAGACAGGACATGAACAGAGCAAGTACATGGATTGGTGAAGAAAAGAAATCGGCTAACTCATGGGTCAAAGAAGAAATCATGATAGAAATCAGAAAATATTCAGAACTAAACAATGAGAATATTATTTATCAAAATCTATTGGATACAGCTAAAGCAGAACATGGGGGAAATATACAACCTTAAATGCCTAGGTTAGGAAAGAAGAAAGACATTTATTTATTTATTTATTTATTTATTTGAGGTGGGGTCTCACTGTGTCACCCAGGCTGCTGGAGTGCAGTGGCACCATCATGGATCACTGCAGTCTCGAACTTCTGGGCTGAAGCAATCCTCTGGCCTTAGCTTCCCGAGTAGGTGGGACACAGGTTAGCACCAACATACTGGGCTAATTTTTGAGGGGAGTGTAGAGACAGGATCTTGCTATGTTGTCCAGACTGGTCTCAAACGCCTTGGCTCAAGTAATCCTCCTCCCTCGGCTTCCCAAAGTGCTGGGGTTACAGGCATGAGCCACTGCATCCATCAAAGGCTATATTTTAATGAGCTAAGAATTCTTTTTTTTTTTGAGATGGAGTCTTGCTCTGTCACCAGGCTGGAGTGCAATGGTGCAATCTCGGCTTACTGCAACCTCCGCCTCCTGGGTTCAAGTGATTCTTCTGCCTCAGCCTCCTGAGTAGCTAGGACCACAGGTGCGTGCCACCATGCCCGGCTATTTTTTTTTGTATTTTTAGTAGAGATGGGGTCTCACCGTGTTGACCAGGATGGTCTCGATCTCTTGACCTCATGATTTGCCCACCTGGCCTCCCAAAGTGCTGGGATTACAGGCTTGTGAGTTACTGCGCCTGGCCAAGAATTCATTTTAAGAAAGGGCTCAAAAGCAAAAGCAAACATTGAAGCCTGGGACTGAGATGAGTGGGGAGCAGGGAAAACAGATCTGAGGATTGCAGGAGATTATAAGCGGCTTGTGCTGCCCGAGGTTTAACCTTTTAGAATCCAGCTCTCTCTGAGCCTCCTTTGAGCTCTGACATTCTGTGACTCTGATTTGGTGGGCTTCCCTAAGTGGCCTCTCTGATTTCATTTGGATGGTGCTTGTGGTATGTTCAACCAACATGTCTTCCCAACTGACCTTTTAATTTCCTATTAAGAAGTAGTTGTCGCCGGGCGTGGTGGCTCACACCTGTAATCCCAGCACTTTGGGAGGCCAAGGCAGGTGGATCACGAGGTCAAGAGATCGAGACCACCCTGGTCAGCATGGTGAAACCCCATCTCTACTAAAAATACAAAAATTCAGCTGGGCATGGTGGTGTGTGCCTGTAGTCCCAGCTACTCGGGAGGCTGAGGCAGGAGAATTGCCTGAACCCAGGAGGCGGAGGTTGAGGTGAGCCGAGATTGCGCCATTGCACTCCAGCCTGGATAACAAGAGCGAAACTCCGTCTCAAAAAAAAAAAAAAAAAAAAAAAAAAAGAAGTAGTTGTCATTGATTGCAGGTTAGGGACAGAAAATGCTGTGGAATGAAACAAAATACAAGTTAAAGAACCAAATTCCAAAAATACCCATTGCTACTATTGACTGAGTGCCTACTGTTTGCCAGACCCTGTATCCAGTCTATTTCCTGTATTGTCTTATTTAAGCCCCACAAGGGTATAGTGTGATTACACTGTTTCTTAACAATGAAGAAACTGCCCAAATCGCCCACCTGGGAAGTGGCCCAGCTAGAATTTGAATCCAGGCCTGTTTTCCTCCAAAGCTTGTTCTATTCTCTATCTGTCATAAAATGTGGGGGCTTTGTGTGGTAAACTTGCTCAGTTGGGCACAGCAGTTGTTAGGAAACCTGAGGCTGGTAACACCAGCTGTAATACCAGCTGTCCGTCTGACTCATGCAACTGTTAAAGTTGATAGGGCTGAGGTGTCAGACTGAGCTCTGAATTGCCTGATTCCTATAACAATATTAACTTAAACATTTTCAAATTGGGAAATTCACCATGCCTACAGAAGAGTGTGTATATTTCATATGTATGGTGTAAACTGTTCCCATCACCCAAGTTAAAAAACAGGATGTTTCTAGTACCTGGGGCCTTCTATAATTGCAGCTACCAGAGGTAAACACTGGCTTGACTTTTGCGTAAATCATTCCTTTGCCTTTCTTTAATATTTTAGCATCTTTTAAAATAAATCCCCAAACAATGTATTGTTCTATTTTGAAAAACTGAGTAGCAAGCCAAAAATAGCTGTGTAAAGAAACTATTAGGCTGGGTGGTGGCTCACACCTGTAATCCCAACACTTTGGGAGGCCGAGGGAGGTGGTTCACGAGGTCAGGAGATTGAGACCATCCTGGCTAACACAGTGAAACCTGTCTCTACTAAAAATACAAAAAATTAGCTGGGTACCGTGGCATGTGCCTGTAGTCCCAGCTACTCAGGAGGCTGAGGCAGGAGAATTGCTTGAACCCAGGAGGCAGAGGTTGCAGTGAGCTGAGATTGTACCACTGCACTCCAGCCTGGGCAACAGAGAAAAAAGAAAGAAAGAAAGGTCATTATTGCCTTTTCTTAGATGAAGGTTCCCAAGGCAGGGAAGCTGAGTGGAGTCTCAGGGACTTGGTCTGGCTTTGCCTTCCCTGGGAATTTATAAGGACCCCTTCTGGGAAGTCAGTAGGCAATGACATAAGCAAGTCTGGGGAAATACAGGGCTCATTGCAACTGGAGGGTCTGGTAAGGCCAATGTGAATTAGGTGCTGGCTGTCCAGAGGAAAATGGCCAGAGGAAGCATGCTGCTTCATACAGTCCATGGTAAACTTGCCAAAGGCTATTCTAGCTCACAGGAATAGGCAGAGACTAAACACTTCCATGGAGTGAAATGAATGCCCTCAGCTGACTCAGGCAGCAGGAGTTGAGAAGAAATGATGTTAGTTCGTGATGAAGACAAGTCAAATATAGATAAAGGTTAGGGTCAGGCTTGCCTGGACTTCTAGAGGATAACTGCCCTCAATATGTCTGAGTCTTGAGTCACTGCTCCATTCTGTCTGAACTGGTGGCAACTATCTACTTATAGTACACAGCCATCAACCTGAGATTTCCCTACATGGTCTTTCTGCATTGAGTCTCCTCTTTGGACTCTACTTTCCTGGTTTACTCTATTTTGCTAGACCATATCCTCCAGTCACTTCCTTAGAATGAATGTATGAAAGTTAAAAATTTCTGAGCTCTTACATGTCTAAAAGTTCCCCAATACTGGATTGATAGTTTTGCTGGGTATAAAATTCTGCACTGATCATCATTTTCCTTCAGAATTTTGATTGCATTGTTCCATTATCATCTCTTTTCAATATTGCTTCTAAGAATTCCAAAACCATTTTTTTTCTTTTTGAGACAGAGTCTCACTCTGTCACCCAGGCTGGAGTGCAGTGGCATGATCTCAGCTTACTGCAACCTCCGCCTCCTGGGTTTAAGCGATTCTCCTGCCTCAGCCTCCCAAGTAGCTGGGATTACAGGGACCAGCCACCATACCTGGCTAATTTTTGTATTTTTAGTAGAGACAGGGTTTGTCATGTTGGCCAGACTAGTCTTGAACTCCTGATCTCAGGTGATCTGCCCTCCTCGGCCTCCCAAAGTGCTGGAATTACAGGCATGAGCCACTACTCCTGGCCTCCAAAACCATTTTAAAACTTTTTCTGGAATCTTGTAAAATTTTTTTTTTAGTCCTCAGCATTTTAAAATTTTAATGATGTGTCTTGGTGTTCTTCCATTGTGCTAGTCACCCAAGAGGTAGTTTAAATCTGGAAACTTCTCTCCTTATGTTTTGGAAATGTTCTTGATTAGTTTATAGATGATTTCTTCCTCTCCATTTTATCTCTTCTCTCTTTATGGAACTGCTATTACTTTAATGTTAGAACTCCTGGACTAATCCTTTAATTTTCTTCCATTTTCCATCTCTGTGTCTTTTTGCTTTACTTTTGTATGATAGTTGCAACTCTATCTTTAAATTCTTGAATTTTTCATTTTTGTTGTCATGCTATTAATTTGGTGGTTCTAGAGTAGTCAGAGAGCTCTTACTTAGAAGGTGAAATTTGAGCAAGAGGTATGTTTGACTGTTCTTTTTTGTAGTATCTTACTGTTGTTTTATGGATGTAACATCTTTGACTTAGGATCATAAGATCGGTGGGTTTTTTGTTTGTTTGTTTGACTGTTTTTCACCCTTTGTAAACTTTTTCTACAAGTTGCTTTCCCCTTTTCCCCTTGTTTGGCTTATATCCCCCATGTTAGTTGCTTTCTCTGGGCTTATGATACTCTTGGTGGTTTTCTTTCTCATGATTGGCAGGTAGGACTTTAAAACTTGTTGGGCATGTGGGTGAAACTTGTCTACCGTGAATTTCACTGTAGACATTTTGGGAAATGACAGTGTTTGTATCTTTAGATCTTGCCTCCTGGGTTGATCAAGTTATCTGAGTAGACCACAGACCTCTTGCCTGGGGATAAACGAGAAATCTGTTTCAGTTTGACTCAGTTCTCCTTGTTTTAGTCATTTCCTTCAGTTCCAGAGGTCCCTCATGCTGATCATTCCAGAATTCTTTACAGATTCTAGGATACACACTGCATGGTTTTCAACTTTCTCATTTTGGGGTTAAGATTGGGCTTTCAGGAGTCTCCTAAATCCATTACCATTCATTCGTTCAGCAAATTGAGTACCTGATTTGTGCCAGACACTCTTCTATGTGTTGGGGATACATCAGTGAACAAAACAGACAAAAATCTTTGCCCTGGAAATACACACACTCCAGTCATGGTAGAGGAACAATAAGCCAAAGGAAGGAAATTACAGAGTGTGCTAGAAGGTGGTAAGTGTTTCAGAAAGTAAGTAAAGTGGGTTCGGGAGTTGAGAGTTTGGGAAGGAGGAAGGGGATAAATGATGGCAATTTTAAATAGAGTAGTCAGAGAGCTCTTACTTAGAAGGTGAAATTCAAGTAAAAACTTAAAGGAGGACATGGAATTAGCCATGTGGACAGCTGGGGGAGGGCTTCCATGTAGAGAGGACAGCCAGAGCCAAGGCCCAGAGGCAGGAGCATACCTGGTAGTTTTAGGGAACAGGAGGCCAGGATGCTGAGTGGAGTGGGGGGGGGGGGTCAAAGGAGAACCTTGAGTCTAGGTGGTTCTAGACAGGTATTTTTGTCTGTTTTGGGCCCTGAAGTTTGCTGGCTGTTGGACTTGGGCTCTGAGAGAATAGGGATGCTGTTGGAATGTTTGTACAGGAGCGATGTGACCTGAGTTTTGTTTGTAAAGGGTTAGGCTTTGGCTGTGACATTAGGACTAGGCTCTGGGGACAGGAACAGAAGCAGGGGGACCAGTTTTGCAGCCTGTGCAGCTTTCCAGGTGAGCAGGGATTTGGCTTGGAGCAGGATGGTATACAGGAGGTGACAAGAATTGGCAGGGCTCTCTAGCTGTGTGTCTGTATGTAGACACGGACCACAGATGGCATTTGAGCACTAGAAACCTGGTGGGTCCACATGGAGTTTCCATAAGCACATAACATACACCAGGTTTCAAAGACTTAATATAAAAAAAATAAGAATGAAATCTATCTTGCTTTCTTTCTTTTCTTTTTTCTCTTTTCTCTCCTCTCCTCTCATCTCCTCCCCTCTCCTCCCCTCTCTCTTTTTTTTTTTTTCTTTTTTTTGAGACTGAGTCTCGCTTTGTCACCCAGGCTGGAGTGCAGTGGCATGATCTTGGCTCACTGCAATCTCCACCTCCCAGGTTCAAGTGATTCGCCTGCCTTGGCCACCAAGTAGCTGGGATTACAGGCTGTGTCACCATGCCTGGCTAATTTTTGTATATTTAGTGGAGATGGAGTTTCATTATGTTGTCCATGCTGTTCTCAAACTTCTGACCTCAGCTGATCCACCTGCCTCGGCCTCCCAAAGTGCTGGGATTACAGGCATAAGCCACCATGCCCGGCCATGTCTTGCTATTTTCTACATGGATTGCATGTTGAAATGGTAATGTTTTGGCTATTGTGAGTTAAATAGAATATATGATTAAAGTTAATTTCATCTATTTCTTTTTACTTTAAAAAATGTGTCTTTTAGAGGATTTGAAATTACACATGTGGCTTGCATTTGTGCCCTGCATTTTATTTCTGTTGGACAGTGCTCTTTGGGACATGCTTTGAAGAAGGAGTCAACAGGATTTGACAGATTACGGAGGAGAGGCATCACGGGTGACTCCAAGACTTCAGGGTGGGAAGAATGGGATTAATATTAGCCAAGAGGAGGAAGGCTGTAGGTTTGGCAGGTGTGTGGGTAGGTTAGGAGTTTAGTGTTGAATATGTTGGAGGTGTTTATGAAACTTTGAAGTGGAGATGGAAAATAGGCAGTTGGATGTATAAGTCCAGGCTTCAGGGGAAGAGTTCAGGCTGAGGATGAGGATGTGGGAGTCTGAGCAGAGGTTGTATTCAAATATTCAATCCATGAGACTCGATGAAATCACATCTCTTCTGGATGATTTACAGCTTGCAGAATCATTTTCTCTGTCTTTGTAGGTTTATGTCTTTATTTTGTTTCATCTATTTTTCAGTTATTCACTATTTTAGTGAGTTTTGAGTAGGAGCCAGATTGGATGCATGTGTTCAGTTCACCATCTAACACTGTATTAACTACTTTAAACTCATGTGGTTGTCCGATTATTTTTCTGATCTTTTATGCTGGATAGAAGAAGATGCCTATGAAGTTGTAGTAATCAGTAAACCTTCCCACATCAGCCTTTCTGGAAAAATAATGTCTTCTGTGTTCCCCATAGGCAAGAAGGCTGCTCGATCTTGCCACAGTGAAGGCGAATGGATTGGCTGCCTTCCTTCTACAGCATGTTCAAGAATTACCAGTCCCGTTGGCCCTACCTTTGGAAGGTAGGTGTATGTACTCAGTTAATCAGAAAGGGAAGGCAAGTCAGTACAGATCCAGTGTGATCCAGCAGAACACACCTCGGTTAGCGTCCCATATGCTGGCAGTGCAGCCTCCCTGTGACTCAGTTTCCTCATGTTAAGGATAGCACCACCCCCTATCTCATTGGGCTTTTAGGAGGATTAAAAGGACAAAAGTATATAATGTTAGCTATTAGCTTTCATTATCTCCCACACAATGTAATGGTAATTAGAGCTACCATATATTCAGGACTAATTAAAGGTGCTACTTAACTATCCAAACTCTCATTATCTGTACCAAAAAAATATGGACATATGTTTGGAGTTAGGGCTGGTATCTCTTGATCTCTGAAATTTAGCAGCTCACAATTGGAAACTGAAGAACCAAGTGGATCTAGAGACTGTGGTATCCCTCAGTGCCCAGGGTCACCACCCAAACTCACAACAGGTGGGGCTGGGACAGCACCATTTAACCATGCCAGGCATCCTGCCAGGTGCCTTATGGACAATGTCTACCCTTTGCAACAACCCTGAGAAGTAGGTCGTGTTTTTTTCCACCATATAGATGTGGAAACTGGGCAGAGAGGTTAAGTGACAAGGGAGGGGGAGATGGGTCTGATTGTAAACTGTCCCCACCTGTACTTTCTCTTTTCTTGGGAGAAGAAATGTCAGCTGTGAAGAGAGAGTGCAAACCTGGCACTCTTTAGGGCTTATTCCTACACCGCTGTACAGAAAGCTCATTGGCACCGAAGCCCCCTGATCTGTGCGTGGCTCTGGCAGATGGGTCTATCACCCTGGGCCCTGCCCTCTGGGCAGTGAGCAAGCCTGTGGAAGGGGTGGCTGGAAGCCTGTGCCTGGCACTCAGTTGTGCACCATCTCATCAAAGAATGGGATGTAGACATCAGTCCACCACACAGGGGTGTACAGCATGGAGTGCGGGGCCTGGTTCAGCCCCTGGTTGAGGTTAGCTGTTGATATCATCAAGCACAACTGGTCACTGTAAGACCAGGCTAGGGTGCAAGATTCCCCACATTTCTAAAGGTGACAACTGATGTGTTTATTTCTCTATAAAATGACATTTTTTTTTTTCCTGGAGAATTTTAGTATCATTGGTGATGGCTGGAAAGCCTGCATTGGAAATCAGGTCAGAAGAGGAAGATATATATCTGATATGTATTGGAGAGGAAGATATCTATCTTATGGTCTAAGTTCAGCGATCCTGGTATATTCAGAGGGCAGAGAACTCAGCAATAAACATCAACTCTGGGAACAACAGTGGTGACATAAACACAATGTGCCCCCTCTGTGTGACCACAGATAACCATCAATGAACTCAGAGCTCTCTGAAAATTGCTTGTTAGTTTTGGGGTTGAAAATAAGTGGGCGAGTGTTTGGTTGGGAGCAGTGAGGCTGTGATGGCCGGGGACCGTTCCACCAACCTGGGACTAAACCAGCACTTCCCCATTTCCCCTGAAAGGGGAACTAAACCCTGACACAGGAAATGGTTTGCTTGCATTGCTGTCAGGATGAAAAAGGAAGAGCAGTAGCCTTTTAAACACACCCAGTGCATGAAGTCTCCCGGCATGGGGTGCATGGGGAGGATGGGGAAGTGGAGGCAGGATCACAGACTTTCATTTGAGTGCTCGGCTGGGGTGCCCTGGTGGCCCTGAGGCCCTCCGTTGCTAGGAAGATCCAGATCACTCAGGATCATCTCCCCATCTCGAAGTTTAGCTTCTTCACATCAGCAGAGTTCCTTTTGCCATGTAAGGTAACATATTCACAGGTTCCGAGGCTCAGGACATGGACATCTTTGGGGGTCTATTGTTGTGCCTACTATATCCATTAATAATCATGATAATAAACACTGTGTGTTGGGAGTTTGCCATATCAGATATTCTTCTAAACTCTATTTTATCTCACTGCCTCCTGAAACAATCCTTCCAGGTATATATTGTCCTCATTTTTACAGATGAGAGAACTGAGGCCTGGAAAGGCTAAATGGCTTGCTCAAGTGAATGGCGGACCCAGGTTTTCAAACTCAGGTGTGTCTGACTTCAGAGACTGGGCTCCTGGGCCCTTCAGTCTATTGTTTCTCTTTAGAGAAAGACAACTGAGGCTGAGTGGTGAAGGGATTTATCTAAAGCCACTGGCCACTGTGGCAGGACAGATATCAGAATACAGGTCTTCTGATCCCAGCCGAGAGCCTCTTCCCATCATCTACAACTCCTCCTGGTGTCAGTAATGATAACAGCAGTCACTGATGTCTTTCGAGCACTTACTTTGTGTTGGGCACTGTGCTAAGCGTTAGACGTCCGTTATCTTAGTTGATCTGCGTAAAAACTCTGTAAGGTAGTGACCAACATTTCTCCCACCTTACAGAGGTGGAAACTGAGGGTTAGGAAGTTTCCTTGACGGTCCTCAAAGTCCACAGCTTGTGAATGGAGGAGCCAGGATGGGCGCCTGCTGGCTCGCCTGTCCCTTCAGTTATGTCACCTTTCCCTGCAGCAGCCCCCTGTCTGGTTAGGTCCTATCTTCACCATGGTGCCACCTTCATCTGCCTCCTCTTCTGCCTTCCAGCTGCCACATGCAAGAAGTACATGGCCAAGCTGAGGACCACGGTGTCCGCTCAGTCTCGCTTCCTCAGTACCTATGACGGGGCAGAGACGCTCTGCCTGGAGGACATATACACAGAGAATGTCCTGGAGGTCTGGGCGGATGTGGGCATGGCTGGACCCCCACAGAAGAGCCCGGCCACCCTGGGGCTGGAGGAGCTCTTCAGCACCCCTGGCCACCTCAATGATGATGCGGACACTGTGCTGGTGGTGGGCGAGGCGGGCAGCGGCAAGAGCACACTCCTGCAATGGCTGCACTTGCTGTGGGCTGCAGGGCGAGACTTCCAGGAATTTCTCTTTGTCTTCCCATTCAGCTGCCGGCAGCTGCAGTGCGTGGTCAAACCACTCTCTGTGCGGATGCTACTCTTTGAGCACTGCTGTTGGCCTGACGTTGATCAACAGGACATCTTCCAGTTCCTCCTTGACCACCCTGACCGTGTCCTGCTAACCTTTGATGGCTTTGACGAGTTCAAGTTCAGGTTCACGGACCGCGAACGTCACTGCTCCCCAACAGACCCCACCTCTGTCCAGACCCTGCTCTTTAACCTTCTGCAGGGCAACCTGCTGAAGAATGCCCGCAAGGTGGTGACCAGCCGTCCTGCTGCCGTGTCAGCATTCCTCAGGAAGTACATCCGCACCGAGTTCATCCTCAAGGGCTTCTCTGAAGAGGGCATCGAGCTGTACTTGAAGAAGCGCCATCGTGAGCCTGAAGTGGCGAACCGCCTCATCCGCCTGCTCCAAGCGACCTCAGCCCTGCGTGGTTTGTGCCACCTTCCCGTGTTCTCATGGATGGTGTCCAAATGCCACCAGGAACTATTGCTGCAGGAGGGCGGGTCCCCGAAGACCACTACAGATATGTACCTGCTGATCCTACAGCATTTTCTGCTGCATGCTGTCCCCCCAGACTCAGCCTGCCAGGGTCTGGGACCCAGTCTCCTTCTGGGCCGCCTCCCCACCCTCCTGCGCCTTGGCAGACTTGCTCTCTGGGGCCTGGGCATGTGCTGCTATGTGTTCTCAGTCCAGCAGCTCCAGGCAGCACAGGTCAGCCCTGATGACATTTCTCTCGGCTTCTTGGTGCGTGCCAAAGGTGTCATGCCAGAGAGTATGGCGCCCCTGGAATTCCTGCACATCACTTTCCAGTGCTTCTTTGCTGCATTATACCTGGTACTCAGTGCTGACGTGCCGCCAGCCTTGCTCAGACACCTCTTCAATTGTGGCAGGCCAGGCAACTCGCCGATGGCCAGGCTCCTGCCCATGCTGTGCATCCAGGGCCCACGGAGGAAGGACGGCAGCGTGGCAGCTTTGCTGCAGAAGACTGAGCCGCACAACCTTCAGATCACGGCAGCCTTCCTGGCAGGGCTGTTGTCCTGGGAACACTGGGGCCTGCTGGCCGAGTGCCAGGCATCTGAGAAGGCCCTGCTCCAGCGCCAGGCCTGTGCCCGCTGGTGTCTGGCCCGCAGCCTCCGCAAGCACTTCCACTCCATCCCGCCAGCCGCGCCGGGTGAGGCCAAGAGCATGCACGCCATGCCCAGGTTCCTCTGGCTCATCAGGAGTCTGTACGAGATGCAGGACGAGCGGCTGGCACGGAAGGCTGTACGTGGCCTGAATATTGGGCACCTCAAGTTGACATTTTGCAGCGTGGGCCCCACTGAGTGTGCTGCCCTGGCCTTTGTGCTGCGGCACCTCCGGCGGCCCGTGGCCCTACAGCTGGACTACAACTCTGTGGGTGACATTGGCGTGGAGCAGCTGCTGCCTTGCCTTGGTGTCTGCAAGGCTCTGTAGTGAGTGTTGCTGGGCATTGCTGTTCGGGCAAGGGGGAGCACCATCAAGGTTAATCATGGGAGCCCCGAGCTGGGATCCAGAAATCTGGGCCCAGCTTTACCTCTTTCACCCTTCTTTGCAACCCTTCCCAGATCCCTTCCCTTCTGGGTCTTAATTTCAATATGTGACAATGACAGCCATATTTTACTGACTGGCATATGTGCTGGGTCTGGTGCTACGCTTTCCAGAATGACCTCATCTAACCTTTACAACCACCTTGGGCTGTAGGCAGGAATGTTATTATCTCCATTATCCTTGACTTGAAGCTCAGAGAAGTGAAGTAACTTGTCCAGGGTTACACAGGAAATGGCAGAGCTGGGTTTCACAAATCACATCTTTCTGATTATAGGTTTCCTGTCCCGCCACCAGTCTGTGGATACACTTCAGGGGCTCCCTGAAAGCCTTGAGGTCATATGCAGAAAGTTTTGTGTAATATGTGTCGGTATCAGGAACGACACCAAATCAGAGGTGACTTGTGCCCCATCAGAGACTTTAACATTCCAGCCAGATGGGAATTTCAGGACCCAAGAGATGGATAGGGGCTGCAGGGTTTCAACCACTCTTGGACTCCTTAGGTAGCACAGTGTCCAAGCAGGATTTCAGCACTACCTGTATTGCTTAGGGCCCCAGCCAAAGATGTCAGGTTTTGCCCTTTGGAGAATCTGTGCTCCTGAACTCAGGGGTCTCTTTGTACATCTTAGGCCTGGGGATCGGACTCCCACGATTCCCCAACAAACTTCCAGCCTTGAAAGGGGAGGCCTTGCTTCTGTGTAGAACCTATGAGAAAGCAGAAGTTCTAGATAGAAATTAAGATCTATTCCCAGCTTCCTGGGGCTTTAGGCTACCGCCCTGCCATGACCTTAATTGACCCTCAGCAAGGGACGAACCTCTTCTTGAGCGTATTAGGATGGTATACATCTTCTCTGAGGCAAAGCAATGAGATTTATTTTCCTCCATGGACCAAACACATGGATATCCACTAGAAACTGTGCAGTGACTTTTGTTAACCCTGACATAGGGATGTTGGTCATAAGGTTATAGCAAAATAACAACATAATACATAACGTATATAGCAAATATATACATGTATTCTATGCAATGAATATAAATACGATTATACCCATCATGGTCTTGGAGGAAACAGTTGACACACTTCAAATGGGTGATTTGAGGAGAGTTTAATAAAGAGATTGTTTACAAGCCATGGGCAGGCGTTAGGGAGAGCAAGAGGGTTGGTGCAGGGGCCTGGGATTAGTAACAGCCGGGAGAGGGTAGACCTGAAGGGGCAACGGGAGGGAGGCTAATGAGCTGGGGGGATGAAGAGGGCTGCCTGAGATTCTGCAATGTGGAAGAATACAACTGGCTCCTAACTCCCTTCCCCGATCCTTGCTTCTGGCCAGCGTCTTCCACTGGCTGGACCCATTAGGGAGGCCAAGCGGGCTGCTTGCTGGAGTAGTCCTCAGACATCAGCCTCCCATGAGCCAGAGACGGGTAGAGAAGCGAGAGAGTGGATGTGGCCAGGCAAATGGAAGACAGCCAGCACCAAACTCTGTTTCCCTAGGAGGGAGGATCATGATACTTGAGTGGGAATTTGGAAACCTATCTGTTGGAGCAATTTTCCTGATAGAAATAAGAATGTGCATTTTCCTGGGTAGTAGACTCATAGTTTTTACCCCAAGACGCCAGGCACTCCTGGCCTGTGTGATCCTCATAGGCCAGTGCATCCCTGGACTTCTGGAATGGATCTTCTGTTCTTGGTTAGGGATGTCCATTCCCAGGATGTGCAGAAGGGCTCCGGGAAACCTGTGGGTCTGTCTCTATTTTCAGAGAACGGTAAGGGTGGCCTGGTTGTACCTGATGGTGCTCAGACTGTGGTGTGTAAAGGCACTTGTGGAAGTGCAGATTCCTGGGCCTGCCCCTGGTGATTCCCATTCAGTAGGTTTGGGGTGGGGCCCAGGGCATCTATATTTTTAAGAAACAACCCTGGTGATTCTGATACAAGTGGTCTCACCCTGGGAGAACTACTGGTCAGCAGCAACCAGCTTGGTTTTCTATTAGCAATTCCTGTCCTTGAGCAAGTTCTGCTCCTCACCCTACACACACTACAACTGCCAAGGCCGTAGGGGAGGGGAAGCAACCATGAGGTTGCTGTGAGTGCACTGTGTGTGTGTGTGTGTGTGTGTGTGCGCGCGCGCGTGCGTGTGTGTGTGTGTGAGAGAGAGAGAGAGAGAGAGAGAGAGAGGAAGGGAGGAAGGGGGAGGGCTCTCCCACAGTGCCAACCTGTCTTTCTCCCACTTGAAGTGTTTCCATGCCAACCGAGATCCTCAGCCTCTAGGAAACCCCATATACACAGTGCCCCTGTATAGGTTTCTTTAGATTCTGGCTCTCTCTGACTCCAGAGTGATGGGTTTCAAAGTTTTTTGGCTGTGACCCACAATGACTGAGAGAGAGATAGAGAGAGAGAGAGAGAGAGAGCGCACCCACCACCATGTAAACGTGAAACCAAAGCTTCATGAAATGACTTTGCTCTGTGAACTCTGATGCACTGTGCTCTCCTCTGTTCTGTTCAATCTGTATTTTAGAAATGCTGCTCAGGACCTCAAAATGGTTTGCATGTCCCACAACCTGCAGTCTAAAAAATCACTGCTCTAGAGAAGTGGCCATAAGAGGCCCTAAGGGGGAAGCTGCACCATGTCAGGGATAGGAGTGGGGTTTGGAGCCAAGTTGCCTGGGCTCAAAGCCTTTATGTGCTGTGCATCCTTGGCAAAGTCACTTCACTTGTCTGTGCCTCAGTTTCTTTCTCACAAATGCACAAAATAATGGTACCCACTTCACTGGCTTGTCTTGAGGATTAAATTGGGCAGTGCTAAGGATAGGGACCAGGGCTAGCGATCACGATTCTAGGTTACTTTTACCATGTACCAGGTGCTCACGAGGCTTTATATATACAGCCTGGTGAGGCTGATAATACCATTACCACAGATGAAGACACCAACAGATAACTAGGAAGTGGCTGATCAGGATCACAATATCCAGCTGAGGCGCTCCAGAGCCTGAGCTGTTAATCATTCAGTCAGGGCCTCCCAGGTTTGCCTGAAGGTAAAGAATCACGTGCACAGTTGTTAAAATATACAGATCCCTGGGCCCCACCCCACACATACTGGATCACCAGCTCTGAGAGAATCTGTATTTTAGGGAAGCTTTCAGATGAACTTGTGATCAGGTGAGTTTTGGGAATGGTGCCCCAAGAGGAGTGGCAGGCCAGGCTTGCTGGGCAGGGACTGGCCTGCGGGAGTGGTATCACTGGGGTTAAGGACTGGGCACTAGCCACAGCCTGCCTGCCTGTTTCCAAAATTTGTGGCCGGTCTCATCCAGCTGGTCTACCGTCTGCTGGCTTAGATGATGGTAAATTTTTCCAGGGGTAGCCTGTCTAGCTAAGGCTGTACCTTTCCTATATATCAGCTCCTTTCCACCATCGTCCCCTTTGTGAGGCTGCTGTGATTATCATGTTCCTTTTGCAGAGATGGAAACATTGCTTCCAATTAGCTCTGTGATTTCCTTAGGATTCCAGGGTTCTTTAGTGGTGGATCTGGGCCCTACATCCTGGACTGTCTCTGTCATAGTGCACCATACCATGTCACCCACCCTGCCAGGGACCTTGGGGTCTCCACTTTTCTGGGGTGCTCCATTTTTGCAGGGTTTCCTGGAAGCACAGATGCTGGCACTTCAGGGATGAATGAAAGTCTTTTTTGTAGATTTTTTGTAGATTTGTAGATTTTTTTTTCTTGTCTTTCCAGCTCCGTTTTCAAATGTATTTGTCTTGTCTCTTTTAGTTTACGCGATAACAATATCTCAGACCGAGGCATCTGCAAGCTCATTGAACATGCTCTTCACTGCGAGCCATTGCAGAAGTTAGCGTAAGTCAGCCTGGGCTGCGGACATTGGGCCCCAAGTCCCTTGGTCTCACCCCAGGTCATGCAGCCTGGGTAGCTGTGAGTGATGGGCTGGGGCAGGGGCTGTTTGCATGATGGGGTTGCAGGTAATTCCTGCCCAGAGGGGAAGGGCAACCCTGGGGTTGGGTGCTCCCTGTCCAATGTGCTTTGCTTCTGTGTCCCTGAACAGTCTGTTCAACAACAAATTGACTGATGGCTGTGCACACTCCATGGCTAAGCTCCTTGCATGCAAGCAGAACTTCTTGGCATTGAGGTGAGCCCAAGTTTTCCTTATTCCCTGGAAACTCTTTTTTGCCCCACAGCTGAGTCAGTCTGGTCTGGTCTTCGGCTGGCGCTGCCCACACTGGCTGCTGACCTCCTGATTGAATGTAGGGGCAGTGTGTCATTTTGAGCAGGGGTTCTCTCTAATGCCATCATCTCCCCTGTAAACTCTGGACTAGCCCTGCTGAGGGCTTCCTGTCTTTTGACCTTTAACCCATAGGGCAAAAATGGTTTTCTAGTCCCCTTTCCTTTTCTGTGTCTAAGAGTGTCACAGCTCTCTGGGGTGACTGAGTTCCATAATGCATGTTCAGCTTGTCTCACTGGGGAAGGCATACACAGTTACTTGCCACCCCAGCTGTGGCAGCACTCCCAGAAGGTCCTTTCCCCATTCAGAGCATGCAAGGTTTGCAGTGTCATCTGGGTCTGCATTTCTGCTGCTCCAGTGTCTCCCAGTTTCAACTGGAGTCTCTCTCTCCTACCTGGTACTGTTAAATTGCCCCTCTAGCTGGCCCCTGGGTTGGCCTGGCTCTCTCTCTCTCTCTCTTTCCTGGATATTCTTGCCTCCTGTGATTTGCGAGGTAGTAAAAGAAGACAAGTTAAAAATTGCTTCCCTCTATTCTTTTACCTCGTGGGCTGGATTTGTGGATGGAAGCTGCCATCTTAAAATGGCTGGCCACATAGCTCAGTCTCGGCGAGGGCTACTGAGATCAGGACCACAGGTGCCAATCTGTATATTTGTACAAAGGACTCTGTCAGACTCACAAGCCTGGAATAGGCTGTGGCCAGATGTGGCTGACCCATCCCCGAGAAGGGTGCTAGTTTCACAAATGGAGGCTATTTGTGGCCAACACAGTAGTCCTCTGTTATGTGCAGGAGAGACATTCTAAGGCCCCAGTGGATGCCTGAAACCAAGGAGAGGACCAAGCCCTACACATACCATGCTTTTTCCTATACCTACACACCTGCGATAAAGTGTCATTTACAAATTAGACACAGTAAGAAAGTAACAGCAACTCATAATAGAACAGTTATAGCAATATACTATAATAAAAACTATGTGAATGTGGTCTCTCTCCGTCTCTCTCAAAATACCTTCTTGTACTCTACTCACCCTTCTTCTTCTTGGGAAGATGTGGGAGGTAAAGTGCCTGTGTGACGGAAGGAAATGAGGTGGGTGGCGTGGCACTGCGAACTTGCGCTGGGCTGCTGTTGACCTGACCACACGTCAGGAGGAGAATCATCTGCTCCCGGAGATCCTGAATCTTTGAGCCCTGTGAGGTCAGTCGTTGGCCATCAGGAGCAGATAATGTTGACTACTTAGTGGGAGCATACAGAGTGTGGATACGCTGGACAGGGGGCTGATTCACGTCCTGAGCGGGATGGAGCTGGATGGTGCGTCATCAGAATAGCATGCAATTTAAAATGTATGAATTGTTTATCCCTAGAATTTTCCATATAATATTTTTGGAATGCAGTTGATTTCAGATAACTGAAACCATAGAAGATGAAGCTGCGGATAAGCAGGGGGCGGGGGACTACCGTATATCATTGTAATTCAGAGCAGGAGCTCTGGAGTCAGACTGCCTGAGGTTTCAACCCTCATTAGCTGCATGACCTCAGGTCAGCCCAATGTCTGTGTGCCTCCCTTTCCTCTTCTGTAGAATGGGGGTAATAACCATGGCTACCTCACTGGCTGTAGTGATGAGCAAGAGAATTAATCCACATGAAGGACTGCACCGTCTGGCAGGGGCTTTATATAGTAAACGAGTGGCTGCAAGATGCTGGGTAAATCACACAAGCACTCAGCTTGTTTCTCCTTATGTGAGTCCAGTCCTCCAAGCAGGGATCTGATGTGCCACACATTTATCGGGGAAAATTCCTATGAGGGGAAGTGGAGAAGGGAGCTGGGGGAGCCTGGGGGGTGTGTCCCTGAGTGAAGGAGAGAGGGAACGAAGGAAGGTTAAGACGGGGAACCTTGGACTTCAGGGCAGTCCTAAGACATTTGGGCAAGGTTGATGAAGAGTTCTTGAGCCAAGTACATCTGGCGGGGGAGCCTGGTGTCTCAGGCAGGGGCTGGCAAGCAGCCTTGGTGCCACACCAGGACATTAGATATTGGAGCACAGCAGCTGAGGCCCTTGGCTACCTCCAGGGAGCTGAGGCTGGAGACCTGAAAGGCGAGTTCTCCTACCTGCCACACCCTTCTCCAAGGGTGCAATAATATCAGCCGTATAGGATTGTTGTGAGCTGAGTGGCTTGAAGTTCCTTGAAAGGATGAAAGCCTATTGTTACCCCAGGAAGCCTGGGGTTCAGGTGAGCTCTGGGGCTTCTCTGAAGCATTTCGAGGTGTCTGGATTTGCTTGTAGCAGGAGGCTTCCTTGCTGCAATCTTCCCTGACCCCTAGCCTTGGCCTTCCCTCCCCCCTTCCCTCCTGGAAGGCTCAGCGGGCTCCCCTCCTCTCCCCCAGCCACGTGGACCTGCCCAAGGCTCTTGTGCAACAGGTAAAACCTACGTGAAGCAACAGCAGATCTGGGAAGGCTGCAGAGGGCACAGTGGGGTCTGGATCAAGAGTGGCTGAGACCGCAGGGAAAGGTGTGAAAGCTGAGTCACCCTTGCTGTCCTGGGGAAACCACCTCCCAGGACAACTCCCTACTGTGGCTCCTGCCCGGAGCTGTCATGCTGCTGTGCAAAATGGTGTGCTGCCATCACTTTCCCTTTGCGGGGGGAAAACGCAGTCATGGGAGCCGCTGAGTAAACTGGACTGAGCAGCGAGGGCACCTGCTATGGCTGCTGCCTCTTGCGCAGGTCCTCAAAGCTTTCTTTCTGCCAGGACGCAGACGGCCAGCCCTCCTCATCTGGTTGCCGCTGTGTTCCCCCAGCCTCCTCTGTCTTCCCTTCCAGGCTGGGGAATAACCACATCACCGCTGCGGGAGCCCGAGTGCTGGCCGAGGGGCTCCGAGGCAACACCTCCTTGCAGTTCCTGGGGTAGGTTGGATTCCAGGAAGAGGGACCTGCATGGAGGGGCTTGGGACTTTTGAGGATTTAGGGGCAGGTGAAACTCTTCAGCCAGGAGGCCTGGGGGCAGTACAGCTCCAGTGGGGAGGATGAGCCAGGGAGAGAGTGGGCGGCTCTTGACTGCTGCCTTGACATTTGCTGTATGCGTGACAAACAGGATGTTTGGGATGTTGGGGTTGGGGGAGGGCATTGCCCATGAGCTGGTGACAGGAAGCCCTCTGGTCCTCAGGGTGTGCTAGGGCTGTACATTGGCTGCATATTAAAACCACTTGGGAGCTTCTAAACACTATTGCCAGGTGCCCTCTCCCCCCACCCCAGACTGATGAAATGCAAATATCTAGGTGAAGGGCCCAGGTATCAGGAGTTTTGAAGAGCTTCCCAGGGGATGTGCAGCCATGAGTGAGGACCCCTGACCTAAGAAAGAGAAGGAAATGGGGAAGAATAGGAAGGCACCCAGGATGGGAGGGGCTGTGCTAGGTCGCTCAGAGCTCTTGCTCCCTGTAGGACCATGCTAGGGCCTGCCAGGGAGGGGAGTACCCCAGACGGCAGCCCCAGGGCAGGCTTCCTCTCTTTGCTAGGCACCCAGGCTTGCACCCATGCTGTTCCCAGCAGCCGCTCTCCTATCCTGTCCTGCCCTACAGTAAACTGGGGTCCATTTGACGAGAACTGAGGGCTTGAGAACCTGGGCCTGTAGGAAGAGAGAATAACCTTAGGGCTTAGGTGTTCCAGCCCATTTCACAGGGAGGCAAGTTGCTGCCAAGTTGTGTTTTTTTGTTTTTGTTTTTGTTTTGAGACAGAGTCTCACTCTGTCACCCAGGCTGGAGTGCAATGGCGCGATCTTGGCTCACTGCAACCTCTACCTCCATGGTTCAAGCAATTCTCCTGCCTCAGCTTCCCAAGTAGCTGGGATTACAGGCACCCACCACCATGCCCAACTGATTTTTGTATTTTTTAGTAGAGACAGGTTTTCGCCATGTTGGCCAGGTTGGTCTTGAAATTCTGACCTCAGGTGATCCGCCAGCCTTGGCCTCCCAAAGTGCTGGGTTTACAGGCAGGAGCCACGGTGCCCGGCCCCCAAGCTCAGTTTGAGCCACGAATGGAACTTTGTGGCTCTAGACATCAGCGTCTTTTTCACACTGCATTAGTAGCAACAGAGTCTGGAATAAAGGAGGCCACAGCCCCACTGAGCTCTCTTTTACTTGAAGTCACATCTGCCACATTGGGGATATCTACCTCTTTCAACACATATTTATTAGGCTACCTGTCTGGTCCAGGCACTGTGCTAAAACCTTCAAACACTGTCTTTTGATACAAAGTGTTCTGTAACTTGCTTGCCTTTTTAAATTTTATTTTATTTTATTTTTTGCTTCACAGTATATTATAGGAAATTTTTTAGGTCGTTATGACTCCTTACTTACTTATTTATTTATTTTATTAATATTTACAGACAGGGTCTCACTCTGTCACCCCAGCTGGAGTACAGTGGTTGCAATCACAGCTCATTGTAGTCCTGCACTCCTGAGCTCAAGCGGTCCTCCTGTCTTAGCCTCCTGAGTAGCTGGGACTACAGGCACACACCACCATGCCTGGCCAATATTTTTGTGTTTTGTAGAGACGGGGTCTCACTGTGTTGCCCAGGCTGGTCTCAAACTCCTGGACTCAAGTGATCCTCTCTCCTCTCTCCTTGAGCACCTAAAGTGCTAGGATTATACATGTGAGCCGCCTCTCAGCCTGACCACATTTTTTAAAGAGTGCACAGTTACATAATCTATTTAACTGGTTAGCTTTTGAAGACTATTGTTCTCAGGTTTTTTGCTATTACAGTGCCATATCCCTGGGACACAGAGCAGTGCTGGCACATAGCCAGAGCTCAGTAAAGAAGCACCTGGTGGATGAAAGTGCCAGTCGGGCGTGGTGACTCATGCCTGTAATCCCAAACCCTTGGGAGGCTGAGGTGGGCAGATCACAAGGTCAGGAGTTTGAGACCACCAGCCTGGCCAATGGAGTGAAACCCCAACTCTACTAAAAATAAAAGAATTAGCCAGGGGTGGTGGCAGGCTACTTGGGAGGCTGAGGCAGGAGAATCGCTTGAACCTGGGAGGCGGAGGTTGCAGTGAGCCGAGATCATGCCACTACACTGCAGCCTGGGCAACAAAGTGAGACTCCATCCAAAAAAAGAAAAAAAAGAAAAGAAAAGAAAGTGCAGTGGACTTCCTAGTTCAGCTGCCCCTTGCTAACTTGTGCACATACCTGTCCAGGGTAGGTCCCTAATCGCTGAGTCAGAAGGTATGAGTTGGGCTTTACCTTTTGGAAAGGGATGTTTTTGAACTACAGTGAGTCAGAGGAGGATGGCCCAGAAGCTGAGGGAGTTTGACATGAAGGAATTGGCGGTGTTAGGAAGAAGCAGGAGAGAGAGCTGGCTTGCAGAAGAAACATTAGACTTGTTCTGGGCAGGTACTGAGGGTAGCTAAGGACTTGTGGGTGGCAGTTACTGGGAAGTAGATCTGAACTAAGTGTCAGAAAAAGTGTCATAAGTGTAAATTACTCTTGTCAGTTAGTTCCTGTCCTTAAGGTTTGGGCTGGGTAGGCATCTACTGTTCTCTAAGTCTGTAATGTAAAACCAATGAAAACTCTTGGTGAAGTTTGGCCATCCTGCCCAAAAGATGGAGGCAGGTCCACTTTGCTGAGACCAGCAGCCCCAGTGAGGCCACTCTGGGATTGAGTGGTCCTGCCCCTCTGGCTGGGACTGCAGAGAGAGGAGGACTGTTAGTTCATGTCCAAAACACATATCAGGCACTCACTGACACTGTGTGTTGATTCTTTTGGCCTTTTCAGGTTCTGGGGCAACAGAGTGGGTGATCAGGGGGCCCAGGCCCTGGCTGAAGCCTTGAGTGATCACCAGAGCTTGAGGTGGCTCAGGTAAGCTTCAGAGTCTATTCTGTAATTTTCATGGGGAGACCAGATGAAGAGGGAGGAGCTGGGGCCAATTTTGATGGTCTTTGAACTTTATTTCTACCCCACAATGTTAGGCAATGGAGTAAGCAAAAGAGACCATTGGATTTCCAGACAGAACACTGGAGTCTTTCTGGGTGACTTTGGAAATGTCCCTGTCTTCTCAGGGTTTTGATTCAGTATCTGTAACTTGAAGATCTTGGGGTGGATCAGGTACATTTTATCTTAAGGACCAATTCCAATCATTGGTAGTAGCTGCACAGTGCACCACAATGAGAAGAATTTTAAAGCTGCACCTGGGCTTAAAGAGCACTGTAATCAATTAGGGATGTCTAAAAAATGTAAAAAAAAAAAAAAAAAAAAAAAAAAAAAGCAGTGCAATCAATTAGTGATGTCTTAAAAGGATAAAAACAGAAAAGAGCACAGCAATCAATTAGTGATGTCTAAAATGGAGCAGACCAGGAGGGTGCCATGAATTTTGCCCTCCATAGGTTAGCTTATCTCTGAGGTTCTTCCCTGTTCTGACATGTTTTTTTTCCATGATTATCTCCAGCCTGGTGGGGAACAACATTGGCAGTGTGGGTGCTCAAGCCTTAGCACTGATGCTGGCAAAGAACGTCATGCTAGAAGAACTCTGGTGAGTTTGGGGAATTCTCTGTTCTGGGGAGATGGATCACAATCTTTGTTGATCCCCTGGCCTTATCCACAGGAACAGTTGTGTGGGGAGACAAAGGTGGATGACTGATTGATTCACTGTTTGATCGTGTTTGTCTTTATATGTACTGTGTGATATGAAGCTTATAGAGCCTGGTATGTACATGCTAATTTTTTAATTTAATAAATATTGGTTTTCTGATTTGATGACTGCCTCCACATGGCATAAATGTTAAGAGCACAGACTCTGGAATCAAGCAGGCTGTGATCTTAGGCAAGTTAAATAACAATTTCAGAATCTCAAGTTTCATATCTGTAAAATGAGGGTAAGAATACTTCCAACTATAAAAGATTTTTGCAAGAATTAGATAAGGTAGTGCCTGTGAAGACCTTAACATAGTGCCTGGCATATTTTTACATGCTCCTTAAATGTTAAGTTAGAATAGTGGCAGGGTTACTACCACTATTACAGCCGCTGCTGCTGCTACAACTACTCGTACTGTGACTACCACTAATAATAAAGTTTTATTATTTTAAAGTGAATTTGAGTTCCCAAGAGCACTGGGTATTAGAGTCAGGGGTCACTGTGGAAGGTGGAATGGAGTTTTGATAGTTGAAAGAGGAACCATGAATTGTACTTATGCTATTGACCTGAAGCAGATTCTACATTTCCCATCCTTTAGATACCACGAGTATAGTCTTCTGACATGTTCTGGGCAGTTTCAGATTATATCAGGGAGATAAAATGCTGCATGTTTGATTTTCCCTGGAAGCAGAAAGGCACTGCAGCATATGGGCATTGCCATAAGCAGATTTTGTAGATGGACCTCGGCTGCGGCAGGGCTTAGTAGCTCTACTAAAGTGTGATTGATTCTATCCTGATTGGATTTTGCTACTTGGAATTTCTTAGTAGAGGAAAACCTTATTGTGAGCATCAGTTATGATTACTGTTAAAAGAAAAACTTTAGGCAAATTAAATTTAGCAGAGCTGGTTTGAGCATATAGCAGTTTATGAATTGGGCAGCATTCAGAACTGGGAGATCTCCACTCAGCTAGGTGGGGGCAAGCAGTATCTATGGACAGGAAAAGGAAGTGATGTACAGAAACAGCTTGATTGGTTGCAGCTGGGCATTTGCCATATTTGGACATGGTGTGATAAGGTATTTGCCTTATATGGACACAGTCTGATCAGCTGGTGGGCTGTGACTGACTGAAGCCTAGCTGCTGTGATTGGCTGACACTTAGCTGTTTGTTATAAGAATATATTGTTAGGTGGCAGTTTGCCACATAGAAACTCAAAGTGTGGAGTTGGTCTCAGGCCAAATTTAGTTTAGCTCTATGTGAAGCTGCAGGTGACAGAATACCTCTGTCTACAGAGGTTTAAACATGGAAAGGGTTTATTTTTTCCTGTATAGGCAGCTGGAGGTAGGCAGTGTAGGGCTTGTACAGTAGCTGCAAGAGGCCAGAAGAGGTCTCAGCTCTGTCTCATTCTCTTTCTGCTCCATCATCCTTAGCCTGTGACTTTATTCTCATGGTTGGTTGCCTCATGATCACAGGATGGCTGCTCCAGCTGCAGCACTACTTCTGTATTCCAGGATTCAGTCTGTATACCTGGGAAAGCCATCTGGGTTTCTCTCTTTTAAAAAGCCTTCCTGGAAGCCCCACCTGTCAACTTCCCCTTATGTATCAACTACGTGTATGTCACTTGACCAACCCACATGTTTGTTTGACCAACCCTGGCTGCAATGGAGAGTGGGAAATGTAGTATTTTCACCAAGGGTATGGCTGTTCAAATGAAATGAGACTCCATTAATAAGGAAGAAAGAAAAGATGGATATTGTGGAGCTGGGGGATGAGGGAACTTATTACATAGTGGAGCCCTTGGCGTGAATTCTCTTGCAAATATGTCCCTGGAATTGAGAATCCCCACACAGTACTTTATCTGTTCTTTGTTTATTCATAAGTTTGGGTTTTCAGATGTTGGATTTCCTGTATGGGGGGCATGTGAGTTAATCTTTATTGACATCATCTTCCATAATCAACATTATCGTATCAGCTGGATTTTCTTTCTTGTTCTCACAGCCTGGAGGAGAACCATCTCCAGGATGCAGGTGTGTGTTCTCTCGCAGAAGGACTGAAGAGAAATTCAAGTTTGAAAATCCTGAAGTAAGGAACCTATAAGCAGAAGCCAGGACAATAATTGCTGGCCTTTGGAAGGGGCATTTCTGAATCAGATCTGGGCAGCTCCCAGCTGGGGTAATTCACACGAGGGGGCCTGCCTTGGTCTTGGTGGACAAGGATTCCAGTGCAAGTTGTTTATCTGGGAGATGGTCCCAGCCAATGCTGATAGGTGAGTGGTGAAGTGAGATGGGGAAGCGAAGATACCAGGAAAGGGTAGTTATCAAGCCAGTTATCACTGAGTGAAATTGGAGCTCAGTACTCTGGGGCACTCCTGGAGCCAGTGCAGAACACACCTGGTCACCTACCCAACCAATGGGTAAGGAAGTCCTGGTATTTATCTACCAACCACCTATCCTTCCTGTATTGATGTGTGCTCATGGGGCACCGATTCTCCAGCACTTCCAGCTCAACCTCACCCAGCTGAACATGTTTTTGGGGTCAGGAGAATGGCCTCAGACAGAGAGTGGCAGGTCTTCTCCACAAGCAGTGGCTGGGAAGGTGATATGGTGGGGACCACTGTAGCCTCCTCCAGTGCCTGACTCAGTGGCTTGAGACCCGTGCCACAAAGAAATGGACAGCGGAGTTGAACATGAACCCACCTAGTGACCATCACGGGCTTGTCGGGGTGCTCTCTGAGGCTGATGCCAAAATTCTTATTTCAAGGAGACCTCAGGAACCCCATCAGATGGCTCCTTTTGCTGGAGGAAAGTGGCATCTGCCTTGGCAAATGTGGCCCTAGGAAAACACTTCCTTTAGAGATAGACAGACAGCTGCCTCTGTGAGTGCCAGCTTTGCTGCCAGGCTGCCATCCACTCTGGTGATGCTTGTTTGTGTTGCTTTCTTTCACAAGCTAGGAAGTTTCCAAATATTTGGAGAAAACACGTCCACTAATCATTTGGGTGGAAGTGGGCTGGGAAGTTGGGGTGAAGCCCATATGTGTCTGGGCCAGATGCCAGCTTTGCACTGAGGGTGGGCCTTTGGGAACACCAGGCCCATTATCAACCCAGTATGGATATGGCAGTTTATCTTCCCCCCTTGTCACAGCCTTACCCCACTTGACTCCGGTGGATGCCAGGCAATGAGGCTGGGGTTGTCCCATGGCACTCTGTCATCAGCTTTATTATTCTGCATCCTGAACTATATCATCCCCCACAAAAATTGAACTTATATCTTTTTTTGAAAAGAGAGATACCTGCATCTTTCTTTTTCAGGCTTAGTTTCTGCCGACAGTTGGTTAAGAGTCCAAGCTCTGGAACTAGGCAGCCTGGGTCTTGCCCTAGCTCCACCATTACCAGCTGGTTCTCCTTGGATGAGTGCCTCAGTTGCCTCAAGTGTAAATGGAGATAATGGCTGGACCTTCATTATAGGCCGTGAGCATTCACTGAGGGAATGTAGGTAACAAAAGTAAGTTGTAGGTTGGAGCAAAAGTAATTGTGGTTTGCAACCATGAATTTTAAATCATTATGAAGAGTTTAAATCATTATAACTAAAGTGCTTCTTTATTAATGAAAATAGGAACCATTACAACTAACACATTTTTTGCAAATAAGAAATAAGTTTGTTTATTCCTGTAGCATAAAAATTCATGCTTCGGGATTCGACGAACTCTTGGAAAGTATTTTCTGCTTCCTGCTGATTGTGGGAGCATTTTCCCTGCAAAAAGTTGTCGAGATGCTTGAAGAAGTGGTAGTCAGTTGGTGAAAGGTCAGGTGAATATGGTGGATGAGGCAAAACTTCATAGTCCAATTGTGCGATGTGTGGTCAAGTGTTGTGGAGAAGAACTGGGTCCTTTCTGTTGACCAATGCCGGCTGCATGTCTTGCAGTTTTTGGTGTATCTCATTGACTTGCTGAGCATACTTCTCAGATTTCTTGGCTTCACTGGGATTCAGAAAGCTGTAGTGGATCAAACCAGCAGCAGACCACCAAACAGTGCCCAGGACCTTTATGTTGGCATAAGTTTGGCTTTTGAAAGTGCTTTGGAGCTTCTTCTTGGTCCAACCACTGAGCTGATCAATGCCAGGTGTATGAAATCCACTTTTCATCACACGTCACAATCCAACAAGAAATGGTTTGTTGTTGCATGGAATAAGAGAAGACGAGGCTTCAAAATGACGATTTTATTGATTTTCACTCAGCTCTTGAGGCACCTACTTATCAATCTTCTTCACCTTTCCAATTTGCTTCAAATGCTGAATGACCATGAAATGGTGGACGTTGAGTTCTCAAGTAAGAAGATTACGTTTAGTTGTAAGATCTCAAGTAAGATCAATGTTGAGTTATAAGAAGATTGGCTTTGATGATTGCTCTCAATTGTCTACTTCTGATGGCTGGCCAGTATGCTCCTCATCTTGAAGGCTCTCCTCTCCTTTGCAAAACTTCTTGAACCACCACTGTGCTGTACGTTCATTAGCAGTTCTTGGGCCAAATGGGTTGTTGATGTTGCGAGTTCTCTCTGATGCTTTATGACCCACTTTGAACTCGAGGAAGAAAATTGCTTGAATTTGCTTTTTGTCTAACATCAGTTCCATAGTCTAAAATAAATATAAAATAAGCAGCAAGTAGTAAGTCATTAGAAAAAAATAAAACAAGAAGTGTGCATTAAAATGATGTATAACATAACCACATTTATTTAAGAATGTATTCCAATATCAAACAGCAAATTTCAACAATGCAAAAACTGCAGTTATGTTTGCACCAACCTGATAGAAGCTCAACAAATACTGGCTATTATGGTTAGTGTTGCCTTGTGGTCAGCTTGTAAGACATTACTAAGATTGTGGGAAAGGGGGAAAACCTGGAGTGGACATTATTGGTAGGCAAAGCTATAAGCAGAAGAGCAACATGGGAAACATGTGACTACTTTGTTGCTGTGTCTGGCCCTATCCTATCTCCCCTCCCTGTTGCCAGCTACCTCATATGTTCTCTGATCTCTGTCTCTGTGCCCTCAAAGACTCTCCTGAAAATGGAAATACTACTGCTCATTGGTTATTTTCTATCAATTAAGTACAGTATTAGTCTGTTTTCATGCTGATGATAAAGACATACCCAAGACTGGACACTTTATGAAAGAAAGAGGTTTATTGGACTTAACAGTTCCACGTGGCTAGGGAGGCCTCACAAGCATGGCAGAATTTGAAAGGCACATCTCACATGGTGGCAGACAAGAGAAAACAGCTTGTGCAGGGAAACTCCCCTTTTTAAAACCATCAGATTTCATGGAACTTATTTACTATAATTAGGACAGCATGGGATTCAATCACCTTCCACCTGGTCCCTCCCACAACACATGGGAATTCAACATGAGATTTGGGTGGGGACACAGCCAAACCATGCCAAGTACTGTGTAAGTGTTTTAGGTATGCAGAGAGTGGAGGGTCTTCCCAGCAAGCAGAGTGTGGGGAGATGATGGGGGCACTGGTGGCTGACTTAGTGGCCAGGGATTTGCACCAAAAGGAGATGGATGACAGATGTGAACAGGAGCCTGCTTATGGCCATCACAATTTCAGTTCTTATGCTCAATGACATGGGCTCTCTTTTAGGCCCATTTTACCAATGAGGAAATTGGGACTAATTTGCTTGAGAGCAAAATGGAAGTGGTGTAGATGAGATTTAAACCCAGGAAGTCTACCACTAAAATGCAGATACTTAACCAGTATCCTAAGGGAGTGACTACTTAAGTTGATAAACTCATCTGGTGAATGGAAGAGAGATGGGTACATTTCGCTGAAGTTACTGAGCCTTTGTTGTTGAGCTCATTGGGAATTTCAGACATGAGTGGGGTATGTCTAGCGGACAGACGGGCTTCAGTAGGCTGGCTAACTCCTAAAGTCTCTTTAACTGGACAGTTTCAAGAGGAAAACCAAGAATCCTTGAAGCTCACCATTCTATCTTCTTCTCCAGGTTGTCCAACAACTGCATCACCTACCTAGGGGCAGAAGCCCTCCTGCAGGCCCTTGAAAGGAATGACACCATCCTGGAAGTCTGGTAAGGCCCTGGGCAGGCCTATTGTAGCTCTCCAAGCCTCAGTTTTCCTATCTGTAAAATGGGGTGACGGGAGAGAGGAATGGCAGAATTTCAAGGATCCCTTCTGATTCTGACATTCAGTGAGAATGATTCTGCATGTGAAGGATCTGGTTGTCTGTCTAAGAAAGAAGTCTTTACATCTTTAAGTAGGGAGCAATTGTTTCATTTTTAAACCTTGACTATGTATTCAGCTACTTCTCTGTTCTATGAGATAGTGTAGGAATGGAGATGTGGCTGAAGAATGAAAAGGCAGCTCCTGCCCTCCTGGGAACTGCATCTGCCTTCACAGGTCAAGGATATTGTATCAGATTTTCTGTGGTTCTGAATGGAGCTTGCAAAGGTGAGGAACAGGTTGCACAGTGTATCCAATTCTCTATATTTAAAGCCGTAGTCCTTCATGTATTTGAAAAAGGCAAGAATCACATTCTTGATAGATTCTGTTGTTGCCTTAAAAAGAATGACCAGCCTTGGGGAGTCTGGGCAGCTGGGTCCAGTGTTGTGGACTCTCTCTGCTGAGTCACAGCTTTAAAGATTTGTCCTTCTTGTTTCCAGGGATCTATTTCTCAGACCATAAGTAAAGGTTTTCCCTGGCCTAGTGTGCTATAAGTGAATGTTACTATGTGTGTTCCAGACACTGGGATAGAGATTAATATTTAAAAGCCAGGAATTTTCCTACTAAAAATCTATATCTGAGGGTTTTCTCAAAAGAGGTTGGAACTTTGGATGCCCATTCATGGTGCCAGTGGTTAACCAGAGTACAAAAAGGGCTGAGTCTTCTCAGATGGGCAAACCCACTTTGGCTGATTGCAGATCCATCAAGCCTATTGCCTTAGACCAGAACCCTTCGGCAATTCATTTCTGTAAGCTTGTGACCCCTGCTTTAAATATGCAGGCCTTGTTCCCTCTCAAAAAGCATATTGAGGCTGCAGCAAATGCAGATTATCAAATGAAGCTAAAAACAAAAGCCTTGCCGGGCATGGCAGCTCATGCCTGTAATCCCAGCACTTTGGGAGGCTGAGGCAGGAGGATCACTTGAGGCCAGATGTTCAATACCAGACCTCGTTTCTTAAAAAATAAAAAACTCAGCTGGGTGCGGTATAGTTCCTAACTACTCAGGAGGCTTGGATGGAAGGATCCCTTGAAGCCAGGAGTTCAAGGCTGCAGTGAGCCATGATTGCAGCACTGCACGGGTGACAGAATTAGATCCCAGCTCTTAAAAAAATAAACATTTTGAAAATGACTTCAAATATCTGTGCTGTGATGGAGAGATTTTTCCTTCTGTATGATTGTGACATATCTGTAGCCTATGAGGTCATCAGGTTCTGGGCAGAGTGTAGGTTTTCTGTTTCTTTGTTTTTGAAACCATTGCACAGTCCTAAGAAACGTCGCATTCTGTGTCCTGGGCACCAGCCAACATCAGGTTGATATTTTAAGGGTTCTGATGTTATTTCCTGCCTGCTGATGGAACTTGGGAGGGCACCAGGGTTTGCTCATTGCATTCTTGACAGATTCTCTTGTTGCCTTAAAAAGAATCACCGGCCTTGGGGAGTCTGTGGCTGGCTGGGGGCAGTGTGGTGGACTCTCTCTGCAGAGTCATGGAGCCTTGTTCAGAATGATTCATGAACTGCCCTGGTTGACCGAAGGTAAAAACAGCCCCGGCTTCCCTGCAAGAGACACTGCAGCTGGGCCAAAGGGTCAGCCCATCCCAGGCGTGGGTTTAGAAAGTGGAGGCTTCTGTTTGAAAGCCCTGCTCTAATTTCGTCCTCACTCCAACCTCTCTTCACTTGATCTCCTTTAGGCTCCGAGGGAATACTTTCTCTCTAGAGGAGGTTGACATGCTCAGCTGCAGGGACACCAGACTCTTGCTTTGAAGTCTCCGGGCAGATGTTCACCTCAGTGTGTTTGTTAGCAAGCTGTGAGTTTGGGCCTCAGAAGCTGAGTGACATCTGTTGTCAGCCTTCAAAATGAGCCCTGTCCTGCCGAAGGCTGAACTTGTTTTCGGTGAACACCATAGATCACCTTTATTCTGGCAGAGGAAGGAGCATCAGTGCCTTCCAGGATAGACTTTTCCCAAGCCTATTTTTGCCATTGACTTCTTCCCAAGATTCAATCCCAGGATGTACAAGAGGGGCAGTCCCTTCCCCGTGGTATTGGGCTGGTCCCTGCTGATCCTCCCGGGTTCCCATGCGGGTCAGTGAGGCCCATGGATGTGCCTGTTAACAGAGTGCCTGTTGGTGGAGAGACCTGGACTCTCACGGAAGACCTCTTCCCACTGCTTTGATGAAGAGTACACAGAACACATAATTCAGGAAGCAACTTTCCCCATGTCTTGGCTCATCCACGCAGGACGTTCTCCACCTTGGGTTCCTCCCCTCCTCCTGGACTCCTGCACACACTCCTTCCTCTGAGGTTGAAATTCAGAATATATTTAGTGACCTCAGCTTTGATATTTCACTTACAGCACCTGCAACCCTGGCACCCAGGGTGGGAAGGGCTACACCTAAGCCTGCCCCCCTTTCTGGTGCTTAAGACATTTTTGGAAGGGGACACAGGCCAGCCATTTGTTCCCCCAAGACATTCCAGGTTTGAAAGAACAATATGACCACACTCCAGCTGGGATCACACATGGCCTTTTATTTCCAGTGAAATCAATTACTCCTCAGTTAAGCCTTTGGAAACAGCTCCACTTTCAAAAGCTCCAAATGCAGCTTTAAAATATTAATCTGGGCCAGAATTTCAAACGGCCCCACTAGGCTTCTGGTTGATGCCCGTGAACTGAACTCTGACAACAGACTTCTGAAATAGACCCACAAGAGGCAGTTCCATTTCATTTGTGCCAGAATGCTTTAGGATGTACAGTTATGGATTGAAAGCTTCCAGGAGCAAAATCAGGCCCTTCCTTCTAAGCAAATGTCTTCCTGGATTATTCAAAATGATGCATGTTGAAGCCTTTGTGTGCAAATATGATTATTTTAAACATTATGATGTGTGAAAATGGGTTAATATTTACACATCACTGTTTTATTGTCCCAAGTTTATACTTTTATAGACAACATGACCGTGAACTTTATGCTGTCAATAATCAGAGGGAAATAAACTATTGAGTCAACACAGCCATCTTCCTTGTGACCAAACATTTAAAAATATTCCAGCCGGGCGTGGCGGCTCACACCTATAATCCCAGCACTTTGGGAGACCGAGGCGGGCCAATCACCTGAAGTCAGGAGTTCGAGACCAGCTTGACCAACATGGAGAAACCCTGTCTCTACTAAAAATACAAAATTAGTCGGGTGTGGTGGTGCACGCCTGGAATCCCAGCTACTTGGGAGGCTGAGGCAGGAGAACTGCTTGAACCTGGGAGGTGGAGGTTGCAGTGAGCCAAGATTGCACCATTGCACTCCAGCCTGGGCAACAAGAGCAAAATTCCATTTCAAAAATAAATAAATAAAAATATTCCTAAAACTTGTCAAATTTTAAAGCACAATTTTCAATTCAAAAGGGGGAAAATGATGTTTTCAACTTGATTATGTATACCTTAAGGCTAAGGCAATTCTTAGAATATAGCCAGGCAATCAAAACATTTTTAGCTTCAGTTTAGAAAAGTGTAACCTACTGTGAAGTTTGCAGCTACCAGGCGCCTCCTGACCCAGGTGGCTGCAGCACATGTGAAAAAGCCCCTTGGCCTTCCTCGATTCCCTCAAAGTGGCTCCAGGAGCCTTTAACAGGAGCAAGATGGTGTAGATTTACGTACAGCTCTCCACAGCAGGCAGCCTCCCATGCAGGCCTTGTGTTAAAATAATTCTTACTTAGCTGCGTTGAATGAGCAAGGGCTCCGGTGGCTGCCCACCAAGGTGAAGTCCTACTTCCTTCAAAGGTTTTGTGTGTGTCTGGCTCACTCGGTGGTGCGGCATCTCCCCAGGCCCTGTGTGGGAGCATGTCTATGGGTTTTCTTTGTGGTCGGTGCCCTGTTCTGCCCAGGCCATTGTTTTTGATATAGCAGATCAGGAGGAAGTTGGTGATGGGTCTCTTTTTGCTCAGGAGCTACACACAGCAGTCCATTTGCATAGCGTTGTATTGGGTTGTTAATTTGTCATCTTTAAATTCATTCAGTAATGAAGCCAGGCATGGTGGCTCACACCTGTAATCCCAGTACTTTGGGAGGCTGAGGCAAGTGGAACACTTGAGATCAGGAGTTCAAGACCAGCCTGGCCAACGTGTCGAAACCCTGTCTCTACTAACAACAACAACAACAACAAAAAGGCTGGGTGAGGTGGCTCACGCTTGTATTCCCAGCACTGTGGGAGGCTGAGGCGGGTGGATCACGAGGTCCGGAATTCCAGACCAGCCTGGTCAACAAAGTGAAACTGCATCTCTACTAAAAATACAAAAAATTAGCCAGGCGTGGTGGTGGGCACTTGTAATCCCAGCTGCGTGGGAGGCTGAGGCAGGAGACTTGCTCGAACCTGAAAGGCGGAGGTTGCAGTGAGCTGAGATTGCACCATTGCACTCCAGCCTGGGCGATAGTGCGAGACTCCGTCTCAAGAAAACAAAAAAGTTAGCTGGGTGTGGCAGTGCACACCTGTAATCCCAGCTACTTGGAAAGTTGAGGCAAGGGAATCACTTGAATCTTGGAGGAGGAGGTTGCAGTGAGCTGAGATCATGCCACTGCACTCCAGCATGGGCAACAGAGCAAGACTGTCATAAATAAATAAACAAATTTAGCAATGATTTATTAACCAGTTATATTAGGACAACCAGTGGTTGGACAAAACAGACATGGTCCTCAGGATGCCTAGGTGAGGGTAAAGGGAGAGGCAGGCAGAAAACAAGTCAGTTGAAAAAGACATTAAAAAGTCTTCAGCTAGGCACTGTGGCTCATGCCTGTAATCCCAGCATTTTGTGAGGCCGAGGTGGGTGGATCACTTGAGGTTAGGAGTTCAGGACCAGGCTGGTTGACATGGTGAAACTTCTGTCTCTACTAAAAATACAAAAATTAGCCAGGCGTGGTAGTGGGTACCTATAATCCCAACTACTCAGGAGGCTGAAGCAGGAGAACCACTTGAACCCGGGAGGCAGAGGTTGCAGTGAGCCGAGATCACACTACTGCCCTCCAGCCTGGGCAACAGAGCAAGACTCTGTATCAAAAAGAAAAAAAAAGTCTTCAGACTGTTGGGTTGGTCCAAGGCAGGTTGTCTGAGGAGATGCCAGGTAAGCTCTGTCCCCAGGTATGAGAAAGAGATGGCCAAGCAAAGGGTGAGAGGGAAGAAGTGAATGTTCTGGTCATAGGGAACAAGAGGTACAAAGATGCTGGTGGGGGAAGCAGACTTGTATGCATGGTAGGCTCAACAGTGGCTCCAGAAGATATGTGGATCCTAATCTTCGGGACCTGTGAATGTTGCCTTATGTGGCAAAAGGGACTTTGGAGGTGGAATTCAGTTAAGAGTCTTGAGACGGGAAAATTATCCTGGGTCATCCGGATGAGTCTTAAATGCAATTGCAGTTTCCTTGTAAGAGAAATTTACAGGAAAATGTAAAGCAAAGGGAAATAGGACACTGGAGAAGAAAGCAGTGTGACCACCAAGCAAGATGCTACAGTACTGGCTTTGAAGGTGGAGGAAGGGGCCATGAGCCAAGGATTGCAGCTCTAGAAACTGAAGAAGACCAGGAAACAGATTATCCCCTAGAACCCCTGCAAGCAGCATAGCCCTGCCTGCCTTGGCTCCAGCCCATTTTGGACTTCTGGCCTCCAGGACTATAAGGGAATAATTTGTGTCATTTACAGTTAAAGAAGATCTCCCTTGCTCCTGGGAGGAGACGGGACAGGAATATGTAGGGGTGGGGATGGGAGGAAGAAGGAGTGGGAGGCTGCCTCCAAGCTATGGCAGGTGAGAGGCGGTTGGCGGTGGAGGCAGAGAGAAGAGGATGGATTCCAGAGACATTTCGGAGGTGGATTCCCAAGGGCTCACGAATGGGTTGGATGGGAGGGATGAGGCAATGGCAAACATCAAGGATGACTCATAGATTTCTGACTTGAGAAACTGGGGGCCTGGGGAAGTTGGGTAAGAAACCAGTTTGGAAGTGGGAGGGAGTTCTGTTTTGAATTGTCAAATCTGAGACACCAAAATGGAGAGGAGAAGAGGGGATGTGAAAGAATGGTGTGAATTTGGAGTTCGAGTGTCAGACTGAGAATGGGGCCCTTGTGGCTGGATGATGTGGGCTAGAAAGTGATTATGGAGAAAGAAGAGGTCAAGAAGGCCTAGGGAAGATGGTGCTGAGATCTTGATACGTGATTCCTGGTAGAGTTCAGAGTAGGAGAAATTCCCTAACTAAAAGCCTCCTGGGCCTGTGTAGGGAAGTAGGATTCTTAATCGTAAGCTTCTGTGATAGGGAGATTACCTGAAAGGTACATGCTCATGCCAGGAGTTTATCCATGAGCAGACGGATTCCAGTTTTGCAGCTAAGGATACATAATTTTTATGCATAGAAGAAAAGATATTAGAGCAGAATTTAAAAAGGAGCCTCAGATATTCACCATCATCCTTGAAGCAAAAGGATGCCAATATGAGGGCCCTTCCCTCCCATAGCACCAAACAAAAAGCTGAAATGAATACGCCCCACAGAAATGTGAGAGGTGGAGTCTTATTCCAAGCTGCTGAGTTGAGATTGGCACTTCATTCTATTATTGTACCAGGACAGCTTCAAGCCACCATCTTCACTCCGGTGAGTGGCCCAGCCCAGGGTGTGAAGTGCCCAGCACTCAGGGCAATGCCTGGCAGTGCCCGGGCATGAAGGGATGTGCTGCCTCAGGCCCCAGGTGGTAGGTTCCAGGTGAGCCGTAAGGTCGTAAAGGACATTTCCCCTGGAGAATTGCCAGTGGAGACTGCAGCAGGGAAGACTGGCAATCCAGGCTCTTTGATTGGCTGCCCTTGGATAGTTTTTTTTCCTCTTATTTAATCTTAACCTATTATTATTTCCTGAACAATCCACAGATCCAGTTCCCTAAGCCTCACCACTCCCCTGATCACTCACTCTGAAAACGCTTCTTTTGGGGAGCGCTACTCCTCTCTCTGATTTGCAACAACTTCTCTCTTGATATCTTCAGTTACACATTCTCCTCCGCCTCTCCCTCTCACCTGCTCTGCCTCCACCCCCAGGAAAGAAGGTCATACCTTTGGGATTCACCCTTGCCTGGGTTACTGCATCAGTTTTCCTGTTTCTGTCTTTGATCCAACGTGTGAACATATTACAATGTAGGTCAGACCAGCCACTGCCCTGATTTAAATTCTCAGTTCTTCTTGTCTGATGCAGGGTAATAGTCAAGGTCTTATCTGACTGGGACCCCCTGTGTCCTCTCTGGCCTCCCCTTTGTCACTCACACCTGTTCTCTGGGCTCCAACCTCACCAGCTTCTTCGCTGTTTCCTGAGCATACCAGGCACATGGCTGCTTCCAGACCTCTGTGCTCACCTGCCCCCTCCTATAGGAACATTGTTCCCAGGGACAGTGGTGTGGTTGGCTTCTTCGTTTCCTTCCAGTCTTAATTCAAATGCCACCTCCATGAGGTAGTCCTCCCCTGAAAAATCTACTTAAATAGCAGTTCCCAGCCACTGCCTACCCTCTTTTGTATTGTCTTCCCTGTACAAACTACCTGACACCTGGTCATTTTTTCCTTCCCCTAGAATGTCAGCTTCTTGAGAACAGGAACTTGCTCACTGCAGTGTCCTCAGAGTCAACAAAGGTGCCTAGCACATAGTAGGTGCTCAATACATATTTGTTGAATGAATGAAGGATCCACTTTCTTTTTTTAAAGAGGGCAGAAAATAGAATTTGGGGCAGCTTGTAAGGATGAGTCCCCCTTTTTCCGACATTGTTTATGTCTCTTTCCTAAAGGAGGAAGATTCCCTGGGAAGTGGAACCACCTCTAATGCATCATCTGCCCCAAAATGGGACCCAGATGTGGCAGAAAGTTTCCTTTAATAAAGAGCTTTCTGTGTGTGTTTTAAAAATCAAACATAGAAATTATTTGTGATTGATATCAGCAAATAGCTCAAACAGGAGAGCATGGATTTATAGTTCAGCTGGATTAGTTTAAAGATGATTAAAGAAATCCCTTTTATCTTATCAAAAAGAGCTTTTAGGTGGCCAGAGTAAAAGTCCCCAGACAGAATGTTCAGTTGCAGTTGGAATTTCTCTTCCCTAAGAGATAATCGTATCTCAGAGATGGAAGACTCAGCCCGACATCCACTGATCAAAACACTGTGCTGGGCTACTGTAGGGAACGTGCCTGTGACATATCTTTGCTTGTGGGGATACCTGGTCCCATTAACCCCTTGCCCCAGTGTTCATTCTGAATGCCCATATTCACAGGATTGGTGGGAAAATGGCTGGAACCACGGGAAGTTGGATGAACATCTGGGAGTTGCCATTTACCAAGATGGGGAAAGCAGAGGGATTGCAGGGGGTGGTGGTGGGGAATATCAGGAGTTCGCTTTTGGCTGCATTGAGTGGAGATGCTGAGAAGGCGGTAGGATATAAAAGAGACACTAAATTTGGAGAGACTGCAAGTGGGAGGTACCCCGTGGTAGGCACTGGGAAGCATGGGGCAGGGCCTAGTCAATAACCATTACTGGTGCCACTGAACAGGTTCCCTTGAGTCCTGGCCATGTGCTACTCTATGTCCCATGACCCTACCAGGCTACCTGGAGTTTACCACCCTCCATGGGGAAAGCTCCATTCAATTCAGTAGCTTTATGTTGGCTTCTGGCTGTGTGCAATGAGAGAACTACACAAGACAGCTTAAAATCAGTGTTAGGTCAGGCACAGCGGCTCATGCCAATCCCAGCACTTTGGGAAGCCAAGGCAGGAGGATCACTTGAAGCCAGGAGTTCAAGATCAGCCTTGGCAACATAGTGAGACCCTTGTCTCTACTAAAAAGAGAAAAGTTAGCTGGGTATGGTGGTGCATACCTGTAGTCCCAGCTACTCGGGAGACTGAGGGGGGAGGATCACTTGAGCCCAGGAGACTGGGGCTGCAGTGAGCCACGATTGTGCCACTGTACTTCAGCTTGGGCAACAGAGTGAGACTCCATCTCAAAAAAATAAAAGCAAAAGCAAAAACAAAAACAAAACAACAACAACAACAAAACCCCAATGTTATTTTACCTGTAAAACCCTTCAAAAACTTCCCACTGCTCTTGGATGGAGACCAACCCCTGTCCTTGGCTCTCAAAGCCTTTTTGTGTCCTCATTATCTGTGCTCTGCCTCTTCCAGTTTCTTCAACAGGTCATTCACTTGCCTGTTCGCTATTTCTGAGTGTTCCCCCTCACTCCTCCCTGCCAGTTATCTTTACTATCTCCTCTCAAAGGTGATGTCCTCAAACAGGCCTTCCCTGAGTGGCCCACACCCCTTTAGGCATGCTCAGAGAGATTCTTCTTCTGAGGCTTACCAGAGCCACAATTAAGTAAGTGATCATCTAATGAGTTTTTTAGTTTGCCTTTTTTTTTTTTTTTTTTTTGGCCAGAGGCAGAGTGGCGTCTCTCTTGTACACTGCTGTTTCCTGGCACCTGCTCAGTAACTCAACCGTTAATTCCATGAACCCAGGACCAGGTTAGATGGAAGAGGCTGTGGGGTGGTGGATTCAGAGAGGTCATTAGTGAGGGCTGGAGCCCTCTGCAAGGACCTATCTGTAAAGATCTTGACTGGGCCCTCCACGAAGGGAGTATTTGGAAAGCAGAGGGGATGAGCATTTCAGTTGGGGAATCCATTTAAACAGAGGTGGAAAGAGCCTTGGCTTGGAATTACGGTGTCAGCCCATCTCCTGAGTGTCAGGGGGGCTAGTAATTTACCATCTTTGGACCTTCATCTCCCATCTGTAAAATGAGAGGCTGGTTTACCAAGGACTGTAAATAATAGCACCATGACACTATCTCCCCATCTCATTCCCTGGCAGATATCTCTCTTCCCGGTGAGCCTGAACACAAGTTCAGAATTAGCTTTAACACAACGTTCTAGGTAGCCATTCCCAATTGATAGGAAATGGTAATTGAGATAGGCCCCATTTGTCAGGCTTGAATTGGATGAAGATCTCTTAGATGAAGTCAGACCCCGGCACTGATTCAGTGAACCTGTGACAGGAGGGTAGAGCCTGGGGAATAATGCCCTATGGAAGTAGAGACCTCAGCAGCACTAAATGCCATCAACAGAAAGGACACAAAAATGGGCCGGGCATGGTGGCTCACGCCTGTAATCCCAGCACTTTGGTAGGCCGAGGTAGGCAGATCATGTGAGGTCAGGAGTTTGAGACCAGCCTGGCCAATATGGTGAAACCCCATCCCTACTAAAAATACAAAAATTAGTGGAGCATGGTGGCAGGCACCTGCAATCCCAGCTACTTGGGATGCTAAGGTAGGAGAATTGCTTGAACCTGGGAGTCAAAAGTTGCAGTGAGCTGAGATGGCATCACTGCACTCCAGCCTAGGCAACAGAGCAAGACTCTATCTCTAAACAAACAAACAAACAAACCAGAAAACCAAACAACAACAACAACAAAACAAAAAAAAGGAACACAAAAATGTTCCAGTCCCTGCTGGCAAACTCAAATGCCTTAAGAGACCAGTAGATGTAGATGGTGCAGACAAGAGAAGTGGTCCCCGGGGTAACATGAGAATGTTTGCTTTGCCTAAAAGGACCCCAAATCTCTCTCCTTCATTTTGTTTTCTCTTTCCTCCTTCTTATTTTATGGGTTAGGCAAAAACAAGTTTCAGCTGAAATTTTCTTCCAGATAGTTGGATTGTGACCTCTGAGTCCTTCCAGCTTTGTTGGAGAATCCAGATTTAGAGGAGAATGGTTCTGCCTAAGGCCACACTTCAAGCCAGGCCTGTTGATTTCCTGCTTAAGGGTTCCTACCACAGTGTGGTCATGGAGCCTGGGAGACAGGAAGAATAGGGGTGACCAAACAGGGACAGGAGCAGAATGAGGCTTAAGTTTTCCAAAGATGTTCATTTCACTTTGGATGACTATGGCAACGAAGAGGGGTGGCCTGTCTACTGCTACTGTTAGTCATCACTCATGTGATTGCTTTTGTGTATTCATTGGTTTAAATTCCCTGGATCTCCAGAAACATGTCACTTTCCACTGGGGGAAATTTGTGTCATGATTAAACACACACACACACATACACACACACACACACACACACACACACACACACACACCCCTCCTCCTTTCTCAGTGTTAATCACCTTCTCCTATAATTAGCACTTAAAATGTCAAAGGAGAAGAAATTAATTAACAGGAGTATCCAGTGCAGCAAGGCTCTGGGACTGATTATAAAAAGCACTTCCTTAAATATTTTGAGTACTTTTGGGAATCAGAAGCCTCCCTTCTAATTGAAAGATCCTTAACTACACCCTAAGTCCTGGCTGGTGGCCAGGGGTGCGGGGCTGAGTGAGGCGGCGTGTGGAAATCCCTTCTTCACCATCCTTGGGAGAATTCCCTCCAAACTGGGATAGGTGGCAATAGAGGTTCAGAAACAGCAAGCGTCCCAGGCTGAATCTGCGGGGGAGGAAGAGATGAACTTTTCCTGAGCTGCTACTGCGTGCCAGGAACTTTAACTCGGTATTTTGCCTCCATCCTGTAAGACAACCGATACTATGATCTCCATTTTACAGATGAGGACATTGAGGCTCAGCGCGGTTGTGACTTCCCTGGGTCACGCGGCCACTGAATGAAAGAGCCAAAGATTCAAACTGAGGTCTGATTCTAAAGCTTTGCTTTCTCACGGCATCCTGGAATCCTGTTCCCAACCTTTGTCTGGTCTCCCAACCTAGTCCAAACCTAAGCGTCTACAGTTTTGACAGCTAAGGGAGAAGCACGGGAGGCGGAGCTGGGAGCAGCACAGCGCCCCGCCCCAGTTCCGGCATCAGCCAATGGTGACGCGGCACCCGCGCCCTTTGGCCCAATCAGCTCGAGCTCCCCGCCTCCTTCCCCACTCTTCTCCGCCCCGCCCCTCCGCTTTCCCTTTGGCTCCACCGAGCTTGACCGAGCGGAAAGTCCCTTCGGTCGGCGCCGGGCTGGCAGCCATTGGAGGAAGGTCTGTCACAGGGAGGCCCAATCAGGGCCCGCTCAAGAGCGCAGTTCGGCCTGCGATTGGCTAGCGCGGCGGCTCCCCCCTCCGCCCCCGCTCCCTCCCTCTCCCCTGGGCGGTTCGGAGGCGGGGCAGGTGGGGGCGGGCCCAGGTAGCAGGTTCGGCTGCGCGGGGGCCGAGCGTCGGAGGTAAATACTAGGGCGGTGGGTGTGGGGCTCCGGGGCCGGCCCGGGACGCGGGCTTGGGAGCCGGAGCGAAGGGCTACGCCCCGCCGCTGGAGGCGAGTGAGTGAGCGGGCGGCGGGCTGCGGGCGGCTGGCGGCCCGATCCCCTCTGCACAGCCGCCCGGCCTCTGGGCTCCCGGAGCCGCCGCGGCGACCATCGGGCCCTCGGCGCCGACCCGTTAGTTGCCCGGGCCCGAGCCGGCCGGGCCCGGGGGGTGCCGAGCCCGCTTACGTCAGCCCGGGCTTCCCCACCCCCGGGACTTCCCCACCCCCCCGAGGCTTCCCGGGAGGGCTCTGAGTCCGGGGAGCGTGCGTGGTTGCCGCCGTCGGGACCCCCAGAGGAGAGGGGACTTGAAGCGGGAGCCGCGCGGGACGCAGCCCCCCTCCTCTCCCCCACCCCATTTACAGATGGGGAGACTGAGGCACAGGCCGCTGGCGGGTCCCGACGGCCACGGTTGGCCTTGGGAGCCCGGGGCTGTGATTCCTCCGGTCTGCGCCGCGGGGCGTAAGCACCGATTGGTTTTGGGGGTGTTGGTGGCTCCGGTCCAGGAATCTCGGTCGGGGTTCTGGCCTCGTTAATGGCGTGTTCTGTTTTTTCTTTCAGTTTCAACCTTTCCAGGGTGAGGATGGTTCTACACAGCCACCCGGAGTTCTTTAGTTGAAAGGTGCGCCTCGTTGTGACAGGTATTCTTTCTTTATGTTTTTCTTTTATGCTAACGATGAATGAGGGGGGGCTCGGGGGAGGAAGTCATCAAATCTTGAGGAAGATGCTGTTGAGTTTGGTTCTCAGCTGGGTCAGCTGCCTGGTTATTCATGTACTTGGCATCATTTTTCTTCCACCCCTTGACATTTACATGTTTTAGGATAGTTGTCATCTTCCAGCTACCAAGCCTGTGGCCTTTCAATCTTCCAGCCCCCATCATCCCTACCACCATCCTCTCCCCAGTTTTTCCTGGAAAGTTGTATCCTTAGCTCAGCTAAGGAGCATGCCTACCTAGCCTTTGAATTTGGGCTAATTAGGGATCTTAATAATACTGTTCATTTTGCAATCATTGACTTTCAGAGAGGCACCCAAGCCTTGAGAGGGTGTTCATTCGATTGTTGGCTTTCTACACACCCCCTCATGCCCCAAGTAGATTGAATGGCCTTAAGAATTTAGCCTCCCATTCCCCACTGAGCAGTGGGTGGATTTGAACTACAACAGTATTAGGAGAAATGATTTGCTGGAAATTCTTATTGAAGTTCATATACTCTGAACGTCGAGAACACCCAGAACATTCTCTAATATTCTGCTGCAAAATTTTATAGTACTCTTGCAAATAAATCTTCCTTTGGGTGGTAACTTTTGTGAGAAGCAGATAAGGCTTGTTATATAAAGCAACAACAAACATTAAGCACCAATGATTTTTGTAGTCTGGGCCACGTAAACTGTGGTTTTGTTTGATTTAAGGAAGCCTTCAACACAAGGAGAAAGGAATAATTATGCTCTTTATCAAACTATAGTATTTTGTTCCTGATTTTCACACTATGATCTTAGTTTTTTTATTTTTTTACATTGGTTGTAGAGGATTTATAAGCATCATACATGCTAATGAGGGTATAGTGTCAAACCTCAAAACAACCTGGTTTCATAATTGTGACATTTTCCATATTTGTTTCTTCTTATGTGTATAACAATGAAGTGGTTTACCATGACTTCATTTTATCCAGAAAATTAGTGAAGTTTTAGGCAAAAATCATTAAATACTCCCAATTCCTGAGTCTTTTTCTTTTCTCTTTCTCTTTGTTTAATCCCTTAAACAGAAGGAGGAAATGCAATTTTGTTTTCACTGTTACCATTTGAGTCCTTCATTCATTTCTCCGTATTCAGTGCCTAGCATATGCCAGGCTCTAGTGTGGGCACTGGATAATATAAAAATGAAGGACTTGGGGAATTCACAGTTTGGCAGTAGAGTGGCTATGTTTAACATTAGAGAGACAGCAATATTCCTGGTTCTGGTGGGAACATGCAGATGTGGGAGCCAGGCTTTTTTCTTTTTTTCTTTTAACCGTATAAATCCCACTTATATTAGGGAATGTGTGCTTGTAGCACAAGTTAGTCATTGAGGAAAACTAAAACTGACTCAGTCTCTTTTCTGGCCATGGAATTTCTGTATCCCTATTCTTTAGCTGTTTAGGAATATAACAACTTTGTCTTTTAGTGAGAGGTGTTCTTTTTTAAAAGGGCAATCATTCTAGCTATCTAAAAGCTTTTGGAAAAAGGCCCACATGTCTTCTTTCCTTGGTGGTCACGCTGACCTTCGTACCTCTTTGCCTTTTATAATTAGGGACAGAGTTAAGTATTGTGATTTTTATTCTAATATAGATAGCTTCCTGTGGTTTTCAAAACAAGCAGAATATCTCAGGAGATGGAAAAAGCTCTTGCATTGGATCTGTCTTTGTGAGATGCTTATGAACAATATAACCTGATAACTTGAGAATCAGAAACACACTCTATTTTCTGGATAAGTTAACCGTTGTCAGTTTTCTGTAGCAACCGATGTTCATTTGTACTGTATGTTGCCTTACAGAATGTGGTAATTGTAATCTTTAAGGTTTTCATGTAAAACTTATTTCATGATCATCTTTCCATTGCCTTCATGGAAAATTGATAAATATTTGTGCCTTCCAACCCACATCGTGGTTTAATGACTTCATCTTAATACAATTAAGTTTCCCTTTACTCAGAATCCAGACTCTCAGCAAGCTCAAATAACCAGAACTGTTTTCAAATCTATGTGACCCTGAACTGTTCTTCTTCAATGTCCTCAAAGGAAAGGCCTTCTGTTCAACATGGCTTTAGGGTTAAACATATTATTGTGTTTCAACTCTTTGGTAATTTTCATTCAGTATTTATTACCAGGATGTACATAATCACACAGTTATCCAGCCTGAAGTAAGATAGTATTTAGATGAGTCATTTGTTATCTACTCGCTTAAAGTGATTCAACCTGCAAAGTAGTAAGAGAATACAAATGAAAATTTCTCCCTTCACACTGACCCCTCTCCCCCACCTGCCCTACGGTGACTTTGAATTTAGCAGTGCTGCTTTTTCCTTCGGTTGTTTTACTGTTCAGGCAGAAGCTGAGTGAATGTAGAAAGTAGATTGGTGTGTGTGTGTGTGTGTGTGTGTGTGTGTGTGTGTGTGTGTTTGTGTGTGTGTATGTGATTCTGAGATAAGGTCTTGCTCTGTCACTCAGGCTGGAGTGCAGTGGTGTGGCCATAACTCACTTCAGCCTGGACGTCCTGGGCTCTAGTGATCCTCCCATCCTCCTGAGCAGCTCCCCGAGTAGCTGGGACCACATACCTATACACACCACCACACCTGGCTAATTTTCTCTTCCTTTTTTTTTTTTCCTTTTGGGACAGGCTCTCATTCTGTCATTCAGACTGGACTGCAGTAACGCTATCACAGCTCAGTAAAGCCTTGAACTCTGGGGCTTAAGGGATCCTCCCACCTCAGCCTCCAGAATGCTAGGATTACAGGAGTGAGCCACGGTGCCTAGCCCAGATGTAGTTTTTAGTATTTAACTCCATGCTGAAAGCATAAACAATACCAAACTAACAAACAAACCTTCTAGATTGATAAATAACTCATTTATAATGTGATTTAGATCTTTCCCTTCATATTGTGTTGAGTCACTTTTTAATGCTTGGGGTACCTAAGACTTTAACTATTTAACGACTGTGCACATCCCAGTGAAAGTACAATGTTGGTGTTATATTCACTTTTACAGTGGGGAGAAACGTATGTTAGTATATTTCTATTGTAATAGTGGTATTTTGAGTACATAAAATAAATAAATAAATATATATATTTATATATATATATATATGTAGTGTGTGTGTGTGTGTGAAAGAGAGAGTGAGAGAGAGAGAGATCGAGAGAGAGGGAGAGAGGGTCTTGCTTTTTCACCCAGGTTGAAGTGCAGTTGTGCGATCATGGCTTGCTGCAGCCCCACCCTCTAGGGCTGAAGCCATCCTCCCACCTCACCCTCCCAAGTAGCTGGGACTACAGACACACATCATCACACCTGGCTAACTTTTGTACTTTTTGTAGAGATGGGGTTTCACTATGTTGCACAGGCTGGTCTTGAACTCCTGGGCTCAAGCAGTCCACCCACCTTGGCTTCCCAAAGTGCTGGGGATTCCAGGCATGAGCTACCTCACTGCTGAGAATATTAATGATCATTTAGTTTATTGCCTTATCTCTAGACTCAAGCCATCAAGTTTCCCATTCAACTTTTTCTATCAGTTGCAGTGAAGAGAATCAATTTTTAATATGATAGTTTCAAACCTGTTCTTAATCTGTTCTTTCTGAAAGAGGAGAGGCTGCATCCTTTATTTTTGGATAATGCTTCTTAAATATTTGATAACTTGTACTTTGACTGTTCTAGTTATCTGCCATGACCCATCCTGTTACTAAGTCTAAGCTCATTTCCACTTGTGCTGATGAAAGGAAAAAGTTTGCCACTCCTTGTGGAGTTTACTTTAAAATATGGTACTTGAAAGCTATTGTTTATTACCCTCAAACGTTTGTAAAAACCTAGCAGTTATATCAATTTTTACTGTGGATTCTCTCCCTTAAATGATTTCAGACAGCAAGTTTATAATCAAATTTATTTATAATAGTGTCCTAATGCATTACATTTAGTAATTCATTTTTGTCTTAATAATAGGTTATTAGCACTAATGATTTTTATTTTAAATTGTGACATGAATTGTTAAGCTAGAAGACCAATAGAATAGGAGCTCTTGGTATATAAGCAATTATTGAGATTCAAGGAAGTTTCTGATTGTAATATTTGAAGACATTATTTTTAGGCATTTTTTAAAAAGAATTTCTTTTCAAAATAGAATTGCTTTACCTTTATCAAAAAATGTTTTGGCCCAAAAAATCTAAACATATTTTAAAGAGAACCAAAACAACAGCTCATTTTTTTGGCAGTTGCTTTTTGACTATCTTAACCTTCTGGGAGTGACCAAAATCTCTATTTCAATAGAGCCCACGTGTCCTTTACTCCTGAAGACGCATTCTGAATGTCTGCATTCCTCTTTTCACTATCGTGACTTTGTTTTTTCAAATACTCAAACATATTTCACCACCTGGCTTCTCAGAACTGATTCAAAGCAGTAAGTTGGAAAGCAACAAGGCCGTAAAAGGAGTCAAATGCATACAGCAGGAAACCACAGAAAATGGCTGATTGCAAGGGAAAACTCTAGACAGTAGATCTGTAGAGAGCATTTGTGAGCTCAGGATGCATAAGGTAGAGCCTTTAACAAAATAACAAAGAGCCTTGCAGATCAAGAGTTATGCAAAATAATTTACAGTCATAATGGTAAATCAATGATCAAGAAAAAAAATAAGGACATTTTCTTGTGGAAAGTGTTGACATGTTAAAAGCATTTTGGTCAAAACGAACAAACACTTCATTTTGGACCTTTAAAGGAATAGAACCAAGTTGAGGGGTTGGGTAGCTGTTTGGGCAGCTTTTATGAATTTTGTTTATAGACTGTCAAGATAGTTGTTTCCACAGGTGTCTTATATAAGTAGCAAATATAAATTGATCCCATTCTTGCTGAAGTAGACAGTGCCCTCAAGTGGAATCAAAACAAACACACAACAAAGACGAAGGAAAAAGGAGAACCCCTTTATGCTGCCTCTGCCTTTACCCTCACGGAGTGTTCTGTAGATATTTCAGTAATGTTGGTGTGAAGAGGGCGCCTAACCTGCAGCCTGTCTTGGCCAAACCACATGTCTCCTGCTGGCTTGTAGAGGGAGAGACTTTTAAAAACCCTACTATTGTGGAAAACTTCATTATCTAACAGTGCTTTCTAAAAGAAATGTTCCTCTGTATAGATTTGCCAGGTTGTTTGATTATAAAGTGATTAAATCTAAAATTTCGTTCTTTCGTTTTAGGAGTATTTATTTTTTAATTGCTAGAATAAAATAAATATGATAGTGCTCTCAATTACAGCCATTACCCAGTATAATGGAAATGGATCCCTCTAGCTCAAGGAAGGATGAAATAAATATTGTATTTGGAAACCAGGTAGCCACATTCTTATGACAGGGAAACCTAGGAATCACTGTTTTTGGCAAAAAATTAATTAAAATAATGAAGTAAAGTCTCAGTTTGAATTAATGAAATTGTGTAGTTTTTAAATCATCAGTTCAAATAGGTTTGAGAATGAGGCTGCTTCATTGGAAAGATTATTATTCTAGTAAAAATTTTAAATGAGGACCAGGTACTGTTGCTCATGACTGTAATCCCAGAACCTTGAAGGCTGAGGTGGGAGGATCACTTCAGCCCAGGAGTTTGAAGCTGCAGTGAGCTGTGATCCCACCACTGTACTCAAGCCTGGGTGACAGAGTGAGACCCTGTTTGGAAAATAAATAAATTAATGAAATAAATGAAAATTTGAAGCTGAAAAAGAAGTCATAGAAATAAATTATAATGCAGTTATGTCATGATATTCCCTTGCTATGTAGTAGATGTTTTGATGCTACAAAATTGATTTTAAAAATATCTTTAATATAATCATAATGTCTGATATTTGTGATTTGAGAAATTAGATGATAACTACGATTAATGTGATGAACATTGCCCATCTATGGACAAAATATGTAAAATGAAGTTGAGTCAGAGGGAAAATGTTCCATTATCAAAATATGGCCATATCATAGCTATCATTTACAGGCATGAGCCACAGAGCCCAGCCCCAAATGCTACATTTTTTAAAAAAATTATACTTTAAGTTCTGGGGTACATGTGCAGATCGTGCCGGATTGTTACATAAGTTATACACGTGCCATGGTGGTTTGCTGCATCCATCCCCCTGTCATCAATGTTAGGTATTTCTCCTAATGTTAGCCCTCCCCAATCCCACCCAACCCCTGCTATCCCTCCCCTAGTCCCCCCAACAGGCCCTCGTATGTGATGCTCCCCTCCCTGTGTCCATGTGTTCTCATTGTTCAGCACCCACTTATGAGTGAGAAAATGTGGTATTTAGTTTTCTGTTCTTGTGTCAGTTTGCTGAGAATGATGGTTTTCAGCTTCATCCATGTCCCTGCAAAGGACATGAACTCATCCTTTTTTATGGCTGCATAGTATTCCATGGTGTATATGTGCCATATTTTCTTTATCCAGGAACCAGCCCAAATGCCCAAATGCTACTTTTTAAGTTTGTTAGTGGCTGAATATGGGCTGGGCCTGGTGGCTTATGACTGTAATCCCAGCATGTTGGGAGGCCAGGAGTTCAAGACCAGCTTAGCCAACATAGTGAGACCCTGTCTCTACAAAAAATAGAAAGCTTAGCTGGGTGTGGTGACATGTGCCTATAATCCCAGCTGCTCAGGAGGCTGAGGCAGGAGGATCACTTGAGCCTGGGATGTAAAGGCTGCAGTTAGCCATGATTGTGTCACTGCATTCCTGCCTGGGCAATAAGAGTGAGACCCCAACTCAAAATAAATAAATACATACAAATACATTTAAAAACATAGAATGTAAGAGTATGTATAAGGGTAACCTTTAAAAGTTTTTACTAGAATCTGATTGTATATGGTTCTTGGAAGTAAACATTATTGTGTTGTCTTTGGAAGTATTTACAGTTGGATTTCATTAATTAAATATGCACAGTTACAGTAGATAAAAGTAATATGCTGTATGGCTTTTAGCCCTTTTAGATATTTTTTGGAAATACTTCATTTGTGTGTATGTGTTTACTGGTTAAATGAAAAATTTAAAATCTTCAACCTTAATTTTAAGTCGTGTAGAATGAAGTCTAAAGTGTATTTTTGCTTCTTCACCAGGCATTTTGATTTGCTTTCTTTTTTACAGCATGGACACTACATTGCTGAAAACATGCTTTGGGACTTCCACTGAATTTATCTTTTGTGGTTTTATGACAAAGTTATTAGTAATTTCCTTTTTTTGAGTTAGTATTTTGAATTTAATATCACAATGAGTTCAGGCTTATGGAGCCAAGAAAAAGTTACCTCGCCCTACTGGGAAGAGCGGATTTTTTATTTGCTTCTTCAAGAGTGCAGCGTTACAGACAAACAAACACAAAAACTCCTTAAAGTACCGAAGGGAAGCATAGGACAGTATGTTCAAGATCGTTCTGTGGGGCATTCAAGGATTCCTTCTGCAAAAGGCAAGAAAAATCAGATTGGATTAAAAATTCTAGAGCAACCTCATGCAGTTCTGTTTGTTGATGAAAAGGATGTTGTAGAGATAAACGAAAAGTTCACAGAGTTACTTTTGGCAATTACCAATTGTGAGGAGAGGTTCAGCCTGTTTAAAAACCGAAACAGACTAAGTAAAGGCCTCCAAATAGACGTTGGCTGCCCTGTGAAAGTACAGCTGAGATCTGGGGAAGAAAAATTTCCTGGCGTTGTGCGCTTCAGAGGACCCCTGTTAGCAGAGAGGACAGTGTCTGGAATATTCTTTGGAGTTGAATTGCTGGTAAGTTTGATAAACCACTTTAGTGGTGTGTGTGTTTGTGTTTGTGTGTCTGTGTGTATTTGTATGCACATACGTATTTTTCTTCTTTAAATACAAAACAAATTTTCCCAAGAGTCTTCTGTAATTTTTAATATTCATCATCCTTGCTGATGAATCCATAATCCAAAACTTGCTTATGGTTGTCCCTGACGATATGTGTGAAAATCACTTTGGAGTTTATTTCTGTTGGAAGGAGACCCAAGAACTCCGTGATACATTTCCAGGCTTAATATTCATTCTCAAGAACTTAAATGTCAATCATATTTTGACACTTTTGCAAATAAAATTGCATGCCTTCTTTGCTTCTTGATTTATTTTTTTTAAAAGGCATGATTGTAAAAAAATTGGGAATTTGAATCCCAGTTAAACCATTTACTAGCCGGGTTGCCAGATTATTTAACAAAGCTGCTTAACTTCTCTAAGTCTGCATCCTTACCTGTACAATGATGTTGATGGTATATGACTTGTAGTGTTTTTGTGGTACATAGATACAGGATTTAGCACAGTGGCTGGCTTAATGAATGGAGCTAGCATTACTGTTATTTTAAAGTAACATTTTCTTTTTATAACCAAATTAATATTAGAATTACAACATGGAATTCGGCCTAGCTTCCTCACAATAGAGTTATGATTTGAAATTATCAGATAATTTTATTTCAGCATCAGATACAGCTCTTTCTTACTTTTTAAACACCCTAAATCCAACAGAAACTGCTAATAACTATATTTCTTATATATGAATCATTTAGAATTTTCCCAGAGTGATTTTCCTGCAATCTCTAAAGTGAACCCTTTTTCTTATGAATCATCTTTCTATATCTATTTTTTTCTCCTCTCTCTTAAAAACTAGGAAGAAGGTCGTGGCCAAGGTTTCACTGACGGGGTGTATCAAGGGAAACAGCTTTTTCAGTGTGATGAAGATTGTGGTGTGTTTGTTGCATTGGACAAGCTGGAACTCATAGAAGACGACGATACTGCGTTGGAAAGTGATTATGCAGGTCCAGTGGACACGATGCAGGTCGAACTTCCTCCTTTGGAAATAAACTCCAGAGTTTCTTTGAAGGTTGGAAAAACAATAGAATCTGGAACAGTTATATTCTGTGATGTTTTGCCAGGAAAAGAGAGCTTAGGATATTTTGTTGGTGTGGACATGGTAAGAAAATTTTGTATTAAATATCTTTGTGAATATATGTATTAGTTTTAGTACCAATTTACTTGCAAATTGAACACTTTGAATATTCAAAATGATCTAATTTGGAGTACTTTAAAGAGCATGTTCTAATTTATGTTTGGTAAAGGAGCATTGAAATAGAACAGGGGTCTACATATAGAATTACATTTACTTTTTTCTGATTTGAATAAGCTAGAAAAATCTTCTCAATCTTTAAATCTGCCTTATTGTAGCTGACCAATACACAAAACAAAACAAAACCCAAATATATTACATGATGTCTTATTTTTCTTTATTTTGAAAAAGTTTTTTGGGGTAACCTATGTTTTTTAATAATTTTCTACACGATTTTATTGGCCGATCTGATTTTAATAAGTAGTATAAAAATCATTTATAGAAAATATCTGGGTAGAGGAAAACCACATTGATTTTGAGTAATAGACAATTAGAATATTCTCATAGGATGTCATTCATTTGAAAAACCTTTTTTAATTGTGGTAAAATATACATAACATAAAATTTACCATTTTAAGCACTTTTAAGTGTGCGTGCAGAAGCATTAAATATATTCACATTGTTGTACTGTCACCTCTATTCATCTCTGGAACTTTTTCATCATCCCAAACTGAAACCCTGTTCCTGTTAAACAGTAACTGCCCACTTTCCCCAACCTCTGCTAACCACAGTTTCTTCTGCTTTCTGTATCTGTGAATTTGCTTGTTCTAGGTTCCTCATAAGAGTGGAATCTTAGAATATTTGACCTAAGCTTGTGTCACTTATTTTTAATGTTTCTTTATAATCATACTTGTTAATAATGGATCCATTCCAGTGTGGTGAGTTAAATAATACCTGCAGCATTGAGAGAATGAGAAGAAAAAGGCTGGAGCATTTTTATCACACATTGAACATATGGGCAAGACTTTGTTATGTATAAAAAAGGAAATTCATACGGAATTATTGAGTAGTAGAATGAGTTAGGAGGGGACGTGAGTAGTAGTCTCTTGTACTCACGATGGGGATGATTAGTCATCATTTTTATCCATTCAGGTATACCTTTTGGTTGTTGGTAAGGTAATGTTCTAGCGTAATGTTTCCTGTGCTTGCAATTCTAGGAAATTCTATTTGTTACTCATTGGTTAGTTACTAAACATTTACTTTTAATATGTGAAAAGTTAGAACCAGAGCAAAACATATATGCCCCTCACGATAGCTGACAATAAAGCACCCCTTTTAACCAATATTCTTTAAATATTAATTCAGTATTTATTTCAAGGAGAATTGTGGCCTGCATGGAGGGAAGATTGGAGAAAGTGGGCCGCTGGTTATCGGGGTTGGTCTCCCCTTGTGTCAGGTTCTTGGGCCTCAAACTTGGCAGAAGCTGTTTAGGGTTTAGGCCTTGCCTTTAGATGGCGGTCTGGGGTCAGCTTGTTTACCCGGGGCAGGCTACCTAAAGGTTTGCCCTGACAGTTTCTCTCTCTGCCTCCATCTGTCCCATAGTTGACTTGTGCAGACATTCGTTCCAAACATTTCTATTATACTCCTTGAGAAGAAAGTTCTGGCAAATGCTAGAACTTTCTTTATCTCTTCTATTCAAAGAGATATTTCTTCTATTTCAAACTTTGTTATCTCTTCTATTCATGTTCTATTTCCAGGGACATTTTAGCATGCCATGCACATCGGTGTCCAGGGCAGTTGTCTGACTGGCCCATCTACTGACGTAGTTCCCTGAACAGCACAGTGCCAATTGGTGCTATATTAGAATATCAAATAATTAAATATAAACATCTCGATCCTGGAGAAGATTCCCATATGTCCATAAAATGTCAAAGGAACAAGGAGAAAATAGACTTTTTTTGTAAAGAAAGGCATACAGAAGTTCAGAACGACTATTTAAGTGCTCAGGGAGTATGAAGAGCCTAGGACTAGTTAGAGGCAGGTATCTGGGTGAAATAATATATTGTTAATGACTCTTCCTATGCAAAATGTTGTCTTTTGAAACCTCAAATGAGTGTTATTCCATAGACTAGTATTTATTGTTCAGTAAAATATGAAAAACGCTTCTGATTCTTTGCTTATCTAGGGGTTTACTATAACTTGGTTATTCTTGGATCTCATTTTCCTGAAGAATAAAATGAACAAACAAACGAAAAAAGCAAAACCTTATTACTATGGCAACTATTCCTAATATATTCTTTCTTTCCTTTAGGTAAAATTGTTAACATTTACCAATGTAAAATATTTTGGAGGATTCTTTATGGAAAATACAGACTTTCACATTTACATTTCATTGAGAAGGATTTTAATGTTTATTTAACTTCTAGGATAACCCTATTGGGAACTGGGATGGAAGATTCGATGGAGTGCAGCTTTGTAGTTTTGCGTGTGTTGAAAGTACAATTCTATTGCACATCAATGATATCATCCCAGGTATGTTTTCTTTATGTTTTATACATTTATAAGGCAAGTGTTTCTGAAAAATTTTTTATTTTTTTATTTCAGTAGGTTTTTGGGGAACAGGTAGTGTTTGGCTACATTAATCTTTAATGGTGATTTCTGAGATTTTGGTGCACCCATCACCTGAGAAGTGTGCACTGTACCCAGTGTGTAGTCTTTTACCCCTTGCCACCCCCTGTTCTTTTTCCCTGAGTCCCCAAAATCCAGTGTATCATTCTTATGCCTTTGCATCCTCATAGCTTAGCTCCTACATATGAGCAAGAACATACAGTGTTTGGTTTTCCATTCCTGAATTGTTGTACTTCACATGGAATAGTAGCCTTCAGTTCCATCCAGGTTGCTGTGAATGCCATTATTTTGTTCCTTTTTATGGCTGAGTAGTGTTCCTTGGTATCTGTATATAACACATTTTCTTTATCCACTTGTTGATTGATGGGCATTTGGGAGGGTTCCATATTTTTGCAATTGCAAATTGTGCTGCTGTAAACGTGCATGTGCAAGTGTCTTTTTCCTATAATAACTTCTTTTCCTTTGGGTACATTCCTAGTAGTGGGATTGCTGGATCAAATGGTAGAGCTACTTTTATTCTTTAAGGAATCTCCACACTGTTTTCCATAGTGGCCATACTAGTTTATATTCCCAACAGTGTGCAAGTGTTGCCTTTTCACCACACCCACGCCAACATGTATTATTTTTTTATTTTTTGATTATGGCCATTCTTGCAGGAGTGAGGTGGTATCACATTGTGGTTTTGATTTGCATTTTCCTGATTTGGTGATGCTGAGCTGTTTCCCATGTGCTTTTTGGCCATTTGTATATCTTCTTTTGAGAATTGTCTAAAAGCGGGCTAATGTCCTTAGCCCGTTTTTTGATGGGATTGTTTGTTTTATACTTGCTGATTTGTTTGAGTTCTTTGTAGATTCTGGATATTAGTCCTTTGTAGGATGTATAGATTATGAAGATTTTCTCCCACTCTGCTGATTATTTCTTTTGCTTTGCAGTAAACCTTTTAGTTTAATTAAGTCTCATCTATTTATCATTTTTGTTACATTTGCTTTCAGGTTCTTGGTCATGAAGTCTTTGCCTAAGCCAGTGTCTAGAAGGGTTTTTCCAATGTTATCTTCTAGAATCTTTATAGTTTTAGGTCTTAGATTTAAGTCTTTGATCCATCTATAAGGCAAATTTTCTAATGTATATTTTGTTTTGAAAACATAATTATGAGCTTCAAAATGTATTTTAGAACTTGACTTTTATATTATGAAATTGTTATTAAATAGGATATGCTTTGTTACCCTCAAATGAAAATAATCAAGATTTTTGTTTCCAGAAGTATATAAGGGTGGCATTCATATGTTTTCATTCACTTTTCCATCACCTGTCCATTCTAAGGGTTGGGGGAAAAGCCCTTGCTGGCAATTAGAAGGATCGGAAAATGTAATCAACTGCCACCTGAGTAAGAGCTTGTTTAAACTAGAAGCTTTTACACAGAAATTGGTCATCTAATCTAATCGAATGTACTGTGGAGAAGATTCTTGCTGGATGACCTGTGAGATCTCTTCTAGTTTTGAGAAGGGGTGATTAATCAGGGGTCAGGACTCTAGTCAGAAATAGATTTCTCAACTTTACATTTAGAAGAAGCCTCAAGCAATCTTCTATTTTGCCTCAAACAAGTAGCACCTAGTGGCTGCTGTCAGGTAATTGACAGTTTCTGTTGATAGCAACATCAACAGTTTCATTGCCCTGCTGTTAGGGGAACTCTCTGTGATACAGGCTAGTGCAACAAAGCCAACAGTGGCAGTCAGAGATGGTGATTCTTATTGAGCACTATGCAACTGTGATTAAAATGTCAGAAGGCCTGCAGGCAGACTGTAGCCAAGAAGGTACTAGGCCCTGAGTTAATTACTTACACTTTTTTACATTCATAACAAACTTATAATATAGGTCTTAATGATTCCCATTTTCTGATAAAAAGCTGAGGCTCGGATGGACAAAAATTGCCAATATCAGAGTAAATGGTAGAGCCAGAACTCAAATCCAGACTTGTCTGATTAGAAAGCTGTGCTCTTTTCAGTACCTCTCCACCCCAAATCCTGCCTGTATATTTAGGATGTGAAGACCTGCATAGAAAACCATACTTCTCAGTTTCACATGATACCTGGGAATATTGTTTCCATGGAGATATATTTTGCCTCTAATTCTATAAAAGCTGAATTTTGCTATAGCAAGGATCACAAATGAATAAGTATACTAAATTGTTTTCTTTTTTTTCAAGTCATTTCAGGTCCTCAGTTTCTTTTGTTCTAAAAATGAAGGGGCTAATACTAGATGATTCTTAAGGTTCCTTTTAGCCTGCACTGTTTGCCCTTCCTGTTTTCCTGTTGCTGGGGCAAGTAACCAATGCTTGTTTTTCAAGTTAGGGCATGCTTTCTGCTTTAGTTTTGAGCTTTACAGCAAGAACACATTAATTTAGTTGGAGATATAGGATTCAAATTATAGCTTTATTTCAATTTTACTTTGCTTTACTTGATTTAAGTCAATTTTTAATTTTTTGCAAATTGAATTTCTAGTTATTCTGGTTTTTGCTTCCCTTTGAAACAAATGGTTTACATTCAGGAAAAAGCATATATGTGCTTGATACTTTATTTGGCAAAATTTACTTTACTTTTTCATGATTGTTAATGGAGAGATTACGATTTATTATTTTATGAATTAAAATACTTTTAAATATCATAATAAATGCTTATGGTTTTAAAAACAGTTTAATAAAAAGCCATTCCTTCATTCAGATATTATTAAGCCCTTACCTAGATGATGGGGATATACTAGGAAGCAAAACTGGTAAAAATTCTTCTCGTGTGGAGTTTTCATTCCAGTGAGTAGAGACAGTAAATATGTAATGTGTATGATCAATTACATGATATATAAGATGGAGAATGATAAACAAGGTGAGGGGGAAGGGAGCCCCAGGTTGTAGGGTGGGATTTTTCAATTTCTTATAGGGTAGTTTTGATGAACCTTCTAATAAGGTGATGTTTGAGCTGTTGACATGAAGGAAGCTTGGGAGATAACATGTGGATTCCACAGGAGAGCCTAAGGCTGCAGCCAGCATGGCCAGCTTGAGCAATGTGAAGAGCTGACTGTGGCTGCAGCAGATGGAGTGAGGGAGAAAGTGGTAGGAGCCGCAGTGGAAGCTCAAACAGGTAGTGCTAAGTGGGCTGCTGTGCGGATTCTTGGCTTTCACAGTGACAGAGGTGGGGAGCTATAGGTGGGTTTTTAACAAAGGGCAACTCACCCTAATTTGCATTTTAAAATGATCTCTCCAGCTGCCTGTTAAGAATAAACTAGACAGAGGACAGAAACAGGGAGACCAGGAAGGAGATGGCTGTAGTTATCCACGTGAGAGACAGTGGTGGCTGGGACTGGGGTGGCATGAAGCGGATGGTGAGAAGTGAAGGATTTTGGATATAATGTAAAGATCACTAACAAGATTTGTAGATGGGTTGGGTGTGAGGTTTGACTGAGAGAGAACGGAATCAAGGATAATTCCAAGGTTTGGACTGAGCAACTGGTAGGTTGGAGAAGCAATTTACCCAGGTGGACAAGACAACAGGAAGGGCATATGTGGGGGAGTGGGAGTTAGAAGTCAGAATCTTGGTTTTGATCATGTTAAAATTGAGACATCTGTTAAATAATTTCAGTTGAATGTTTATGTTATTATAAGAATTCATCTTTAATCCTTAAAAATGGGCAATGTGCTGATCATTTTCATATTTAAGCAACATTTGGTTGGGTGCAGGGGCTCCCACCTGTAATCCCAGCACTTTGGGACACCAAGGTGGGTAGATCACGTTAGGTCAGGAGTTCGAGACCAGCTTGACCAACGTGGCGAAACTCCCATCTCTACTAAAAATACAAAAATTAGCTGGGCATGGTGGCAGGCATCTGTAGTCCCAGCTACTTGGGAGGCTGAGGCAGGAGAATTGCTTGAACCTTGGGAGGCTGAGGCAGGAGAATCACTTGGGAGGTGGAGGTTGCAGTAAGCTGAGATCTCACCATTGCACTCCAGCCTGGGTGATAGAGTGAGACTCCATCTCAAAAAAGAAACTTTTTATTGTGGAATGTATTTGCAAAAGTGTATATAACAACATATATTAAGAATAATAATGAAGACTCATGAAACCGACCATCTAGGTTAAGAAACAGAATACTAGAAGTACCTTAAAAACCACCTGCATACCTTGTCTTTGTTATAATTGCAGTCTCTCCCTATGGGTGACCAGTATTCTGATTTTTTTTCACTAATTATTTTCTTGCTTTTTATAATTTAATTATATCTCTATAACTAAACAATATACTATTTAGTTTATCCTGCTTTTGAACTTAATGTAGTTAAAATCTTACTGATTTTTAAATCACTTGCATCAGTTACTTAAAATATATTTTGAGATTCTTTTCTGTGGACCAGGGTATGAATAGTTTGTTCACTCTCACTGCTTCACAGTGTATTTCCTTGTGTGACTATCCCACAATTTGGTGCCCATTGTCATATTAATGGACACTTAGGTTTTATGGTGTTTCCACCTCCTCTTCAACACTTGGCACTGATTAAAATTTTTTGCCAATTGGACAGCTGAGAAATGGTATCTCAAGGTGGTTTTAAAGTTATGAGTAGGATCGAACAGACTTTTATATGTTTATACGACATTTGTGTCCTCTATTAAACATGTATGTTTTTTGCCTGTTTTTCTGTTGAGTCGCTCATTTATTGACTCATGAGTTCTCTAGTTTTATAATTTTAATAAAATTATTTTAATGTTTTATTATGAAAATTTAAACAGAAAAACTGAAAATTTTATATTGAGCATCTTTATGCATACTATGTAGATCCTATAATCAGCATTTTACTTGCTTTATCATGTATCTGGCCATCATTTTATTTATGTACTAAGCCATCATGTTTTTTTGTGCATTTCACATGAAGTTGCAGATGTCAGTTCACTTCCTCCTAAATTCTTTAGTGTGCATCTAATTAACTAGAGACAAGCATTTGCGGTTTTCTTTTTCATTTCAGATAGAAGTCACACATATAATGAAATACATATGGATTTATTTGGGTTTTAACTAATACATATATACCCTTAAATTAGAAACCTCTATCGAGTTACTAAAACAATTTTAGTAAGAAATGCATTCATGTATCTCAAATCAAAATTTAAAAGTACAATAAAAAATCTCATTTCCATTTTTATCTCCTCTGCCTCAGTTGCCTGCTCACTCCATCTTTTGTTTCTCACTAGTCACAGTTTTTAATCTTATATATCTTTCCAGTGTTTCTTTATAAAATATAAATATTCATATTCCCCCTTCCCTTTTAATACAAGAAGTGTACTGGATATACCATGCTGCCGTTTGCTTTATTCTCTTCATTTTATGTCTTAGAACTCTTTGTATATTTGTGAAGAGATTTTCTTGTTTTTTATAGTGTATAATTTTCCATTGTATGGAAAACAATTCTATAACCTAACCAGTTTCCTATAGATGGATATTTGGGTTGGTTCTGACTTTCTGATATTCCACACAATGTTACTGTAACCTGCACATCACTGTTTCTCACATGTGCTAGCATGTCTGTAGGATAAATTCCCAGAAGCGCAGTTGTTTGACGAAAGGGTTTATGCATTGGTATTGTTCTAGATATTGCTAATTGCTTTCAGTAGTGGATAAAACAATTTATATTTCTGTCAGTAGAATACAAGGATAACTTACAGCTTTCCCATGAAAGTGTTTTTTTTCCCTAATCTGATAGATAAAAAATATATATCAGTGTATATAATACATTTACAAATAGAAATTTGCATTTCTTCTGTTGAGTGATGTTGAACATCTTTGCATATAATTAAAAGCAGTTTCTTTCTGTGAAGTGTTTGCATCTGTGCCTATTTTTAAGTCGGGTTAGGTTATTGGTCTTTTTTCTCACTGATTTCTTCATGTGTTAGGGAGGCAAACTCTTTCATGATGTGAGGTGCAAATATTGCCCAGTCTTCCACCCTCATTTGTCATTTGTCTTTTTTTTTTTAATTGCTTATATCTGGTCATCCTTATTTCTTTTTACTGTGGTAAAATCTATATAACAAGATGTACCATTTTAGCAGTTTTTAAGTGTATAATTCAGTGGCATTAAGTATGTTTGCAATTGTGCAACCATCACCACTATCTATTTCCAGAAACCGTATTCATGATCACAAATAGAAACTCCATACCCATGAAGAAATAGCTCCCCGTCCCTCTCCCCCTCCAGCCTCTGGTCATCTCTGATCTCTGCTCTCTGTCCATATGACTTTGCCTATTCTGGGTATCTCATATTCGTGGAATCATACATTTGTCCTTTGTATCTGATCATTTCACTTAGTGTGATGTCTTTTGACTTTGGTGCTTTTTGCCATACGGGATTTAAAAACTTTTTAGGCCATTGTATTTATCATTTTTGTTCCAATAGCTTCTGGATTTTGAGTTACTCTAAGGTTATAAAGGAATTTCCCTGTGTTTTCTTCTAGTACTCTGTGGTTTTAGTACATATCATTCTTTCTTTCTATCTATCTCTATCTATCTATCTATCTATCTATCTCTTCGACCCATTTCTGTTTTATGTGGTATATAATGTGAAATATAGATCCAATTGAGCTACTTTTAATTTTTTCCACAGGTAGAAGATACCCAGTTGTCTTAGTATCATTTATTAAAAAAGGCCATCTTTATTGGTTTGAGAGGCCACTTTCATCATACTAAATTTCTATATGTATTTTGGTGTATTTATGGACTTTCTATTTTATCTCCCCAGGCTCAAATACCCACATTGTTCTTAATGATTTTTTAAAAACTGTATATATTCATGGGGTACAAGTACAATTTTGCTACAGCTACACTGGTATATTACACTGTGGTAAGGTCAGGGCCTTCAGCACATCCATCACTGGAGCAATGTACACTGTACCCACCATGCAGCCTCCCATCATCCACCCCTCACCACCCCTTTGAGTCCCCCCATTGTTCATCTTTTCACACTCTGCTTCCACGTGTGATTCTTTATAATGTGTTTTAATATTATTAATGCTAGTATCCTCTCACTGTTGTTTTGAATTTTCCTATTCTATATTGTTTTCAAAATAGTTGTCTTCTTGATAGTTTTGCATTTTCACATTTAAGTGTTTCACTTGGATTTGGTTTTGTGCAGGATATGAAATATGGGTACAGATATCCAATTTGACCTTCCATGCTTGCTGTGTATAAATCAAGTTTCCAGATGTATACGTGTGGATCTTTCTGGGCCCTGTTGTTTCCCTACACTAAAGCCTATCCATAGCGTTAGAAGTCTTGGTAGCTGTGAGAGTACATTTCCATTGTTCTTTTTCATGATGAGTGTCTTGGCTATTCTTAGCCCTTGGACTTTGTTGTAAGTTTAAGTAGCAGCTTCTCAAATACTCTAAGAGAGTTCTGTTAGGATTTTGGAATTGCAGTTAATCTGTAGAACAATTGAAGGAGAATTGACATTTCTATGATACTAAAACTTCTAGCATATGAACATTGTATAGCCTTTCATTTATTTTTCTTTTAGTAAAATTTTATAATTTTCTCCATGAAGAGCTTAAATGCCTTTTGATACATTGTAAAATAAAGCATATTTTCTAACTGTGTTGTGCTGTGTGGAAATACAATTGCATTTTTTTTTAAGAAAACAGCTTTATTGAGATGTAATTTATAATTCACTCAGAGTATACAAATCAATGCATTTTAATGCATTTACAGATATGTGCAATTGTCAAGACAAGTTTAGACCATTTTCATCACCTCAAAAAGAAATGCTGTACCCCTTAGTGATCACTCCCCAAACACTTCATCCTTGTTAGTTGTAAGTAACCACCAGTCTACTTTCTGTCTCTGTATGTTTGCCTTTTCTGGACATTTCATTTAAATGGAATCACATTATGTGTGGTCTTTGACGTTTTTCACTTAGCATGTTTTCAAGGTTCCTCCATATTGCAGCATACGTCAGAGTTTCCTTCCTTCCTAAGGCAGAATAATATTCCATTGTATGGATACATCACATTTTGTTTATTCATTGGTAGATAAATATTTGGGGTTTTTTCACCTTTTGGCTACAATGAATAATGCTACTAAAAACATGCATGTACAAGTTGTTGTTTGGACATATACTTTCGTTTCTCTTGGGTTTATATCTGGGAGTGGAATTGCTGGGTCATATGATAACTCCATGTTTAATCATTTGTGGAACTGCCAGACTATTTCCCAAAGCAGCCACACCATTTTACATTCCTACTAGCAGTGTTTAAGGGTTTTGATTTCTTTGTCCTTGTCAATACTTGTTATTATCTGACTTTTAATTCTAGCCATCCTAATGGGAACGAAGTCAATTTCAATTGACTTTTGTGTACTAATTTTTGTTACAAACAGTCTTACTAAAATGTCTTATTCACAGTTTATCTGTGGGTTACTTTAAAAATATTCAGTCATTATTGTTTGCACATAATAGTAGTTTTGCCTCTTTTTTTGAATTATTTTTTAAAAATGGTTGTTTACTGTCCTAGCTAGTACCTCTAAATACAACATTGAATAGAAATAGTGATGGAAAGCAACTTGGCCTTTTTTCCTGACCTTAAAGAAAATGCTTTCAACATTTCATTATTAAGTGTGATGTTTGCTATAGAGTTTTGTTGTATTGTCATTTATCAGGTTAGAGAGTTACCTACTGTTCCTAGTTTTCTAACAGTTTTATCATGAATTGATGTTGAATTTTATCAACCCCTATTCTCTACTGATATAATCCTATTGTCTTTCAATCTGCTGACTTGCTAATATTGAATCAACCTTACATCCCTAATATAAACCTAATCTCCTCATGATTCATATTTTGCTTGGTCCAGTTTGCTAGTATTTGCATGCTGTTTTAAAAACCTCTGTTTAAAAGAGATATTGGCCTATCCTTTTTCCCTCTTAGCTGTCCCTGTCTGGTTTTGGAATCAAAGTCATGCTTGTCCCATAAAGCACCTGGGAAAGGTTTCTTTTATTTTGTTATTTGAAAGAGTTTATGTAAGATTAGAATCACCTATTCCTTGAGTATTTGGCAAAGCTTCTTTTTGTGGAAATGTTTAGCTACCGATGAAATATCCTTTAACATTTCTATTTGTTTTTGATTTTCTTTTGTCAGTTTTATTTTTTATAAATGTATCCATTTAATTTGTTTTCGAAGCTTTGGACATTGTTTTGTTTATAAAAGCCTCTTAATTTTCTGTTCAACCTCAGCAGCATCTGCACTTATGTTCCTATTTTCATCCAAAATGTTAATCATTTGTGCTTTCTTATATTCCTCACCAATCTTACCAGTGGTTTCTCACTTTCATTTTTTCAAAGGACCAACTTTTGGCTTTCTTAATTCTTTCTAGATATACTAATACACTATTATTTTTACTGTGTAACTAGTGCATTTTTTAGGTCTGAGCCCTTAGTTTTCAGCCTGACATGCTTTTGTCTCCTGGGGACATTTGGCAGTGCCTGGAGATTTTTGATTGCCACATCTGCTTTAAGAGTACTACTGTCCCCTAATGGGTGGAGGCCAGAGATGCTGCTAAACTTCCTATGGTACACAGGGCAGCCCTGCACAACACAGAATTATCTGGTTCAGAACCTCAGTAGAATTGAACTTGAGACACCCTGTCCTAAGCAAATTCTAGGAGTTATGCTCATTTTATAATGTTAACTTGCTGGATGGCTATGGGGGAATCACTTGTAAAATAAAATTTCTTTCATTATTTATGTATTCTTGGAGGGATAACCAATTCTGTGCTGATACTGTTTTCCCCAAAACAACACGGATAAATGTAATTTCACTTGTCTTACAAAATAAATACAGGCATACCTCATTTTATTGTGCTTTTCTTTACTGTGCTTCACACATATGTGTTTTTTATTTATTGAAGGTTTGCGGCAATCCTGCTTTGGGCAGGTCTGTCAATGCCATTTTTCCAATAGCATCTGCACACTTTGTGTCTCTGTGTCACATTTTGGTAATTCCGGCAATATTTCAAACTTTTTCATTATTATTATATCTGTAATGGTGATCTGTAATCAGTGGTCTTTGATGTAATTATTGAAATTGTTTCAGAGCACCACAAACCACACCCATAGAAGATGACAAATTCCACCGATAAATGTTGTGTGTTCTGACTGCTCCACTGACCAGGCAGGCCACTGTCTCTCTCACTTCTTGGGCCTCCCTATTTCCTAAGACCCAACAATATTAAAATTAGGCCAGTTCATAACCCTATGGCGGCCTCTAAGTGTTCCAGTGAAAGAGAGAGTTGCACATCTCTCACTTGCGATCAAAAGCTAGAAATGATTAAGCTGAGTGAGGAAGGTATGTTGAAAGCCAAAATAGGCTGAAAACTAGGCCTCTTGTTCCAAAGTTAGCCAAGTTGTGAATGCAAAGGAAAATTTCCTGAAGGAAATTAAAAGTGCTACTTTAGTGAACACATGAATGATTAAAAAAAAAAAAAAAAAGAAAGCCTTATTGCTGATATAGAGGAAGGTTTAGTTATTTGGAAAGAAGATCAAACCAGCACATTCCCTTAAGCCAAATCAGAGCAAGGGCCTAACTAACTCTCTTCAATTCTGTAAAGACTGAGAGAGGTAAGGAGCTGCAAAAGAAAAGTTGGAAGTTCACACAGGTTGGTTCATAAACTTTAAGGAAAGATGCCATCACCATAACATAAAAGTACAAGGTGAAGCAGAAAGTACTGATATAGAAGCTGCTGCAAGTTATCAGGTCTAGCTAAGTTAACTGATGAAAGTGGCTACATTAAACAAAAGATTTTCCATGTAGGCAAAACAGCCTTCTATTGCAAGAAGATACCATCTAAGACTTTCATAGCTGAGAGTAGTAGTCAATGCCTGGCTTCAAAGCTTCAAAGGATAGGCTGGCTCTTTTGCTAGGGGTTAATGCAGCTGGTGACTTTAAGTTGAAGACAGGATTCTGAAAATTGTAAAGCCCTTAAGAATTATGCTAAATCTACTGTTTCTGTGCTCTATAAATGGAACAACAAAGCCTGGATGATAACACATCTATTTACAGCATGCTTAACTGCATATTTTAAGTCTACCGTTGAGACCTACTGCTCAGCAAAAGATTCCTTTCAAAATATTACTGTTCATTGATGATGCAGCTGGTCACTCAAGAGCTTTTGTGGAGATGCACAAGGAGATTAATGTTATTTTCATGTCTGCTAGCATAATACCCGTGTTGCAGCATATGGATCAAGGAGTAATTTCTACTTGCAAGTGTTATTTAAGAAATATATTTTGTAAGGCTGCCATATATCATGATTCGTCTGATGGACGGGCAAAGTCAGTTGAAAACTGCAAAGGATTCACCATTCTAGATGCCATTAAGAACCTTCAAAATTCATGGGAGGTCAAAATATTAACATTAACAGGAATTTGGGAGGTTGACTTTGAGGGGTTGAGGATTTCAGTGGAGAAAGTAACTGTAGATGTGGTGGAAATAATAAGAGAACTACAACTAGAGGTGGAGTCTGAAAATATACTTGACTGAATTGCTGCAATTTCATGATCAAACTTGAACGGACGAGGAAAGGAAAAGTAGTTTCTTGAGATGACATCAATTCCTGATGAGAATACTATGCACATTGTTGATTTGACAACAAAGGATTTAGAACATTCCATAAACTTAGCAAAGCAGCAGCAGGCCTTGGGAGAGGATTGACTCCGGTTTTGAAAGAACTTCTATTGTGAGTAAAATGTTATCAAACAGTATCACATGCTACAGAGAAATCTTTTATGAAAGAAAGAGCCAACTTCATTGTCGTCTTATTTTAAGGAATTGCCACAGTTACTCCAGCCTTCAACAGCCATCACCTTGATCAGTCAGCAGCCATCCACACCACACTGAGGCGAGAGCCTTCACTAGCAGGAAGACTGTGACTCATTGAAGGTTCAGATAATCATTAGCATTTTTTAGCATTGAAATAGATTTTAAATTAAGGTGTATACATTATTTTCTTTAACATAATGGTATTGCACACGTAATGGACTACAGTATAGTGTAAACATAACTTTCATATGCACTGGGAAACCAAAACATTTGTGTGACTTGCTTTATTATGATATTTGTTTTGTTGTGGTGCTCTGGAAAGAAACCTGCAGTATCTCCAGGGTATACCTGTATGAGTTTGTGGGTTTCAATTTTTTTTTTTTTAATTTCCAAAGGGTACTTTTGAAAGCTCAAAAAATAAATAAATAAATAAATAAGCATTTTAGATTGAGAGTAACTGTTCTCTTTACCTACCTTAATTGCTTTTCTTTGAATTTTACATTTAACAGCGGAATGTAATTCATTATATTGAATAAGTTAGGAGACTAGGGAAATCATTAGTTTAGTGTTATAATTTGAGATACCTGAGCTGTGAAGTTGGCTTATGTATAATTGATTGTTTTTCTCTGTTGGCTGTAGAATAAATACTTGAAGTGCTTTCCCCCACACTCTAGAGCTGTATTTCCTTCTGTATATTTTTTCCACATCTCAATTTGGTTTGAAATGTAAATTATCTTGGGTTCTACAGTAGCACTTAAAAAGAAAAGCAAAGGAAAAAGCTACCCTTTCTATTTTTCCTGGAATATAACCTAACAAGGAATTGTTCATTAGTAGTGTTTATCTTAAAAACATTTCCAGTTTTGTTTTATTAAAATATTGGTGGAGGATTAAAATAATAAAAATTAGTTACATGAATATCTTGGGTGTCACTTGTCAGGCACACTTTGATCTTCTAAATCAGTAGTTATCATTGCCATTATTGCTGGCTCAGAGCAGTGACGAGAAAGGAAAAGAATGGTACTTTTTTTTCTTTTAAAGCTTGATTTTCATAAATCCTGAATAGGAGATAATTAAGAATGATACCAGCTTTTATAACATAATACACAAATTACACTTATTTGCCAACAAACAAAGCTTGCAAATAGACTTTAAAAATTAAAGTTGTTTAAATGAAAATTAATTTAGTTTATTTGAATGAGTCTTCATCTATCTTTTATGTCATCATTAGGACTCTTTTCTTGAGAGGAAAAAAATGTGTCTCCTTTAGTTCCTTAGTTTCTTTTTCTTGCCCAATTATCTTCATTTGTAAGACAAAATTCATATTTCCAGCATTTAAAAAAGAAAGATTCTTTTTGGAGCAGTTGAACAGCTGGGGAGCTTAGGAAAGAATTCTTTCTAGTCAATTGCTTGTAATAGTGGCTTCTGAAGGATACCTTTGACTCAAAGATGCAGGAATCTTAAATCTATTATAAAATTGTTTCTCTCCTTATTTCTGTTCTAAGTGGTTTAAAACACTGCTAACATATCTAATTTGACATTATGTTTAGGTTCTTGAAGTTGTTATGATGAAGCATATCAATTAATGCCACTCCAAAATTATACATTTCTGGTTTTCTAGTTCAACCTGTGTCTTCTGTTCTAATTGTAGGGGTTGGGAGTATAATGCTATTTTTTGACGATCTCCACAATCAATAGTGAACATATCCATCACCCCAAAGTATGTCCTTTGGGATCCCTCCTTCTGCCTCTGCCTGTCCTCCTGTCCCCCACATTCAGACAACCACTAGTCTTCTTCATGTCAGTATACACTTGTTCACATTTTCAAGGATTTTATAGATGTGGAATAACTCAGGATAATTCTTTTTTGTGTGGCTTATTTCACTCAGCGTAATTATTTTTTAATTCATCCATGTTGTTCTTTTTATTGCTGATATAGTTATACTAGTTTCTATATCCATTCACTTGTTGATGGACACTTGAGTTGTTTTCAGTTTTTGGCTATTATGAATAATGCTGCTATGAAAATTTGCATACAGATCTTCATATGGACATATGCCTTCATTTCACTTGGGTACCTACCTAATGTGGAATGGCTGATAATATTGTAGATGATTGTTAACTTAAATAAAACCCCCAAACCTTCCAAGCTGTGTTTCCAAAGTGGTCGCATTATTTTACATTCCCAGCAGCAGTATATGAGAGTTACGGTTCTTCCATATCTTTGCCAACACTTGATGTGATCAGTTTTTAAAATTTTAGTAACATCTAATTGTGGTTTTATTCTGTACTTCATTGGTGACCAGTGACATCAAACATCTTTCCATGTGTGTATTTGTCATTTACATGTCTTCTTTGGTTTAGTATCTGTGCAAGGCTTTTGTCAATTTTTAATTGTTTCTTTATGATTGGGTTTTGAGAGTTATTTATAAATTCTAAATACAAGCCCTTTTTCAGATATTTAACTTACAGACATTTCAGATTATTATAGATTCACATGCAGAGAGAGGGATCCTGTGTGCCCTTTAGCCAGTTTTTCCCAGTGGTAACATATTGTAAAGCAAGACGTGTGCAACATCACAACCAGAATGTTGACTCTGATATGGTCAAGAGGCAGAACACAGAGATCTCACAGAGATCCTGTATGTTGCCGTTTCATTGCCACATGAATTCCCTCTTACTCCTACCCCATCCTTAACCTCTGACAACCACTCATCTGCTCTCCATTTCTATAATTTAGTCATTTCAAAAATGTTACATAAATGGAGTTGAACAGTATGTAACCTTTTGAGACTGGCTCTTTATTTCACTCAGCATAATTCTCTGGAGATTTATCAATATTATTTTATATATCTATGGGTTGTTCCTGTTTATTCCTGCTATATCCATATTATGGATGTATCAATTTGTTTAACTGTTTACCCACTGAAGGACATCTGGTTTGTATCCAGTTTTTGGCCATTATGAATAATGCTTTTATAAATATTTGTGTGCAGTTTCTTGACTGCACATAAATCTTTATTTCTTGGGCATAATTGTCCAAGTGTGTATTTGCTGATATTTGCAGATTTAGTTTCTTAAGAAACGGCTAGGAGACGATCCAAGATGGCCGTTTAGGAACAGCTCAGGATTGCAGCTCCCAGTGAAAGCGCAGAGGGTGAGTGGACGCCGCGTTTTTATTGCCCACAGACTAGGAAATTCCCGGGCAGAGGTGCTCCACGGTCGCCAGCGCGGCTGTTTCGGCCAGCGCGGCTGTGCCGGCCGGCACCGCTGCTTTGCCCCGCGCGGCTGCTTTGTTGGCGCCCCGGAGCCGCGGTTCTCCGTACAAAATACACCAGTCCGCGGGCCCTTTTGGCTGGCGATTGGAGCCACGGGAAGTCGCCCATACACTGGTTCAAAAAGGGGACTGAGCAGAGAACCAGGACAGTAGATTCCAGGGCAAAAAAAAAAAAAAAAAAAGCGCCACAAACCTCAGTGCCGCTGTTTAAGCCAGCGCAGTGAGTGGCCGCAGGGGAAAACAAACAGACCCCGGCGCCTCTTCAACAGGCGACTGGAACACCAACTTAAAAAAGGCTCTGAGGCAGGGAGCCAGGCGATCAGGCTCGGCTGGCCCCACCCCCACAAAAGAACAGCAACCAGAAACTCTGGATTGAGAATTTCACAGCAAGCGCAGCTGAACCCGGGACGGTCCAGCTCTGTGGGGGAGGGGCGTCCGCCATTACCGAGGCAGCCCGCCGTTGCCAAGGCAACCCGCCATTGCTGAGGCAGCCCGCCGTTGCCAAGGCAACCCGCCACAGCAGAGACTCCGCCCCAACAGAGGCGGGCCACCATCGCCAAAGCAGTTCTAACTACACCCATATAAACAGGACTGCAGGGAAGTTCACTCGTCGGGGCGGAGCCCACAGCAGCTCAGCAAAGCTGCTATAGGCCGACAGTGACTAGGCTGCCTCCTTGCTGGGCTGGGCAGGTCTGAAGGGAAAAAAAAAAAAAAAAAGAAGGCAGCAGCATAACGGAAACTCATAAATAAAGCCCTAAATCCCTGGGACAGAGCACCTGGGAACAAAAAGCAGTTTATGAGTTCTGCTGCAGCAGACCTAAAAGTACCTGCCCAGCAGCTCTGAATGAACAACAGCAGAGCTCGCAGCTCACCATTTGAGCTCCTATAAAGAAGAGACCGTCTCCTCAAGCAGATCCCTGACCCCTATATATCCAAAAAGACACCTCATAAAAGAGAGATCAGATTGACACTAGGTGGGTATCCTTCTGGGACAAAGATAGCAGAAGAAGAAAACTGGTAACAACCCTTGCTGTTCAGCAGCTGCTGCAGGTGAACCCCAGGCAAGCAGGGCCTGGAGTGAACCTCAGCAGACCTACAGCAGAGGGGCCAGACTGTCAGAAGGAAAACCAAGAAACAAAAATAACCTCATCATCAACAAACAGAACGTCAATCTGAAAGATTTGAGACCCAGTCTGAAAGCCAGCAACTATGAAGTCGACAGGTGGATAAATCCTTAAAGATGGGAAGAAACCGGCGCAAAAAGGATGAAAACACCCGAAACCAGAACACCTCTCCTCCTAAAAGGGATCACAACTCCTCACCAGCAAGGGAACAAGGTTGGATGGAGAAAGAGTATGATGACATGACAGAATCAGACTTCAGAAGGTGGGTAGTAAGAAACTTCTGTGAACTTAAAGAACATGTTCTAACCAAATGCAAAGAAACTAAGAACCTTGAAAAAAGATTTGACGAAATGCTAACAAGAATGGACAAAATAGAAAGGAATATAAGTGAATTGATGGAGCTGAAAAACGCAACACGAGAACTTCGTGAAGCATGCACAAGTATCAACAGCCGAATTGACCAAGCAGAAGAAAGGATATCAGAGGTCGAAGATCAACTCAATGAAATAAAACGGGAAGGCAAGACTGGAGAAAAAAGGGCAAAAAGGAATGAACAAAGTCTCCAAGAAATGTGGGACTATGTGAAAAGACCTAATCTACGTTTGATAGGCGTACCCGAATGCGACGAAGAGAATGAATCCAAGCTGGAAAATACTCTTCAGGATATTATCCAGGAAAACTTCCCCAACCTAGCAAGGCAGGCAAACATTCAAGTCCAGGAAATACAGAGAACACCACAAAGATATTCGTCAAGAAGGGCAACCCCAAGGCACATTTCAGATTCACCAGGGTCGAAATGAAGGAGAAAATACTAAGGGCAGCCAGAGAGAAAGGTCGGGTTACCCATAAAGGGAAGCCCATCAGACTCACAGCAGATCTCTCAGCAGAAACCCTACAAGCCAGAAGACAATGGGGGCCAATATTCAACATCCTTAAAGAAAAGAACTTTCAACCCAGAATCTCCTATCCAGCCAAACTAAGCTTCATAAGTGAAGGAAAAATAAAATCCTTTGGGAACATGCAAGTACTCAGAGATTTCATCACCACCAGGCCAGCCCTACAAGAGCTCCTGAAAGAGGCTCTACACATATAAAGGAACAACAAGTACCAGCTCAACTAAAGGGCAAAACAGCCAGCTAGCACCAAAATGGCAGTATCAAATTCACACATAACAATATTAACCCTAAATGTAAATGGACTAAATGCCCCAATCAAAAGACACAGAATGGCAAATTGGATACAAACACAAAACCCATCAGTGTGCTGTATGCAGGAATCCCATCTCACATGCAAGGATACACAAAGTCTCAAAATAAAGGGATGGAGGAAGATTTACCAAGCAAATGGAGAGCAAAAAAAAGCAGGAGTTGCAATTCTCGTCTCTGATAAATTAGACTTTAAAGCAACAAAGATCATAAGAGACAAAGAGGGACATTACATAATGGTAAAAGGATCAATGCAACAAGAAGAGCTAATGATCCTAAATATATATGCACCCAACACAGGAGCACCCAGATACATAGGCAAGTTCTTAATGACTTACAAAGAGACTTAGACTCCCACACAATAATAGTGGGAGACTTTAACACCCCATTGTCAACATTAGACAGATCAACCAGACAGAAAATTAACAAGGATATCCAGGACTTGAACTCAGACCTGGACCAAGCAAACCTAATAGATATTTATAGAACTCTCCACCCCAAATCCACAGAATATACATTCTTCTCAGCACCACATCACACCTACTTGAAAATTGACCACATAATTGGGAGTAAATCACTCCTCAGCAAATGCAAAAGAACGGAAATCGTAACAAACAGTCTCTCAGACCACAGTGCAATCAAGTTAGAACTCAGAATTCAAAAACTAACTCAGAACCGCACAGCTTCATGGAAACTGAACAACTTGCTCTTGAATGTTGACTGGATAAACAATGAAATGAAGGCAGAAATAAAGTCCCTCGAAACCAACGAGAATGAAGACAGAACATACCAGAATCTCATTTAAAGCAGTCTCTAGAGGAAAATATGTAGCAATAAGTGCCCACATGAGAAGCAAGGAGCGATCAAAAATTGACACCCTATCGTCAAAACTGAAAGAGCTAGAGGAGCAAGATCAAAAAAACTCAAAGCCAAGCGGAAGACAAGAAATAGCTAAGATCAGAGCAGAACTGAAGGAGATAGAGACACAAAAAACCCTTCAAAAAATCAATAAATCCAGGAGCTGGTTTTTTGAAAAGATCAACAAAATAGACAGCCCACTAGCCAGATTAATAAAAAAGAAAAGAGAGAATAACCAAATTGATGCAATAAAAAACAATAAAGGGGATATCACCACAGATTCCACAGAAATTCAAACCATCATCAGAGATTATTACAAACAACTCTATGCACACAAACTAATAAACCTGGAAGAAATGGATAAATTCCTGGACACTTGCCTCCTGCCAAGCCTAAACTGGGAAGAAGCCGAAACCCAGAACAGACCCATAACAAGGTCTGAAGTTGAGGCAGCAATTAAGAGCTTACCACCCAAAAAAAGCCCAGGTCCAGATGGGTTCACAGCTGAATTCTACCAGACATACAAAGAGGAGCTGGTACCATTTCTTCTGAAACTATTCCAAACAATACAAAAAGAGGGAATTCTTCCCAAATCATTTTATGACACCAACATCATCCTGATTCCAAAACCCGGCAGAGACTCAACAAGAAAAGAAAACTTCAGGCCAATATCCATGATGAACATAGATGCAAAAATCTTCAATAAAATACTGACAAGCCGATTGCAACAGCACATCAAAAAGCTTATCCACCATGATCAAGTAGGCTTCATCCCGGGGATGCAAGGCTGGTTCAACATACGCAAGTCTATAAATGTAATTCACCACATAAACAGAACCAAAGACAAAAACCACATGATTATCTCAATGGATGCAGAGAAGGCCTTTGACAAAATTCAACAGCCCTTTATGCTAAAAACACTCAATAAGCTAGGTATTGATGGAACGTATCTCAAAATAATAAAAGCTATTTATGACAAACCAACAGCCAATATCATACTGAATGGGCAAAAACTGGAAGCATTCCCCTTGAAATGTGGCACCAGACAAGGATGCCCGCTCTCACCACTGCTATTTAATATAGTATTAGAAGTTCTAACCAGAGCAATCAGACAAGAAAAAGAAATAAAGGGCATTCAAATAGGAAAGGAGGAAGTCAAATTGTCTCTATTTGCAGACGACATGATTGTATATCTAGAAGACCCCATCGTCTCAGCCCCAAACCTCCTGAAACTGATAAGCAAGTTCAGCAAAGTCTCAGGATACAAAATCAATGTGCAAAAATCACATGCATTCCTATACACCAATAACAGACTTAAAGAGAGCCAAATCAAGAACAAACTTCCATTCACAATTGCCACAAAGAGAATAAAATACCTAGGAATACAACTAACAAGGAATGTAAAGGACCTCTTCAAGGAGAACTACAAGCCACTGCTCAACGAAATAAGAGAGGACACAAACAGATGGAGAAACATCCCATGTTCATGGTTAGGAAGAATCAATATCGTGAAAATGGCCATACTGCCCAAAGTAATTTACAGATTCAATGCTATCCCCATCAAGCTACCAATGACCTTCTTCGCAGAACTGGAAAAAACCACCTTAGACTTCATATGGAACCAAAAGAGAGCCCGCATAGCCAAGTCAATTCTAAGCAAAAAGAACAAAGCGGGGGGCATCACACTACCAGACTTCAAACTATACTACAAGGCTACAGTAATCAAAACAGCATGGTACTGGTACCAAAACAGAGATATAGACCAATGGAACAGAACAGAGGTCTCAGAGGCAACACAACATATCTACAACCATCTGATCTTTGACAAACCAGACAAAAACAAGCAATGGGGAAAGGATTCCCTGTTCAATAAATGGTGTTGGGAAAGCTGGCTAGCCATGTGCAGAAAGCAGAAACTGGACCCCTTCCTGACACCTTACACTAAAATTAACTCCAGATGGATTAAAGACTTAAACATAAGACCTAACACCATAAAAACTCTAGAAGAAAATCTAGGCAAAACCATTCAGGACGTAGGTGTAGGCAAGGACTTCATGACCAAAACACCAAAAGCATTGACAACAAAAGCCAAAATAGACAAATGGGACCTAATCAAACTCCACAGCTTCTGCACAGCAAAAGAAACAATCATTAGAGTGAATCGGCAACCAACAGATTGGGAAAAAATTTTTGCAGTTTACCCATCTGACAAAGGGCTGATATCCAAAATTTACAAAGAACTAAAACAGATCTACAAGAAAAAAAGCTAACAAGCCCATTCAAAAGTGGGCAAAGGATATGACCAGACACTTTACAAAAGAAGACATACGTGAGGCCAACAAACATATGAAAAAATGCTCATCATCATCACTGGTCATCAGAGAAATGCAAATCAAAACTACATTGAGATACCATCTCACGCCAGTTAGAATGGCGATCATTAAAAAATCTGGAGACAACAGATGCTGGAGAGGATGTGGAGAAATAGGAACACTTTTACACTGTTGGTGGGAGTGTAAATTAGTTCAACCATTGTGGAAGACAGTGTGGTGATTCCTCAAGGACCTAGAAATAGAAATTCCATTTGACCCAGCAATCCCATTACTGGGTATATATCCAAAGGATTACAAATCGTTCTACTATAAGGACACGTGCACACGAATGTTCTTTGCAGCACTGTTTACAATAGCAAAGACCTGGAACCAACCCAAATGCCCATCGACGATAGACTGGATAGGGAAAATGTGGCACATATACACCATGGAATATTATGCAGCCATCAAAAACGATGAGTTTGGGTCCTTTGTAGGGACATGGATGAACCTGGAAACCATCATTCTCAGCAAACTGACAGAAGAGCAGAAGATCAAACACCGCATGTTCTCACTCATAGGCGGGTGTTGAACAATGAGAGCACATAGACGCAGGGAGGGGAGCACTACACTCTGGGGTCAGTTGGGGGGAAATAGGGGAGGGACGGTGGGGGGCGGGAAGCTGGGGAGAGATAGCAAGGGGAGAAATGCCAGATGTAGGTGATGGGGAGGAAGGCAGCAAATCACACTGACACGTGTGTTCCTATGCAACAATTTTGCATGTTCTTCACATGTACCCCAAAACCTAAAATGCAATAAAATAAATGGGAAAAAAAAAAAGAAATGGCTAAACTGTTTTCCAGAGAGACTGTACTCATTTACATTACCGTTGGCAATATATGGGTAATCCGGTTTCTCTGTATCCTTTCCAGCATTTGATGTTGTCACTATTTTTAGTTTTAGCCATTTGGAGAGATTTGTAGTTGTGTCTCATTGTGATTTTGAGTTTACCTGCTGGCTGCTGGTGTTGAACCTCATTCCGTGTGCTCACTGTCTTGTGTGTGTGTGTGTATATGTATGTGTGTGTATATGTGTGTGTGTGTGTGTGTATGTATACATATTAGATGGAGTCTCGTTCAGTCACCCAGCTGGCTGGAGTGCAGTTGCACGATCTCAGCTCACTGCAACCTCTGCCTCCTGGGTTCAAGTGATTCTCTTGCCTCAGCCTCCTGAGTAGCTGGGATTACAGGCATGCGCCACCATGCGTGGCTAATTTTTGTATTTTTAGTAGAGATGTGGTTTCATCATGTTGGCTAGGCTGGTCTCGAACTCCTGACGTCAAGTGATCCACCCACCTTGGCCTCCCAAAGTGCTGGGATTACGGATGTGAGCCACTGTGCCCAGCCTTCTTATATATTCTTGAGTGAAAGATGTCTTCGTCTCTTTTGCCTAGGTTCTCATTGGATCCTGTGCTTTTTTACTGATGAGTTTTGAGAAGTCTTTATGTGTTCTGGATACTAATTATTGGTTCGATATGGTTTGCACATTTTGTCTCCCAGTGTGTAGCTTGTCTTTTCATTCCCTTAACAGGGTCTTTCACAGAGTACAAGGTTTTTATTTTTATGACATCCAATTTATAAAGTTTTCCTTGTATGGATCATGCTTTTGTGTCAAGTTCAACAACTTTTGTTTAGCTCTACATATGGAAGATTTTCTCCTAAGCTTTTAAAAAATGAAATGTAATATGTTGTCCAACCCTCATCGCTATCCAGTTCCAGAACATTTTCATGGGAACCCAGTACCCAGTAAGCAATTACTTCCCATTGTCTTACCCTCAGCCCCTGGCAACCACTGATCTGCTTTCTGTCTCTACCGATTTGCCTATTCTGGACATTTCACATAAATAGAATAAAAAATATGTGGCTTTTGTATCTGGCTTCTTCAGTTAAGCATAATCTTTTCAACGTTCATCCATGTGAAAGCAAAATCAGTACTCTATAATCTTTATGGTTAATATTCTAATAAATGGATCTGTTATATTTTGTTTATCCACTTATCAGTTGATGGACATTAGTTTCTAGTTTTTGACTATTGTTAAAAATGCTGCTGTGAACATTCATTTACAAGTTATTCTGTGGACATCTGTTTTCAGTTCTGTTGGGTACTGCCTAGGAGTGGACTTGCTGGGTCATATGGTGACCCTGTGTTTAGTCGCATTTGTGGAACTGCCAGATGGTTTTCCGAAGGAGCTGCACCATTTGCTTTTCCAGGCCACAATGTATGAGGGTTCTAATTTCTTTGCATCCTTGTTCTCTGTTTTCCAAAACATTTCATAGATTTACTTTGTACATTTAAGTCTATAATCAATTTTGAATTAATTTTTTATAAGGTATGAGACTGAAATAGAATTTCTTTTTTAAAAACATCTATGGATATCTAATTGCTCCATCACTATTTGTTGAAAAGACTCTTTCTTCCATTGAATTATTTTTGTGCCTTTGTCAAAATTCAGTTGGATATATTTGTGTGGGTCCATTTCTTGGTTCTCCATCTGTTCCATTGATCTGTGTGTCTACCCTACTGCCCATGTCATGGTCTCTATCGCTGTGGCTAACTAGTAAGTCTTGCAATTGATTAAACAAATCCCTCCTACTTTATTCTTCTTTCCCAAAGTGATTTTAGCTATTCTAGATCTTTTTCCTTTCCATATGCATTTAGAATAATCTTGTGTGCATCTATACAAAATCTTGTTGAGATTTTGATAGGAACTGCATTAAACCCAAATATAACTTTGGGGAGAATTGATATCCTTTGGCTAGAGAGAGCAGAACTTTCATTGGGGCCTTCTTTTGTCTGTGCCTATTTATGTTTCCAGGGTGCTGACTTATTTAGCTCTAAGTATGGAATAAGAATGCAGTCAAGAAGGAAACCCAGAGGGAAATCTCTATGATGTTATTTCTTAGGTCTTGAGGTTCCTAGCTGGTCTACCTTCTCATCTCTATCTTTCAAACCCTTCTTATATTTGTTTTATATATTATGTCTAGAGTTTTTAGTTGTACTTAGCGAGAAATAGGAAGTACATCTACTTCATCTTCCCCAAAGTGGAACTTGCACCTTCCTTTTTAACTTAACAATAGATGTTGGAGATTATTTCATATTAGTACATAAATTGTACACTTAATCTTTCATTTAAATCATTGTATTATATTTCATTTTTTTGCATGTGCCATAGTTTTTGAATCAGTCTCCTCCCGATGAGCATTTAGGTTGTTTTCAATCTTTTGCTGTTATAAACAGTGCTTCAGTGGATAACTTCGTATCTCTGTATCGGTTAGCATGTGTGTCAGTATAGCTAAAAGAGAACTTCCTAAGAGTAGAACTGCTAGGTCAAAGGATATGTGCATTTTACGTTTTGATAGATAATAGTACGTGGCTTTCCTAGAGATTGCCTGTCAATCGGGATCACTGTGAATGCTGCCTGTGTAGGCAGAACTCCTGGTCCTCTGAGACAGTTAGAGCTGGAGTCTTGAAGAAGGATAATTTGAAGCATCAGATCTCAGTATGCAACTTTTGGTGTGATCTGTATGGCACCTTTTAGCATTTCTTGAACCATTTTTCATATACTATTATGGAAAATATTTATTCTGATCAGGAACCCAAACTTTTAGAAATTTTTGAATAGCTGCTATGTAGCTATTGGTCTTATTAATACCCCATTTTACTCAAGTAAACTGTATTTTCTTCGCAAGATTTCTACGGATGTTAAATTCTCATTTGAGTCTGAATTATGCTCTTGTGGCTGCTGATGTTAAGCAGTACATTAATTGGACAATTTCTCTTAATTTACTGGGTCATTCAAATTCATAGACACTTCATTTGATTTGAACAATAACTTGTTCTCGAGTTTATTGTTATGATTTCCAGCTCAAGATTCTCCAAGGGATTTTTCTTTTTCTTGTTAAATCAACAAGTGGTGGATAAGCTGTGAATTTTCTTAAAATGCAGTCTTGCTGTATATATGTAATGGATACATTTGGTACATATTTACCTTTGTACATATTTATGCATATGTATCCATATTTCTCTTTTCCTGAGTTGGTAAACACTTCTAATTCACTTCAGTTTGAAAGCTTTGCTTCATGACCCAAGTACTTTTGGGCCATGAACACAGTTGTGACAAAGTAACAAGAAATATTTGGTATGTAATTGCTGGGGGACAAGTTAGAGGTGGTTTGTGTTCTTTATCTGCATAGAATTCTAATTCTGATGGAATGTCCTCTTCTTCAGAGCTGATATTTAACCCCCTCTCAGACAGGCTTTGGCAAAAGGTAGCCACAGTTTCCAACTCCGGTGCCCTCCTGCTCACATTCCTAATCTTTGGAGCTCCTTCCCAGTGTCACCTGCAGACCTGTCACCACTGGCCATCCGGTTGGACCTCCAGTCAGCCCTCCAGTGCTGCCAGGCTCCCCTCATAGCCTAACAGAGGGAAGACCACCTGCTGCATTTGTTATAATGGTTACTAACTATATAATGGATCTATATCATGGTATACATGTAAACATCTTTTAAAAATGTTATATGCAGTTAATTACAGTTAATAGTGGGAATTGTTTGTCTTTAGTAAATTTATATGCTATAATTTGGGAACTCATCTCAGTGACTAAGATTTTCCTTCCAAAGTAGCTTTCATGGGTGCTATTTAAAGATATCTGAATGACAGCATCATAAAAGTACAGTAGTCCCCTCTTTCACCAAGGGTTCCTTCCAAGACCCTCACTGGATACCGGAGACTGTGGCTAGTACTGAACCCTATATATATACTGTGTTTTTCCTCTATATTCATGCCTCTGATAAAGTTTAATTTGTATGGTAGGTACAATAAGATATTAAAAACCATACTTAATCAGAGGAGATACAATTATACTATGGCAACATCACTGCTCTTGTACTTCAGGAATGTTATTAAGTAAAATAAGGGTGACTTGAACTCAAGCACTGTGATACTGCAATGGTTAATCTGATGACTGGGGTGGCTACTAAGTAACTAACAAGGCAGGGAGTAGACACAGTGCGGCGATGACGACGGATGGGGGATGGGTCACGTCCAGGGGTTATGGAGTGGAATGGTACAAGATTTCATTATAATACTCAGAACAGCATGCAACTTAAAAGTTATGAATTTTTTATTTAATATTTTTGGACAGCGGTTGACTGTGGGTAACTGAGACTGTGGAAGGTAAAAGTGTGGATAAGTGAGGACCATGGTATTAATACATAGCTTTTCTCTTATACCACTTGATGGAATTCATGGTTAATTGGTATGATTTTTAAATTAAAATAATAGTTTCATATTTTATTGGATCATATTCTGAGATGTTTAAGATATAGTTTAATAATACATTCCCCTCCTTTAACCATGGAAAAAAGTTACCAAGTATTTACATATAATTCATTTAGTGTGATTTCCTCTTTTTTTAAGAAAAGTATTTTCCTTGCGTTTAAAATGTAAAAATTTTCCTATTTCTTTCTTCCTGTCCTCAAATCCACTGTGGGTGATAACCGTTTTTGCTGACACACAGCTTTATCAGGTATGACTCCTAAGTGTCGTGTTGGACTTCACGGATGTGTTGTTGAATTTTTCAAAGGAAGAACTTTCCACACTGACCTTCTACATTCCCTTGATCAGTATTTAGGAGTATTTTATGATCATCGCTGGGCTTTAAGGTCTAGAGTGCTCTTTGTATTCAAAACAAGTTTGCCACATGTGTTACACCTGGATTTCAGAAATTAATTGTGTTTTCTTCAAACATATGACTGTTGTATGTCGCTGGCTTTCTGTGTTTTTAATCTGTGTATAATTCTCTGTTTTCTTCTTTTATATATATGTATTTGTATACACATCTGTGTTATTCCTAACATACGTGTTTTTAAAAGCAGATACATGTTCTTAACCAGAACTTTTCTAACCAGATACATATTCCTAACCAGGCTGTTTTCAAACTGTGTTCATGAAATATATTAATCTAAGATGCTAAGCAGAGTGGCATAAAAATGTTTACCAACAAGTTTATTATGTTTCCCCTTGAGCAATTCACAATGCACATTAGCATATTAAAGGTTCTGGTTCCATGCAGTAAAGAAATTGTTTATCTTTGTTTATCTCAGCATCTTCAAGAAATATTTGAGTTTGAAACACTTCAGAATACACAGGGGTGTTGTAGGCCGCTGATTTGTGAAATGCTGTAAAAAATTGAGTAAGGTTTTCTTTGTAGTGTTTTAAGACATCAAATAAAATTGACTACAAGTGATTAAATTTTCAAGAGGTTAAAGCATTTAGCTGAATTGTATTTTGAGAGAGTATTTTCTTATAGAAATTACATTTTGAAATACAGCATTGATTTTTTTCCCCCATAGTATTATCTTTTTCAATATTTTTCATGGCCTTTAAAAAGAGTTTGTGAGACTAAAAATTCTGCCATTTTGTGGAAGGAGGGTTTTTAAAATGTTGTTACTGTCATTGCTTTCTTCTATAAGAATTTGCCTTTATCTTTAAAAAACATGTTTACTATTTCAGAGAATGTGACACAGGAAAGGAGGCCTCCCAAACTTGCCTTTATGTCAAGAGGTGTTGGGGACAAAGGTTCATCCAGTCACAATAAACCAAAGGCTACAGGTATGGATTAATAGCATACAACCTTTAGTAATTTACATAATGCTGAATTTGCCATCGCATTAAAACAGGTTATAAGCTCTTACTTCTTAACGTGTGTAGACTTTTTTCCTTCAAACATTTTTAGTAGTGAAACTAAAGCTTTTATAGAAATATTGTTGCTTAAGTCAAGTGTCCCCAGCCCTTTTCACCTCATGAAGAGTTCCCCATAAAGGACCTGTGTGTTTTGCTGGTCTATAATCAACTGGTTTTTGGAACTCCTTATTTGGAATATTTATATATATAGTTTAGGATTGCAGCTGTGTAAAATAATCCTATATGGATAATGTTATATAGGATAAAGTATACTAGAGATTAATTAAATGGTTTTACTAACTGGATGTGACACAAATTAAATCCCAAACTGCTAAGCAAAAATTTCTTCTGTTTCCCAGAAGCTTCCTCAATACGTGCGGAGCTCCATAGCTCTTTTTTGTTAGCTTCCTCATACTTCATAGATTTATAGAATAGTAGTTATACAAGCCAAACAGCTCATTAAAAAGCTCTAAGAAATTTTGTTAACTCAGATGTGGATTAGGAGAAGAATATCTTTTCTTCAATTATTACAATTTTGGTTCATTTAAAAGGAAATTATACTTTAAGAATTATTTTAGGCCGGGCGCGGTGGCTCACGCCTGTAATCCCAGCACTTTGGGAGGCCAAGGCGCGTGGATCACGAGGTCAAGAGATCGAGACCATCCTGGTCAACACGGTGAAATCCCGTCTCTACTAAAACTACAAAAAATCAGCTGGGCATGGTGGCACGTGCCTGTAATCCCAGCTACTCAGGAGGCTGAGGCAGGAGAATTGCCTGAACCCAGGAGGCGGAGGTTGCGGTGAGCCGAGATCGCGCCATTGCACTCCAGCCTGGGTAACAAGAGTGAAACTCCGTCTCAAAAAAAAAATAATAATAATAATAAATAAATAAATAAAGAAAGAATTATTTTATGTGACAGTGGGGCCTGAGAGACTTAGAATTAGTTGCAGGATATATACATGATAGTCTTTTTTTTATGGTAACCTATAGATCTATATGGGATAGCTCAAACTTGCTACTTTCACTTAAAGAGAAATAGACTAAAGATTTTTTGTGGGTTCTGGAGAGCCCACTGGCCCCACCATGACATGTCTTCTAGTTAACACTGAGGCAGGGTAATGTCTTGAAATGGCTGTGACATAGCTACACCCACCCTCTCACATAAAATAAATCCAATCTATAAGAAATAAAAATGCTTGATTTTTTCAAAGACACGAGGAATTTGACTACCAACAATTCCAAATGTTTAAAACTTAACTGTTTTAAACATAATTTGTGTATTGATTTATATACAGCATTTGAAGATTACTTTCTTTTCAAATGAACTGTTTTAAAATAATAGGTTAAATTTGTGAACCACTGGGTCTGTAGAATGAAGCTGGGGAATGGTGATTTGACATTTAGAAATAAGCTGCAGTACATGGAACAATTTCTTAAAGCAATTCATTTTAAGAAAATGAGTAGGCTTTTCTTTTAACTTACTCCGATTACCCTCCTATATTGACTTTTGGGCCCAAGGATGTTTTCAATATGGCCAAAATGGTTACCGAATTTTTAAAAGCCGAAGGCAATTACAAAACATATTGTTTTTATATACATTTATTGGTTATGTAAACAGTTGTTAAGATCGTACTCATTCATTTCTCTTACTAAAAAAAAACTTTGACACTATGTTGACTTTATTTTTAAATGAAACTTTTCTTGTTCTATAGGATCTACCTCAGACCCTGGAAATAGAAACAGATCTGAATTATTTTATACCTTAAATGGGTCTTCTGTTGACTCACAACCACAATCCAAATCAAAAAATACGTGGTACATTGATGAAGGTAATCTGTAATTTTAGAGTTCTTTATAATGAACCTCTCTTTTTAACTCATCATAGAAAAATGGCTTTTTAAAAACAGCAATATCTATAGTTTTTGGAAGCAGAATGAATAAACCACAATATTTAGTTTGTAATATTGCTCAACTAAAATATCGTACACAATTTGAATTGTACTACTGTTAAGATTATTAAAATGTTTAAGAAATGTATTAGTAGTTTGTTCTTTTCCTTTAACTGATCTGTTTAGGGTGGGAAATTTCTGTCTGGTTCTTTCTTGACCTCTTTAAAGCATTCCCTTTTAAAAAAAATTTATCTTCCCTTGTTTCTGGGACATCATTTTCTCCTAGTTTATTCTCTTCTTTGTTCATTTGTTCAACAAATATTTATTGAGTGCTTACGATGTGCCAGGCATTCTTTTAGGCATCGAGATGAAAATGGTGAGAAAAAATAGACACAGTTTGTGCCCCTTGTGAGTTTGCAGTTGTTAAGTTTTTGAGATAGAAATTAAACAACCACAGATACAGAAGTAGAGTTGCCTTGGTGATGTGCGCAGTAAAGGTACATGATGCCAGGAGAATACATCAAAGGTGATTTTTCTTAGGGTCTTGGGGATGCTTCTTTGGGACAGTGACACACGCTTAGGTTTACCAGAAGAGTGACAGATGACAAAGTGAAAGGGGCCAGAAGAACCTCCTCGGGAGGAGAAATAGCATATGGAAAGTACTCATGGAAGAATGAGTTGTATCCTGAGTTCATATTTAGCTTTTGTTTTTTTCTGAAGTAAACAATTAAGTCTATAAAATTCCCTTGTAAGTATTAATTTAGCCATGTTACATAAGGATTCTTTCTTTCTTTGTTTCTTTTTCTCTCTTTTTTATTTATTGTTAAAACTTACTATCTCTTTTTTGATCCATTAGTTATTTAGAAACGTTTCTTAAGGTTTTTGGTATCTTTTTATACTGCTTTCTCAATTAATTGTGTTTTGGACAAAGAGTATCACCTATACGATACCCACTGATAATAGATTTTTTTGTTTTGTTTTGTTGGGTGCCATTGACTGAGGTGCATAGATCGGGAGGTGGAGAGAGAAGCGAGAACACTGTTGGAGATATTAACTTTGTGATGCCTATGAGAATACTATGAATAGTCGGGAGGCCGGGGGGCAGTTGGACTAGATCTGTATATTTATTTTTAGAAATGTAAGACAGAGTCAATATTCTTGAATGCGTTTCTCTAATTAGGAATAATTTTTTAGTTGCAGAAGACCCTGCAAAATCTCTTACAGAGGTATCTACAGACTTTGACCGTTCTTCACCACCACTCCAGCCTCCTCCTGTGAACGCACTGTCCACCGAGAACAGATTCCACTCTCTACCATTCAGTCTGACAAAGATGCCCAACAGCAATGGAAGTATTGGCCACAGTCCACTTTCTCTGTCAGCGCAGTCTGTGATGGAAGAGCTAAACACTGCACCTGTCCAGGAGAGTCCACCCTTGGCCATGCCTCCTGGGAACTCACATGGTCTAGAAGTGGGCTCATTGGCTGAAGTTAAAGAGAACCCTCCTTTCTATGGGGTAATCCGTTGGATCGGTCAGCCACCAGGACTGAATGAAGTACTTGCTGGACTGGAACTGGTAATTTAACTTGATCCAAAAATTGCGATTTTTTTTTCTGTATGAGGTTTTGTGCAGATTTCCCCCTATTATATGTTTTTTGGGAAACTGTTATGTTTGTCAGAAAAGTTATCACTACAGAAGAATTTTTTCACCATGTTGCCTGACTTCCCTTTGCCACCCACTTGCGACCCACTTGTCCTAATGTTAGTTGATTTACATTCAAAAAATGAAAGCTGATTTTTAGGCCAATCTATTTAGGCTTCTTATATTAAACAGAATTCATTAAATCAAGCAAATTTTCCATCAGCCTTTCTCTTTCTTCTTCAGCCCCTTCTCCTGGTCATTTCTAATAATTATATCATTGGCTTTAAAATTAATCACCATTTTTAGAGATCTTTTGAGACCTTTGCTAGAGGGAAAGGGTTTCCCTTTAGAGATCAGGAGAACATATTGTTTGATATTTTGTAATCAGGAGAGGAGAACTTGAGTACATTTAGCATTTATTTATTTATTTAGAGATAGGGTCTCACTCTGTCGCGCAGACTGGAGTGCAGTAGCACAATCAGGGCTCACTGCAGCCTCGACCTCCCAGGCTCAGGCGATTCTCCCACCTCAGCCACCTGAGTAGCTGGGATTACAAACATTTACCACCATGCTCAGCTAATTTGTGTTTTTAGTAGAGACAGGGTTTCACCATGATGCCCAGGCAGGTCTCAAACTCCTGGACTCAAGTAATCCACCACCTTGGCCTCCCAAAGTGCTGGGATTACAGTGATGAACCACCGCATGTGGCCAATTTAAATATATTTCTTTTTTCTTTCTTGTTTGTTTCCATGCTAGTGAATACTATCTTGTGGGGCGTGGGGGTGAGGTGAGAATGCAGGTTGTTAGAATAAATAGCCTTCTCCTTCCCTGCCTGTTTTAATGCTTATAGAAATGGTGCAGAAAAGGCCATTAACCAGGGGAGGCCGAAGTGTATATTCTGAAAGGAAATATAGAAAGGAATTCATGCGGGATTAAGGGATTCACTTTTTAAATCATTAGCTGTTGGCCGAAGCACTGATTACTGAACTCCTTTATCTCGATGAGGTTCCCAGTACAGGTGCGAAGAGGGAATGGTGAGAAAGAGTATACTAGAAACAGGTCTTAGTAACCTTAGTTCTTTGTATACTGTCTCTGCAAGGTGTGGTATAATGCATATCGGAGCATTTCTTTTTCAGGAAGATGAATGTGCAGGCTGTACCGATGGAACCTTCAGAGGCACTCGGTATTTCACCTGTGCTCTGAAGAAGGCGCTGTTTGTTAAACTGAAGAGCTGCAGGCCTGACTCTCGGTTTGCATCACTGCAGCCAGTTTCCAATCAGATCGAGCGCTGTAACTCTTTAGGTATTTGGATGCTTTTCGTTTACTTAACAACCTGGAATGACTGTAATTCTAATCTCATATCATGTCATATTAGGTGATGGCGACAGTGTTTTAATATTTTTCTTGCCAATGCTCATTAAGCTTTAAATCAGTAAAAATTGTTGCATGGTATATAAGAAAGTTGTTTTAAGGGGACATCTTAAAAAAGTATTAGGAAGAGTATTTGAGACTTACAAAGTGAATAATAGTGTGATTTGTTTTTCTCTTCCTGTTGATTACACTTAGTTTTCAGCAATACCAGTGGTAGAAATTGAAATGTGACCTTTTTTTTTTTTTTTTACTGACTTCCCTCACAGTGTCTTGTTTAAGTACAGCAGTGAGTGCATCTTACAAAGAAATCAGCATTAGTGTAAGAAGTAAATTTCAACTGAGTGCTCTCCTTATCACGTGTAATTGGGGCAGGTTCCTGGTGCTGTTTCTTTCCATTGTTGGATAATAGTGGAAAAGCATCTTGGGGCTTCAGCAGGTGCAAACAGGAAAGTCATCTTCATGAAAAACACTTTTTATTATGTTGAAATAGTCCTTTGGAATTTTCATTTTCTTTTCAAACTTGAAGCATCTTCAGATAAACACTGAAATATTTGGGAAACATATTTTATTTGACAGGTGCTTTTTACACATAATACTCTAAAATGTGTTTTTAAATTGTGGAGGAAGTGAAGTTGAAAATGAACAATAGCAATTTTTATAAGCCAAGTTAAATAGCAGTTACCCAAAGCCTACTTTTTACTTAAAGTTAAGAAACAAATTTTGCATCAAAATACAAAAACATTTTAAAATGAAAAAAATATTTATGAGAATACATACTGTAATAGTTTAAAAGAATTCTTTTCATTTGCTTTTTTTAAAAATCTTTTCAGCATTTGGAGGCTACTTAAGTGAAGTAGTAGAAGAAAATACTCCCCCAAAAATGGAAAAAGAAGGCTTGGAGATAATGATTGGGAAGAAGAAAGGCATCCAGGGTCATTATAATTCTTGTTACTTAGACTCAACTTTATTCTGGTAAGTTTAAAATGCCATAAGGGCAGGGACACATATGGGTATGTGTTTGTGTGCGTGTATTTGTGAAAGAAACTGCCAACTCCTTCTAAGTAGGGAAACTGGATGACCATGGGTCAGGATAGAAAGGGAGATTTTTTTTCATGACATACCCTTTGCAAACTTTTGAATGTTGTCTCATGTTTCTGTATCCAAAAAGTTAATATAAAAAGTAACTGAATAATGAATAAGAGGTGAATGATATTGTTACAAATGGAATAGATATACTGAGAGTATCTGGGAAATGTTTCTGCACATATCAAATAACATAACTTGCAGTGAAGCCACTGGCTGCTGTGTGCTGTATTTATTTGAGTAGGTAAAGGCAGTCATAAAACTACCATCTTTAAACAAACCTATTTTCAGTAGCAGCACTGCTGCCCTCCAAAGTGGAACAACTTAACATTGCAAGAATTTTTTTTTCCTGACACCCAGGCTGGAGTGCAGTGGCATGATCTGTGCTCACTGCAACCCCCACCTCCCAGGTTCAAGTAATTCTCTTGACTCAGCCTCTTGAGTAACTGGGATTACAGGCATGTGCTATGACTCCTGGCTAATTTTTTTTTTTTTTTTTTTTGTATTTTCAATAGAGACAGGATTTCGCCATGTTGGCCATGCTGGTCTTGAACTTGTGACCTCAAATGATCCACCTGCCTCAGCCTCTCAATGTGCTTGGGATTATAGGCGTGAGCCACCATGCCCGGCCTTAACATTGCAAAGATATTTAAGCTCTGGAGAGTGAACCAAGGATCGTTAGGCTCTGAGGACTGTAGGCTGAGTTAAATTGAGAGTAGCCTGCAAGTTCTGTAGCTATATGATAAGAATTAGGAAGTTAACTTGGGATGCTAACATTTTTAAAGTAGGGAGAAGAATAAACTGGTGGCCATTTTATTTGCAGAATGCTTTGGCAAAAACAAGCCTTATAGTATTGATATAATATTCTTTAGATTTACTGATAAAAATCTGTATTAGCCAAATTTTCTGTTTATTTGATACCAGCAAATTACTGCTGTTAGTCACTCATTTTATTTATTTATTTTTTTGAGATGAAGCCTTTTTCTGTTGCCCAGGCTGGAGTGCAGTGGCGTGATCTCGGCTCACTGCAACTTTGCCTCCCGGGTTCAAGTGATTTTCCTGTCTCAGCCTCCTAAGTAGCTGGGACTTCAGGCACATGCCACCACGCCCAGCTGATTTTTTGTATTTTTAGTAGAGACAGGATTTCACCCTATTGGTCAGGCTGGTCGCTAACTCCTGACCTCAGGTGATCCACCCACCTAGGCCTCCCAAAGTGCTGGGTTTATAGGCGTGAGCCACTGCACCCGGCCTGTTATTCACTTATAAGTGATTTTAGCATTTAGAGAAATTCATTAATGTAATAGATCTTTGCAAAGGAGCATGGGGAGAGAGAAGTGGGGCACTGAGTGGTGCTAGCCTCGGGAAGTTGTCTCCAAATGCTCTCCTCTGTTGTCTGTAATTTGACTGGGATTTTTAGTTCCTCTTTCAACTTGTGCAAAGAAGTTTTCCTTCTTAATATTCTGTGGGCATGTTATTATCCTTTAACTGTGTTGATCTGCAGTTTGCTTTCTCAGTATTTGTTAGTATTGTCCTCCTGGAATGATCTCTAGGTCCTGATGATTGAACCGTGGGTATCTTCACAGGGGCCCTAGTACCTGTGTTAATGAAAAACACAAATTGATATGTTATTTGTTCTCTAGACTTCACTTATTTTCCTCTTCCAATTCTTTTAAAAATCTATTTCTTGAAAAATATGTTTACAGCATGAAGAAAAATATTCTTTTTCTTTTGCAGCTTATTTTCTTTTAGTTCTGTTCTGGACACTGTGTTACTTAGACCCAAAGAAAAGAATGATGTGGAATATTATAGTGAAACCCAAGAGCTGCTGAGGACAGAAATTGTTAATCCTCTGAGAATGTAAGAAGACAATATATTGCTATTTTGCCTTTAAATGGTGTCCTATTTGCTGTTTTCTGGCATAGTAATTAATTTATACCTTGTCTTCATATAATAAGAGATGGGTGAAAATTAAGTTTCATGGTAAAATATTACATTTTTAAATCTTTGGTCCTTGTATGTTTTTGCTTATTTAATTTCTTAAATCTGGCCAAGGTGCAGAGCATAGCATATTCCATGAAATGATTTAAACCATTTTGCTGGAGTAAACTACAGTTTAGCAATTGCAGTAGGTTTAGGAAAGCTGATACATAATACTTAGGATTCTTACCTTTTAAAATAGTTTATTCCGACACTTCCACTACCAGTAATCATGCTTACTGGTCAAACTGGCATAGTCTATCTTCTTAAATCTGAAAGAAAAGGAGCAAGTGAAGTTCTGTACAGAATAGCTAGTATTTAATCCTTTTGTACTAGCAACAGATGAGATGTATTTTAGTACCATATGCCTTGGTTAAAGGAATATATCTGGCCTCTTTCCACCTGTCTTAAAAAGGTGACTCTTTACATTTCCTACTTTAGGAATTATAAATATGTCTTTGTATGGCCACAGGAAGCAATTTGTAATGGTACAGGCACGAGTGACAAGGAGATACCTAGTAAAGACTTTGAATGAGTGGTAGTGATATGTGATAATGTCATATGATAAAATTTGAACTGTGAAGAATTAGGATCGTAGATCATAAAACAAATTTGTTCGTTCAGGAATATAGAGAGAAAGTGATATAATTTAAAGTCCACATAAGATAAATTTGAATTCTTTTATACACTTTTCTTAATTTATTAATTAAAGTAAAAAATAGTTTGGTATCAAATTTGAACCAAAAAAGCAGAATACTGAAATATAATGAGCATTCCAAATTATCTGCTATATCACATGACTAGGAAAGTAAATTATAAGAGGATAAATTTCCTCACTTACATCTTTTGCTTTCCTTAAATTCTGTAATGAATTCTCTAATGATCTTACCCTTTAAGAAAATTGTGAATCTTGATTTTCATATCAATTATTTTGTCTTATGCAAATTTTTAAACATACTATTTTTTTCCCGTAAGTAATTGATACTGGAACAAGACAGGTCAAGTCCAAATCTCTAAGGCACGTTACTACCTCTTTCCTTCCTTCCCAAACACCCTAAGTTCATTAATAAACATTCTTTGAATCCTATTGTTCAACCAGTTAAGAATCATAGTTAATCACATTTTCTTACCCTGTCCACAGTAAGAAACTGGTCAGATGCCTTGTTGTGATCAGGATTCCCTGCGTCTGCAGCATTCATATCTGTATTATAGCGTTCATATCTGTATTATGGTTTTATTTGGTGCTGAAATCTCTGCTTTTCTTCACTGAAAGCTTCTCAAAGGCAGAGACCCGATGTTTTTCACCTTACTCATTTTGTATTCCCAATGGCTGACAGGTTACATTACTGTGTAAGCGGTAGATGCTGAATCTATATTGATTGCAGGAAACTAACAAGTAAATGAATAGTCAGCATAAAAAATCGATATAAAATTAGCTAGTTCTGACTTGTCCTTAGTAAACTTATGGTAGCCACTAAGGTCTCCTCTGAAGCTATTTTTAGAATTACAAATTCAAAGTGATATTAAACTTACTGAATATGTCTTGCATTCAGACAAAGATGAGAGAAAATGTCATAATTATGCCAATTGGTTTGATTGCAGATTTTAGATTTTCAGTTTCTTAAAAAATCCCATTTCCCTTAGTGGCTATTTCACACTTTAGTATTAAAAGGATATTCTCTCTCAAAATTGTATATTCTGCTTTATGAAGTAAATACTTTAATTTCCCAAGCAAATATTATTTAAAAACTCAGTCACCACAAACTTAAAAAATGTTTTTTCTCATATTAGTCTATGACAATTACTTGTAAGGCATATGATAGTGTCTAGGATAATTCTGGTTCTAGGTCTTTAATTTTTCAAACTTCAAGAAAAAGCTTGGCTAGGTGCGGTGGTTAACACCTGTAATCCCACCACTTTGGGAGGCTGAGGTGGACAGATGACTTGAGGCCAGGAATTCAAGACCAGCGTGGCCAACATGGTGAAACCCTGTCTCTACTAAAAATAGAAAAATTAGCTGGACATGGTGGTGCACGCCTATAATCCCAGCCATTTTGGTGGCTGAGGCATGAGAATCTCTTGAGCCTGGGAGGTGGAGGTTGCCGTGAGCCAAGATCAGGCCACTGCACCACTCCAGCCTGAGTGACAGAGTGAGACTCTGTCTTTAAAAAAGAAAAAGAAAAAGAAAATGTGTGGTTAAGATGTGTTATATAATTTAATACATGCCAATATCAATTAATAGTTTTTTACCAACATAGATATGGATATGTATGTGCCACAAAGATTATGAAACTGAGGAAAATACTTGAAAAGGTGGAGGCTGCATCAGGATTTACCTCTGAAGAAAAAGGTGACCATCTTAACTTATATGCATTAAAAGTAACTGAAGAGCATATTCACATACCAAAGTATTAGCTGAAACGTGTGTCTGTGTAGCTGGGGGCTTTATTTTAAATTAGGAGTGTTTTTCTGTGTGATATGGTTATCTCCCCATTTTGTAAATTCTTCCTCTCTTCTAAAAGTGATTGATGATGTGTAATAATGAACCCCTTTAAGAAGTGGGCTGGTTCTAGTATATTAAATGCTTAAATAAAAAGTCCTTTCCTTTCCACACAGCAATGATATTCTCAGTGGTTTATCTCTCGTGGTGCAGAGTTGCATTGGGTTTTCTACGTTTTCCCACTTAGTTTTTCTTGTTACAAAAGGGAGTTAGAAGCTGCTGACTAGGATTAAGTTTATGGTTAGGGAACAGTGTTCTAATCTCTTCCTAGCTAATGGGCTTACTCAGAGATTCGCTACCTGACTTTGAACTGGATAGCATACCGTAACCAGCTATAATGCTTAGAGGCTTGCAGGGAAAAATGGGGTATACTTCAGGTTGTACTCCACTTAGCTTAAAACCCCCAAAAGAAATAACAACTATTTCATTATATGTGATCTATTACACCCTTTCAAATGCAATAAAGTCATGACAAAATTGAAACATAATACTTGATCATAACTTTTAAAAATCTTTTATGTTTTTCCTTTGTCAGGAAAACTTGAAAACTGTACTTTTAATTGAAATAATATTAGATGAATGAAATTGAATTCAGTATTAAAATATGACTATTAGAAATAAAAAATAAAATGATTTAAAAATGTTGCCTGTGACTTATTTGATTTTAAAATTTTCTCCTAGATCCTGAGGAATTCTTGAATATCCTGTTTCATCATATTTTAAGGGTAGAACCATTGCTAAAAATAAGGTAACCTTTAAATTGTTCTAGAAGCACTGTAAAATAGACAGTTCTCATTTCTACTGCCATTATTTAGCAGATATGAATTCCAGAATGATTTCTTAATATCGTATTTGTTTAGGGCTCTTAATAGGCTAGTGGAATATCATGCAAGTTAATTTGTTTATTGTCTTCGCAGAGTACCATGCTTTACTTGAAGAACAAATCCAATGTAAATTTGTACTATAATTTTTAACCCTAGTGATAACTATTATTGAAAATCATTTTCCTATGAAACTGTGTGTATATATATATATATTTCTTCATAGTTTCAATTAATGAACCTTTTAAGAAAAAAATCTCATTCTAACTTAAGCACTTCAAGAACGCTTTTTTTTGTGTGTACTCATCACTCAAAAAATTTAGTCTTAAATTAGCTTTCCTGTTCTTTGATGTATAACTTCGTCTGCCCTCCCCACTCACCATGTTGAATGAAAGCCTTGTTTAATGTAGTAAAGTTCTTAACAAAATGTTCTAAATGACTGAACTTTCCAGATAGTTTGAATGTTCTCAGTCTAAACAATGGACCTTTTTATATTTTAGCCTGGGTTTCTCTCTTGAGAATCTTAGTAATAGCCTGTATACTTTCCTAAATGCTAAACATAGATAAGTACTCTTCCTCATCTCTGTGTCTTAAAGGGATGTTGTTTGATGCCATTGTTGAATTGATGGATGGGGAGAAGAGAGGGCTGGTGGAAGGTGCCATGACTGTGGTTTGATATTGTTTGGGAAGTTCTGATGAATGAAATGAGACATAATACATAATCATCAAGAGCTCGTATTATCTGCCCAAAGATGATAATAGCCATATGCACACCTAAAAATCTTAGAGAATTGTCTAAAAATTACTATAATTAGCAAAAGAATTCATAATATTTCTATGTAAAATAACCAGGGAAAAATCAATGGCATTTCCATATACCTTCAAGCAAATATGAAAAAATAATTTCATACTTCATGAAAGTATAAAACACCAAGAAATCAATTTTATTGAGATAAGATTTTTTAAAAGACTTATACAGAACTAAAGGGGATTTGATTAATTAGTGAGAAAGATTGTGTTCTGGGTAGGACAATTAAATAATTTAAAGATTATTACATAATAATTTGCACACAAGCAAGATCTTAACATACTTTAGGAAAGTGGTTTTAGAGTTCTCTACAAAATGGAAGTGGACAAAAATCTTGAAGAATGCTTTTAAAATAGATTTCTATTATAAGCTATGAAGGCAAAGCAATAGACTTTAAAATAGTGTATGATACTAGCATAAGATTAGAAATATGGATCAATGGGACCAAATAGAAAGCTCAGAAATAGAATTAACTGTATGTAGCATTTCAGTGTCTCATAAGTCAACTTTTCGAATACAAATGAGAAAGGAAAGATATCTTTAATACATGATACAGGAAACCTAGCAGGCACTTTGGAAGAAGAAAGTCAATTTGGTTTTTCATTTTAAAGGGACAAATTTCAGATGCTTTAAACAGTTTTTTTCATCCTTTATCCTCCCCTTTCTAGCCCACACACCTAAGGAATGTAATACATGCCCAGCAATAACATAGGTTGAATACTACAGTGACCCTCAGAGTGGGTAAGGAGGGATCAGGGCGTCTCTGAATATAACTCAGAGTCTGAATGCATTGTGGGACTTGAAAGGGCCTTGGGAAGTTCTTACACCCCCCTGAAGGGTACACTGTCCCCTTCATCCCTGCAAAAAATCTCTTCATATTGACAATCACCTTTTTAAAGTTTATAAATATTCTAAGCTGGCTCTTTTTCAAGAGTAATTCTTCCCCTCCACTAGCATTTCTTATTGACAGAGAAAGAGAGAGTCAGCAACAAATAGTCATGCAACAAATAGGAAGAGCACGTGAAAAATTAAACAGTCTAAAAGAGACTACAAGATGTCCTTAAATGATTGAAGAGACAAAAGAACTAGATGCCAATGGAAGGTAAAACAGGGTTGATAAACAGAATCAAATAAAGACAGAATCTCCAGAAGTAGAAACTATATCATGATGTTACCTCATTGGTGCAGGGTGCACAGCTGAAGAGAGAATTGCTCATTTGGAAGACAGAGCTGAAGAAAGTACCCAGAATGTTGTCCAAAGGGATAAAGAGTTAGAAAACAAGAAAAAGAGGATAAGAGACATGGAAGATGGATTCTAACTAGAGTTCCACAAGGAGATACTGGAGAGAATAGGGAAAAGGCAATATTTCAACAGATAACAGCTGAAGAATTTTCAGAATTTTTGATAGACTGAAATTCTAGTAATAAAAATATTCAGAATTTCTGAGCAGAGAGAACCAGGACTAAATTACCATTTAAGACTTATTACAGGATATACTTTAGTAAAACAAAACTGAGTTTAGAATAAAGGAGTGGGATGCAAGAAACAGGGAAAAGCCAAGAAATTAGTAAATTGTCTTCTCTATCCTAATTTCTGCCTCCCTTCTCTCAGTGTTTGCCACGTAGTGCTCCCTTCAACCACCAGCCCTCCCCTGCTGCCATGATTATGATTACAGTTACTGACCTCTGCTACTTCCTGGTTTCTTAGTCTCCTCTCTCTCTCTCTCTCTTTTTTCCTGGAAACTGTTAATTTCCTATGCTTTTTGGCTTTCACAGAAAAATTCTGGTTTTTTGTCATAGTCATCAACAACTGATTAAAACACTGGTATAGCATAGCCTTCAGGTTTTTTGCTTATTCTCTGTGTTTGTTGTGGGTCTCAAGAATCTCCTGTTTTGTTATCAATTAAGTTATCTTTATTTGGGGACGTAAGTTGCTTTGGAAAGCTGAAGATTTCTGCAGGCTGGTTTCTGAATAATGAGGCTTCTTTTTTATAATGAAAATGATGTTAATATTTTCCCCTAAAAATCTTAAAATCTAGAAATAGGTTTAGATGTAAACAGTCTGACTCTATATCTAGAAATTCTGCTGAAGAGGTAAATAGTAAACTTAAGGATTATTAGTCCTTCTGGTAGAGTTAGTCCTAAAGACTAATGACATGCTATAGTAAAATATTTAGAAGGAAAATGTTCAAAATAGAAGGGTAACACTATGATTAGCGTATGGTAGATGCTTAGTTGGTATGTGTTGAATAAACAAGTGACTATTAGACAGCATGCTTTAGCAGAAAGAATGGTAAGCAGTGGTTAGGGTCCCTGGGTTCTGTACCCAGTTCTGCTTTTGACTTGCTGAGAAGTCATTCTCCTTCCCTAGATCTTAGCACCTTCATTTTAGAAATGAAAAGTTTGGTCTAGAAGGTCTGCTAACGGTCTGTCATATCTGGGCATATAAGAATTTATTTTCAAGCATTAAATGCAGTTTGCAGCTTTCCAGATTCGGGCAGTTAAGTTGCCCTAGTGATTTAGCTTTTGGTTAGTTCTGTTCACATAGTGGTTCTTGATTGGGGTTATTGGGGTTAGAAAATTCCATTATTTTTTTCCTAATCACTAAGAGAACTTTCCAATCTAAAAACTAAACAAAATAAATCATTTATAAGGTCTTGTGCTTAAGCAAATTTAATTATTTTATCCAAATCATTTATTTCCCTCTGTTGTTCTGACTGTCCAAAGCTACACGATCAATTTTATGGTTTTTCTGTTCTCAGATACTGCTGGGACAGCTTCACATTTTGATTTAAGCATTTAATAAATAGATTATATGTGGTTTTTTTTTCTCTGCATGTTTTTAGATCAGCAGGTCAAAAGGTACAAGATTGTTACTTCTATCAAATTTTTATGGAAAAAAATGAGAAAGTTGGAGTTCCCACAATTCAGCAGTTGTTAGAATGGTCTTTTATCAACAGTAACCTGAAATTTGCAGAGGTTAGTGATCCTCACTTATGGTATTTTTTTTTATGAAAGTCTGTGAGAGTCTTAAGACTATTGATAGATTCAATATCTCTTGATTTTAACTAGCTGAGAACAGTTTGAGACACAAACTGTTAAGAAACATGAATTTTAAAAAGTATGCAGTGTTTCAACTTTGCCTTTACGGAAAACGTCTTAGAATTAAGATTGAATTTTTTGGATTTTTGGTGCCAAAGAAAACACTAAGCTTATTTGCAGAACTTGAAAACTTTTCAGTAGTTTTTTTTATTTTATTTTTTGAGACGGAGTTTTGCTCTTGTTGCCCAGGCTGGAGTGCAATGGCACAATCTCGGCTCACAGCAACCTCCGGCTCCTGGGTTCAAGCGATTCTTCTGCCTCAGCCTCCTAAGTAGCTGGAATTACAGTCATATACCACCACTCCTGGCCACTTTTAGGCAGTTTAAAGCAAAAGGAAGATGTATGTTTTTTAAAATGCCATTTTACCCAAGCATATTATCCAAATATATCAAAATATAATGTTTACTTTTCCCTCTTCATCAAGAGACAAAATGTCAATACATTCATTTATATTTATTAATGACCAAGTGATAGAACTTATTCTTTTATTGTCTGAGAATCTTCATAATTTTAATAATATATGCTTGTGGTTTATTTTGATTGTTTTCATTTCTGAAGGCATGTTTTGGTAAAACCTTAACAGCCACAGTTATTTATTTGTTGAAATATAATGAGTAGTGTACTTCTGTGATGACATTTTCTGTATTATATTTGCAAAAACAATCTTTCCAAAATATTTAATAAGTATAAACCCAAATAAAATACCATGATTTTCTTTGAGACCCAAGACAATTGAACTCTGTGACCTCCAGGTGCTGGTATGTCCCTGCGATCATGAGCCACTTGAAGACTTGTGGCTTGTTGGTGTCCTGTATTCACAGCCCGTGGTCACATGTGGATCCTGTTTTATAGGACACCAATATTAAGGCAGAACTTACTGTTTTGTTTGACAGCCATTACTATTTTGGTTTCATAAGGAAAAGTTTTTTTTTAACACTTTGATTCTAAAAATATCTGTCTTTTTTATAGGCACCATCATGTCTGATTATTCAGATGCCTCGATTTGGAAAAGACTTTAAACTATTTAAAAAAATTTTTCCTTCTCTGGAATTAAATATAACAGATTTACTTGAAGACAGTAAGTATGAGGTTTTTAAAATTTGTTTTGTTGGTTTTATGGAAATTGTCAGATAATTCCCATCAATTGTAGGTTAGAATCTAACTGGACACAGTAGTTCTCAAGGCAATCCAGTATCTGAAGAGCCTGGAAATACGAAAACAGTCATTTTATTTCTCAGAATTTATTCTTAGAAAATAGAAATGAAAATACATATTTGATGTGCAGATATATTTATTATCATATGGTTAAGAAATTAGAAACAACTTGAATGTTAACCAGAGGAGAGTAGTTAAATGAGTGGTGTATCTGTACAATTACTGCCATTAAAATTCATGGTTTTAAAGACCAATGTGTATGAAAATGGTCATGGCGTAATATTAAGTGGAAAGGTAAGTACGTTAATACGTTCTACAAAAGGGGCCATATATATATATACACACACACATATACTTATGTAAATATTCAGATGTGAAATTATTAGAGAAAATTCACGATCAGATTAACAGTGGCTATCTCCTGCCAACTGAAATTGTAGATGTTTTTAGTTTCCTTCTTTATACTTTCTTGTATCTTTGACTTTTCATCAATGGGCATTTTATAAGAAGGGAAAAACACCCTAGGAGACACATTTAGGAAAATTATTTGGTCCAAGAAAACGTTTTTAAAGATATTTCAAATACCAACTGAGAGCTTAAGCGGATGGAAGAGGAAGAGACTTTTTTGAAGCCATGAGCATTGTCCTTTTTAAAGCCTAATTTTTCTTAGCCTTCTAAACTCCCCTCCCACTCCCCACATTTCAGCGCCCAGGCAGTGCCGGATATGTGGAGGGCTTGCAATGTACGAGTGTAGAGAATGCTATGATGATCCGGACATCTCAGCTGGAAAAATCAAGCAGTTTTGTAAAACCTGCAACACTCAAGTGAGTTTCCCTTCACTTAATGGATGAACTTTTGTTGAACAATAACTTATCTTTAGTTGAAAACAGATGGCTGGTTTTGGAAGGTGTTTTAAAATCATAATTAACTGTTAATTCACAATAAAATGGTATTGCTTTTGCCTCTTTTGTTTACCTGAGCACTGTTGGTGAAGTACTTGGTTGCTACAAATCGGGATGTATTTAATAAGAGTAAGGAAGTCAACTCACTCGACACATTGAGTTTTACTCATTAATGATGATGACTTTTTTTTAAGACGGAGTCTTGCTCTGACACCCAGGCTGGACTGCAGTGGCGCAAGATCTTGGCTTACTGCAACTTTTGCCTTCCGGGTTCAAGTGATTCTCCTGCCTCAGCTCTCCGAGTAGCTGGGATTATAGGTGACTGCCACCATACCCGGCTAATTTTTGTATTTTTCATAGAGATGGGGTTTTACCATCTCAGCCAGGCTGGTCTTGAACTCCTGACCTCATAATCCACTCTCCTCAGCCTAATGACATTCTTTTCATGGTCCATTTTAGGTCCACCTTCATCCCAAGAGGCTGAATCATAAATATAACCCAGTGTCACTTCCCAAAGACTTACCTGACTGGGACTGGAGACACGGCTGCATCCCTTGCCAGAATATGGAGTTATTTGCTGTTCTCTGCATAGAAACGAGCCACTATGTTGCTTTTGTGAAGTATGGGAAGGATGACTCTGCCTGGCTCTTCTTTGACAGCATGGCCGATCGGGATGGTACTGAGAACGCCTTTCTTCTGCATGTGGCACAGGGTTCTGGTTTGCAGTGGGACAGTTCATAGAGAGAGAACCTGTTCTGAGTGATATGATATTTTTTGAGAAAATCCTTTCAGGATTATTCTGGTGACACAGTCTTATATCTTGAATTGCATTAACAACGTGGCTAGCTGAACTAAGGAATAATATGTTGTGTGTGTGTGTGTGTTTTTTTTTTTTTTCTTTTTTGAGATGGAGTCTTGCTCTGTCACCCAGGCTAGAGTACAGTGGCATGGTCTTGGCTCACTGCAACCTCCGCCTCCCAGGTTCAAGCAATTCTCCCACCTCAGCCTCCCGAGTAGCTGGGACTACAGGAACATGCCACCATGCTCGGCTAATTTTTGTAATTTTAGTAGAGATGGAGTTTTGCCATGTTGACCAGGCTGGCCTCAAACTCCCGATCTCAAGTGATTCACCCTCCTTGGCCTCCCACAGTGCTGCGATTACAAGAGGAGCCACTGCGCCCAGCCTCATATTATTGTGATTTTTTGACATGCGTATGCTGTTTTTAAAAAAAAGAATCATAAAATCCTTATTTCAGGCCTGAGGGAACTTACTTCCAGCTTCGTTGTCTTCTTTCAGGCCCCTCTCATTTTTGTAGGTATCTTGGTACCTGTTTATTGAGCACCATTAAGTCATTCTACCTAAATCCTGGCAAGATGAGAATTATTCCTGGTTTTCTCTTATTAAAGCTGAGGTTAAGGTGCCTGAGGTCATATGGTTTGTGTTTAACTCAGTCTTTCTGATCTCAGTGCTTATGTTTTTTGTACTAAACCACATTGTCTTCCAATTGCCAAAAGCCGAGAGCAGAAGTAAACATCCCCTTTAGACAAGTAAAGCCTATTCCGTGTGTCGTACGTTTCTCCCTGAAGTGGGGAATAGGCTGCACTGGCCAGGCCATTTTCTAGGATGCTTAATCATGATGTAACGAATGCTTAATGAATGCCAAGAGCAATCGTGGGCTTCCGGTAAGAAATGGTTGTTAAAGCAGCCCTACCTCGACCCATAAGGAGTCTGCAGTTTAAGACCAGGTCTAGGCAGGGTTGTGAGGTGTGACTGTTATGTTCCGCCATTCTTGCACCCTGTCTCTCCTTTAGCTACTCTCTCAGGTCCACCCCCCCGTGGTCTTCTGGTGTGGCCCTCCAGTAGCCTCAGACATTCCCTGTGACAGCCTCTTGAACAGAGGCCTAGGCCCTAGACCAGGAGCTCTCTACCTTTTCAGTTCTCTGATGCTTGAGGGATACATCCCAGCCCCATCTATAGATGTGTCCCCAACCCAGTTAGTGTTTGCATTGAACAGCGTAACGCAACAGCATAGGCTTGGAAAAGCTTCTGAGCTAACCCAGAGGAGCCTTTCCTGGAATCTCTGAATCCACACCCCAGATCACCTTCATCGGGGGCTGACGACGAGGCTAACCAGCTGTTAGAGTTGTGCAGGGATAGTGTTTAAAATGTAGGCAGTTATGCTAGCGTTCATTTTACTAGATCTGTTCCGAGTGGACAGTCTCATGGCAAAGTGTGCTGGTGGCCTGTGTCTGGGAGGAAGTGAAAGGTGAAGAACAGTGGTGTCTACCTATGTATTGATAATATGGTTCCCTGAGTGACCACAGAGAGAAGCCTGGAAGGTAGGTGTGGGGCTTATCTCAGAATGTGTCTCCTTTTACCAGTTTTATTCACTGCTGGCTCCAGAGTGCTTTCAGAAACCAAGAAATGAGAGTATATCAAGAGTTAAAGGAAGCTTTCACTTCCAGAAATCAGAAGTAAAATAGAGGCTTTTAGAGCCTGAAATTAGCTTTTTGAAATGATAGGATTGTAAAATCATTGGCAAAAGAGTTTAGAACTTGACTGCTCTAAAAAGAGTTCTTTGTGCCGTAGGTGGTCAGAATGGCTTCAACATTCCTCAAGTCACCCCATGCCCAGAAGTAGGAGAGTACTTGAAGATGTCTCTGGAAGACCTGCATTCTTTGGACTCCAGAAGAATCCAAGGCTGTGCACGAAGACTGCTTTGTGATGCGTATATGTGCATGTACCAGAGTCCAACAATGAGTTTGTACAAATAACTGGGGTCATCAGGAGAGGTGAGAAACTGAAGGCAGTCTTACGTTGGACCTTATTTGAGCTGGCGGTCTGTTCCACGTCCATTGCCGGCAATGGATGTCTCTGTGGTGATGATCCTTCAGAAAAGGATGCCTGTGTTTAAAAACAAATTGCTTTTGTGTTCCTGAAGTATTTAATAAGAAGCATTTTGCACTCTAGAAAGTATGTTTGTGTTGGTTTTTTAAGAAGTCTAAACGAAGTTATTAATACCTGAAGCTTTAAGTTAAGTGCATTGATCATATGATATTTTTGGAAGCATACAATTTTAATTGTGAAAGTTTAAAGCCTCTTTTAGTCCATTGAGAATGTAAATAAATGTGTCTTCTTTATGGACCAAGGATATGAAATCATTTTTCCTTTGTAGCTAACGGTTGCCTTGAGGAAGAAATAATTTGGTTTTATTAAGAATCGACTCTCAATCCAGTTATTAAAGGTGGACTGAGTTTGATCTGTTAATCCTTTCTCTATACTGCTGATCCTTGCATGTCTACAATCTGCTCAGTTTTTCTGTGTTTCTGCAATAGTGGTCAGAAAAATACTTAAATTCCCTTAATGGTGTTGTTTCCTATTTGTCCTGGTTTTGAGATGAATGAGTGATTCTGTCCCAAAATGTCCATTTTTGAAGTGGTTTTCCTGGAGGATTAGGGTATTCAGCAGTTGAAGCTCTTCATTCATAGTAGTTACTATCAGCTAACAGGTTTTTTTAAGGCTTTTAACTATTAATATTTTATGGAATGGGGCATACTAAATTGATAAAAGAATTAGAGTGATAAGTAAATAAGATAGTCCTATACAAACAAACATACAGTCCATAAGAAAATGAATTTGGCATATAGAATTACTCTTTAAAATTTCCCTGAAGAGATGGATATTTAAACTTCTGTTATTTTAGACAAGACTGTCCAGAACTTAGGTTCGATCTGTCAGCCAGTAATCCCATTACATTCGGTGTGACGTCACTTGAGATAATGAATCAGATATGTCATCGAAATGTTAGCAGCAGCTTCATCCTCCTTCTGATTAAGTAGCAATGGGATGTTTTGTTTAATAATAGCCATAGTGTGTGTAGACCACAGTAGATGTTGTAGACTAGGACCATAGATTATACATGTCCGTGCTGTGGGATGTGCATTCTCTGAGTGTTGTTTTGTAGTATCATTGTCTTTCTGGAACAACTTTCTAACTGTGCAGAAAGGCAGAAAGGTTGTCATATGTGTATGACATATGACTTTTTAAAATATTTAATGTGAAAAAAAGTGGAAAGTATCTTTACAAACCCTGCAATTACTTTTTTAAAGGCACTTTTATTTGGTTTTATCTTTCCATTTTGCAAATATTTACTAGCTTTATAAACTACAATAAGCTACAAAAACTCATCTTGTAAATTTTTCATTTTTGAAATGAAAAAGTACATATATTTTGCACAAGGTTTTGTACTGCTAAGTGCTTAGTTGGGGTGGTGAGATGATGATTAGATCAGGGGTGAGGCTGAGGGACTCTGGGTTTAGGGCTAGTCCTGCCTCCATCTCCCTTGGGTAAAAGGAAGGGTGTGGGGTACAAGACGTGTAAGGCCTTTTCTAGCTCTGACCACCCAGAAATCCAGTCACCCTGTAATAAATATGTGTTGAATGAAGAAATGGATGAATGAGCTTGTCAATGTGATATTTAAAAACTTGTCTACCTGGAGGAATGATTAGGAATCTAAATGGGGCCAGCCCTTGGCATCTGCAGGTTTCTGATCCATGGATTCAACCAACTGCAAATGGAAAATAGTACTTAAAAAAAAGGATGGTTGCATCTGTATTGAACATGTGCAGACTTTTTTCTTGTCATTATTCTCTGAACAATATAAGAACTCTTTACCTAGCATTTACATTTATTAGATTTTATAAGTAATGTAGAGATGATTTAATTAAAATATACAGGAGGATGTGTGTCAATTATATGCAAATTCTGTTCCATTTCATATCAGGGACTTGAGCATCTTCAGATGTTGGTATCTGCACGGATCTTTGAACCAAAACCCTTCAGATATTGAGGGCTGGCTTGGTAAGACTGGATTTAACAGTTAAAATTAAAAAAAAGGAGAAACAAGACAGTTCCTTTTCTGTAGAAATTAAAATGCAAGTTGAGGAATCTCTGCTACCCAGGCTGTCATGGTAGAGGACTTGAAGAAGACCTGTTTGGATGTACACCTGGTTTTAAAACTCAGGTGTGGGGACTGTCTTAAATGGGAGGGCCTCATCCATAAATGATTTCTGATGACGTCTTCTTCAGGTGGAACTTGATGTCCTTTTAATGTTACTTGGGGAGGGAGTGCTCATCAAGGGATGCCAAGGCCAGCTCTGGTGGTTCCTGGGGAGGCTGGGTCCTTCCCTGCTTCTGAGTGTCATGAGGCAGCAGGAAGGTTTCTCCCTCACCTGTCTGTCCTGGCTCCCTCTGGGTAGCCCCTGCTGTTCTGCACTTCAGCATAGCCTGATTTGTCAAGAGAGGCATAGTTGGGGCTGGGCTGCATGGCGTGAGGGCCAATGTGCCTGCCGGCTATTTAATTTTTGGCCTTAGGTTTTCTTTAATATTTTCCTGTTGGCTTCTTAAAGGTTTTGGTTATCTTTTTTTTAATCTACAATCAAGATGACAATATAATCAGATCATCTCATTTATAACATGGTTCATGATTGATAACTATAAGTAGAAAATGTGTCATGTTCTCCACCTCCCAATAAATGTGTGTGTGTGTGTGTGTGTGTGTGTGTGTGTGTATGAGAGAGAGAGAGAGAGAGAGAGAGAGAGAGAGAGAGAGAGAGAGAGAGAGAGAGAATGGGGAAGGAGAGCAATGTTATCATATATAGAGAGGCTAAATGTGTCCCATCCCTCACTATCAGCTTTATAAAGGAGTTTGACTCCATCCACTAAAGAATGTTTTGTAAGACTAGGAAAACACATTGAAAACTAGGAAAAACAGCAAGAAAAATCAACTTAATATGTTGTTACCATTGCTAAGGATTTTTTCCTTAGAATAATTTAGGATTTTTAAAAATTTATATTTGTAAAATGGCTGTAAATAAATGGCTAGGTTCTTCCTATCCTTAGGATTCATTTTTTTTTTTCTCACAGATTTTGAGAACAAGGGGAAGACAATTTATGGAAGATTAAGATTCCATAAATCTTATAGAACTCTATTGTTGCCCAAATTCCTGCTTGTTTGAATATGGCATCTTCATAGACTCAGGATTCATTACCCTCTATAGCTGGATCTGAAAATTACCCAGCCAGATAATTTCGCATCTGCTTTGATGATTGTAGACCGGGATGTGAATGGAGGATAAAGTATTAGGCCTTTGCTGAGTAACTACCAACCAAGAAGCCTTTATCGGACACTTACTAGGTGCCTAGGATTGTATCAGAGGGAACATGAGATAGGTCCCTGCCCTACCTAGTTTTAAGGCTGCTTAGCTGAAGGATATGGGTGACAGGTCTAGGGGAAGCTCTGGGAGGTGGTGTGGTGTGACAGAAAAAGGAGCAGACTATGGCCGAGAGACCCGCGTTCTAGCCCTGTTCCTGTCACTTGCTTTGTATGCTTAGAAAACAGCTTGGCCTCTTGGGCTTTAGTTTCCTCCTCTGCATAATGAGAGGGTTAGACTATTGAATTTTGTAGGAAAGAAATATAAATTCCTGGGTCCTAGGCCATGCCTACTGAATCCAGTTGTTCATGAAGGGGCCTAGGAGATCTGTGAGGGGAGGTTTCCCAGGGGAATCTCATGACCAGCCAGGTATGAAATCTGCTAACTGGAAGATCGCAAAGTTTCCTTCACTTTCTGTGATTTTGTGATCATGTAATGTTACTGTATTATTTACGTCAATGTGGGTACTTGGATGTTTATCACACTGTTTCTCTGTGTTTACATGTTAATTTATGTAAGAAATGCATTTTAGTCTATGTTCCCCAACCTGCTGTTTCCTACAGGTGTTAGTAGTTGTTGAATACAAGTAAGACTTAAGAGGACATTTGATGTTATTTACCTGGACATTGTCTTTCCTTTTATTTATTTAGAGGAAATTGAGATTCTAGGAGCCAAAAAATAAAAAAAAAATAAAAAATAATAAAAAATAAAACAAAAACAACAAAAAAAAATTCTTAGGCAAAGTTAAAGAAAAGAAGTTACATTATTTCTTACTATTTGCTACTTTATAATGAAAACTTTTAAATTATACGGGAAGATTTTTTCTATGGGATAACAAATCCTTGTCATAAAGAAAGAGGTCTTTTAAAAGTAATTAAGGCCTGTAATTTAAAATAATGCCCCTTTCTCTAGAGTTTGGTGATGTGACTAACACATCCACAATTCTCCACTAATGAAGATCATATTTGAATTTCACAAAGCAGGTGATGAGTTGGGGAAGAGAAAGAGATGTTAAAATGAAAACTCATGTGCAAAAAGGAGGTGGAGGAAGAAGTAATATAAACTCCTTAAAGCAGATGTGCATGGGGCCATATGAAGGCCAGGATTCTGTGGGTGTCAGGGGATTGCCCCTCTTGACAGAAACTGGGGTTTTCAACTGAGGCTTCCTTCAGGGAGTTCACCTTGCACTTCTCTGAACCCCTTTCAGACCTCTTTTTGGGTGGAAGAGATGGGAGGAGGGGAGAAAGACTGTTCATCTCATTCTAAATCCTGGAGCAGCTGAAGGCTTTCTCTTGGGTCACGATGCAGTGCTAAAACGTTAACCAGCAAGTACGGCCAAGGATGGTGAAAACGTGGGAAAGAAAGATCTTCCTCCTCCCTGATCATAGCATCCATCAGTGTCTGGAGCCAGGTTACTGAAGATCCCCGTTTGATTTCCTGGCCCTTTGCCTTGGCAGTGATGACATTTTTATTTCACTGTATTTTAAAGTCTTCATTTATTTTTATAACATGGGTTAAGGAGAAGGGCCACTAATGGAGGGAACTGTCCTTTCAAGAACCATAGCTTCCGATATAATAAGTACTTTAAAAAACTGTCCACTTTAACTTAAAAAAAATTCTAGCGAGATTATACTGGAGACACAACTACCCTTGGTTTTAGTGAATAAAATGGCCTAGTACTGTGGAATTCTAATTTTAGGAAGTCTTAGCATCAGATCATAAACATTCATTAAAAGAACTCACATCCCATTTGAAACTTCCCAGGGGAGTTGGGATTCTTAGTAGATTGGTAGAAAGGGGCTCATTTTATACTGTATTTCCCATTTCTGGTATCTTGTTCAGCATTTTTTTATTGTTATTTTTTTGTCTGCAGAACATCCTATATTTATGACAACATTCTTTAAGAACACCATGTAGAACACCCCTTACTATCAGCTCGCTCTGATTTAGCCTTAATTTTGTTAAATTTTTTAGAGATGAATGAAGTGCTGCTGTGGAAAGAAATGTACATATACTATTTCTGTATCATTAAAAATTACATTTTTATGGTTTCTTTTCTTGGATTTCTTTGGGGGAAGGGTTTTGGGTTATGGGAAGGCTGGCATTGGGTTTCTACAACGCTTTGAGTGTTTGTGGTAAGATTTCTTTGAGAAAATGCTATACCTGGGCACATCTCTGTTTCTTGATCCAGCCTCTGCCACCATTACAATTGCTTTAGAAAACCTCACACACCCTGTTCTGGGAGATGTGCCAGTTATGACGCTGTGTGGCTTCTTGACCTAGCCTAGTATTTCCAACCTCTGATGCTTGTTAAAGCTAAGCTGCTCCAGCCCCCAAGCCACTCCAGCCAGAAGTTGTCCCCTGCTTCATTCCATCGTCTTTAAACATGAACCCAACGCTGTTGATTAAGGAGTAATGTGTCCCATTCTTTTTTCTTTTTTTGAGATGGAGTCTTGCTCTGTCACCCTGGCTGGAGTGCCGTGGTGCGATCTTGGCTCACTGCAACTTCCATTTCCTGGGTTCTAGCAATTCTCCTGCCTTAGCCTCCCGAGTAGCTGGACTTGCAGGCATACGCCACCACACCTGGCTAATTTTTTGTGTGTTTTTAGTAGAGAGAGAGTTTCACCATGTTGACCAGGCTGGTCTCGAACTTCTGACCCCAAGTGATCTGCTTGCTTGGGCCTCTGAAAGTGCTGAGATTACAAGTGTAAGTCACTACGTCCGACCAGTAGTGTGTCCCATTCTACCACAGCTGCCACAGAGGCAGTTCCATATTTCATTTTTCTGTAATAACCAGAGGAATGCCTGCATCATGTTCTGTGGACTGAAATTCCTACTTTGGTCTTTTAGGTAACAGATAAACCTTCCTTGGAAATTATTTGGAGTTTAAGTTTGTTTAAGTCACCTATTGTGCCAAGATAGGAAAGCTAGACTGGTCTGAGTTGGTAATACTGGTATTAACAATACACTGAAAAACATTTTTGTTTCAGAACCCCATGGGTGGGTGTACGTGCTGATATCCAAACAATGTCATTCTGACATCACTGATCTTCTTTGTCCGATTCAAGGGTAGGCACATGTTTTCATAGTCTCCACTCTGTGACACTCTTTGAGTCTGTTATTGTGACAGTGACAGCACATATGCTTGTGCCCATCTGCGGAGGACAGTTAAGTGAAAATGAGTCTTTGTCAGAAGAAAGCTGGCCTGGAGGAAGGAGGAGCCACTGACCCCCCTCCCACACACCCCTTTTCTTGACTTGCTGCGGCATGTTCTCCCTCATCATCACCTGAAGAATGTGTGTGCACTGCCTTTGAGCAGCCGTTCTCGATGCAATCCTGATTGCGTGTTGAATTCACACAGGGAGATTTTAAAGATGCCGACACCTGTGCACACCCCAGACCTATTGGAATGTCTGAAGATGGGGCCAGGCAGTTGGTCCTTGGCAAAGTTCTTTATCCGTTGTGCAGCCAGGACTGGGAACCAGTTGTCAGGAGGAATGGAGGTTTCTGAGGGAGATGGAATCAACTCGGCATTCCCTGGTGGAACAGTTTGCCTTGGAAAAAGACAAGAGGGTTCTGGATATGAACAAGCTCCTCAGGGGAAGTAGGAAATTTATATAAAGCTGCCAGCCCAATCCCTTGAGGAGGAACCTAGGGAATATATGGGGAATGTGTTCCAGAGGCAGGAGAGAGAATTTAGAAGTAGGATGAAAATTTCACTATTTGTGAAGAGGACTTAAAGACATCCTTAGAAGGGCACGATGAAGATGCTGTTCCTTTTGTTTCCGAAATATTTCAGAGATAAGCCTCAAATGTATAAAAAGAAAAGAGAACACTCATCAGGTGGATTAGGGGAGAAAGCAGGCAGGTGAGTTTTTGGGGCAGGGCTGTTTTCGGGTAAGCTTTCAAGCCTCTCTTTGCACTGAACTGTGGGTGGTCAGGTCTCTGCGGGCTGCCAGCTTCTGTAGACCGCTTTGAGTGCTGATTTTATTGGAGAGCAGGTAGTTTGTGAGGTCTAATTCAAGTAATTGGGTAAGTGAAGTCTGAAATGGGCATGTAAGAATAGTGTAATTCACCCAGCAGACAACCTCATCACCAAAGCTCGAAGGAAATTTGCAAGTTGCGCCCACTCTTTTGACTGTACCATTTTGCTAGGAGCTTATGAAAACCTTTAAATTCCGTGTATGAAATCACCTTACAAATAACACACAAATCTGTTTTAACACCCAATATGGCCTTTCCCAAAGTAAGTAGTTGGAAGTTACGCTAGGGTTTGAGGAGCTGGTGAGGAAGTTGACTGTTCCAGAGTTGACTTCCTGAGTCCCTCTTCTCAAGCCTTCCTCAGCTTTAGCCAACTTTGGAAGTGACCCCTCAGGCCTTGCCTTGCAGGTTCCATTTGGTGACAGGCAGGACTGCAGCAGCCTGTAATAAATGCAGTCAGGCTTCAGCCCTTCTCATTGGCTCCAGACAGGCAAGGCTGCTCCGGGTTGCTGCGTGGTGGGGTGATGGCATTGGAATATATTGTGTTTTAAACAGATGTGTGTTTTGCTGGGCCTGGCCATCTCTGCAAACTTTAGACTGTTTTGTTCCGATGTATTTCTAAATGGTGCCCTGTAGGTCGCCCGCTGGGGGTGGGATGGGCCACTGTGGGTTGGAAGGATTAAGTGTAGTATCAGGTATCTGTTCAGAGATACCTTCAAGAGGTCACCTTCTTGAAGAGGCCTTCACAGACCACATGAGCCAGAGGTGTGCTGGCCAATGTTTAACAGCCAGCTCTTGGGGGCTGAGGGGCAACCCCGTTTTGTAGCCTCTGCTGATTTGGTGGTATAAATGCTCCCACCACGGCCAATTGCAGGCTACCAAAATGATACCTTTGAAGGAACTAGGGAAGAGTTATATAGTAGAATTAATAAAAGTACATAGCATTTCCACCATACAGGTACGGTAGACATAAATACCTGTGCACAAACCACGAAGGCAAACTGCAGCCCATGAACCAAACCATCCCAGCACCTGATTTTGTGAATCACATTTGATTGGAATACAATCACGACCATTTATCTAAGTATGGGTTGGATATCCCTTATCTGAAATGTTTGGGACTAGAAGTGTTTCGGGTTTCTGATGTTTTTGGATTTGGGAATATTTGCAGTACTGAGTGAGCATCGCTAATCCAGAAATCTGAAATCCAAAACGCTCCAATAAGCATTTCCTTTGAGTGTCACATTGGTGCTCAAGATGTTTTGGATTTTGGAGGATTTCAGATGTTTGGATTAGGAAGCATTTCAGATTAGAGATGTTCAGTCTGTATTACCAATGCTTTTGCACTGTAATGGCTAAGGCAAATAGTTTTGCCCGAACCCTTAAGGCTGGCACAGTCATTAGATGGCCCTTCCCAGAAACAGTTTGCTTACCCTTGGCATAGAAAATGGTAAAATGTAAAATAAAAAGGAAGTAATGAGTTTTGAGTCTTTGTTACCTTTGTTTTAAATATAATTTCAGTGTAAGTTTATGCGACTTAACTTCAGTAATAGATATACTCAAGGACTGATGAGCAAAATTTCTGAAAATGTGACAGTAGGCTCTCACGAGCCGTGGGTGCCAGCTCCAATTTACTTCGCCATTATTCGAATGCACCGACTACAGGTAGTTATAGACTCCTGCATGCTTCATTTTCTCCACAGCACCGACCCCCTGGCCGCAGGGCTCCTTGCTCTAGAAGCAGGGTTTCCCCTGGTCCCTTCAGTTGTCTTCCTTACCACCTTGATCAGTGCCTGGCACAAACCTCCCGCCTCAGCCTCCTGAGTAGTTGGGACTGCAGGTGCAGGCTACCACGCCCAGGAAGCTTTCTGTGTTCTTGTAGAGAGGGGGCTCTCACTATGTTGTCCAGGCGGTACAGCCTTTTATTCGCAGAAGCCCCACTCTCTATTGCCAGTGTGATCAGAATTAGGTCACTGTCCACATGCCTGTTGAGCAAGCACAAGACGTCTCAGTCTCCAGTTCCTCACATAATGCTTTCTCTCAGAAGTGGAGACATCGTAGAACTCCCGTCCTCGGGCTTTTACGAACTTTGAATGAAACCAGGCACGAAAAGTGCTTATCACAGTGCCTGGCACCCATAGCCACCAGGGGCAGCAGCAGGAGCAGCATTAGTACTAACATCATAAAAGTGAACTTGAGAGACAGGTTGCAAGTCTAATCAGCGTCTCTTTCTGCCTCTGTCCACGATCCTATTTTAAGGCACACTCTTGAGTCTTAGACCGTTTTGTGAGATTTGAGATTTTTCTCAGGTATCTTGTCCTCCTGCGTGCAGCAGCGCCATCTTGTGGTCATTACGGGTTTTGGCGCTGTCCTAGATCTCAGCTCCTCAACTCGGAGCGGCAGCCAGACGCCAGGCTTGGGAGGCAGCTCGGACTTTTGAAAGCCAACGTGCAGTCGGGGCTGCGCACCACATTACACACTATATCCAAGAGGGTTTAAGTTTCCTGTGCGTCATTTCGGGACAGCTGCTTCATGTTGGCCATTTCTGTTCGTGGCTGTCCTCTTTCCTAATGCGCTCTGTCTCACCCTTTCTCTGCATCTGCCGCTCCCTCTAACTCGAGCTTTCAGGCACCTTCTATAAATGGGGTTTAAAACGAGCTAGCGCCATCTACTGGGCGAATGCCGTAAGGTCGGCTGTGAGGTCCCGGAATCTGCAAAGAAATGAATGAATTACAAATCTGTGGCTTTAAGGGGGGAAAGTAGGTACGTAATAGGATTCTGATGTCACCTCCCTTTATTGGCGATCCTTTCTCGGTGTAAGCCTTATATCGACTGTGCTAAGTACAGCTTATTTTGTCAGGATCCCAATATGAAAATCAACCGCACTGTCTTCAGTATTTCCCAAAGAGCGGTCTTTGTACTACCCTGCATCGGCGTCATCCTAGGGAGCTTTAAGAAGGCAGGTTCTGGCTGGGCGTGGTAGCTCTCGCCTGTAATTTCAGCACTTTGTGAGGCTGAGACGGGCGGGTCGCTTGAGGCCAGGAGTTTAAGACCAGCCTGGTGCAACACAGCAAGACCTTGTCTCTACAAAAAATAATTATAGTAAAAATTAGATAGGTGTAATGATGCACTCCTGTAGTCCTAGCTACTTGGGAGGTGGAGGCGTGAGGATCGCTTGAGCCCAGGAGTTCGAGACTGTAGTGAGCTTTGATCACACCACTGCATTTAAGCCTGGGCAGTGGAGCAAGACCCTGTCTCTAAAAAAAAGAATTCGGTCTCAGAGGCCCTATGCAAAACCTACAGTATCAAGCTTTCAGGACAGGACCCTGGGATCTGCATTTTGCCCACTTCCCCCTTTTCCCTCCAAGAGAATCCCAATTTCATATTGGGATCCTGACAAAATAAGCTGTACTTAGCACAGTCGATATAAGGCTTACACATGCTAAAGTGTGAGAACCACTGCCGCTGTGGAGTAGAGGTTCCCCCCGCCCCGGAAATCCAGAGAAGAGATTGCACTTGGATTAAGACTTGCATAAGTGAGGAGTTGAGTCCAGTCTCTCCCCCACTACAAGACCCTGTTGCATGTATATATGTTGCAAGACATGCATTAAAAAAAAAAAAAAAAGACTTGCACGAACTCCTTCTGTGCAAATGAGAACGAGCATCACTACCAAAGCCACAGTGCCCTGTCTCTCATTTTGTGTGTCGATTCAGTGATAACAGACCCAAAGTCCTGGGACCAGCACCTGACACACCATGGGGGCTCAGATGGGTCATTACTGCTGCCGTTACCTGTGTGAGGCCAGCTGGAGGCCTCCTTGGCATTCCTCACCCCCTCCCACCCACTTCTGCTTGGGAGGTGGGGGAAAATGGTTTACACTTTTATACCAAGGCTTGACCTACCACCTCGGGGACTTCTCCCAGAGTAGGACTCACTTCAAACAAAGCACACAGCTGTGTTGGAAAGATTCCAGTACTGAGTCACCCTTTTCCTGGGTGGCCCATCTCTGAGCCTCAGTTTCCCCATCCCTAACACAGAAGATTGTATTAGAGAGTCTGTGCTGTTCCTTCCAGCTCTGACGTTCAGGGGGGCTCAGAGCTTTGCAAGACCTTTTCCCACGTGGCACTTCCGTGGTGTCTGGGCCTGGTGTGCTCAGAGACCCCTCCTCAGAATGCTGATTTCTCTTGCTTTGATTCTTTCCCTGCCTGCTACCCCTAAACAATTTTGCACAAATGGTGAGTCATGTAGGTGCCCGATACATGGGTGCTTGTTTTTCAAAAGCCTTCATGTTGTGCATACCTCATCCCCAGTAATTCTGTTGCTAGGAAATTTTTCTAAAGCAATCATGATCACAGATGTGCCCAAGATTAGCTGTCAGACTCCAATGGCACTTTTTATAATGGGGGCCAAACTTGAAAAAGTTAAATGTGCAGGACCGTAATAAATTATGGTACAGCTAGACTAGACCATAACCATTAACCATGTGCAGCTATTAATGAGTCTTCTGGAATGCCACTTTTTAAAGGACATGAGCAAAGGTTCGCAATATATTAGATGAAAAAAGTGGATTATAAAAATGCATGTATCATAATAGATCTAATTTTGTGTATAAAAAATTTGTGGCTGGGCATGGTGACTCATGCCTGTAATCCAATATGGTGAAACTCCATCTCTTCTAAAAATACAAAAATCAGTCGGGCTGTGGTAGCAGGCCTGTAATCCCAGCTACTCAGGATGCTGAGGCAGGAGGATTGATTGAACTCGGGAGGCGGAGGTTGCAGTGAGCTGAGATCACGCTACTGCACTCCAGCCTGGGTGACAGAGGGAGACCCTGTCTCACAAAAAAAAAAAAAAAAATTGTGCAAGTACTGAAACGTTTGTCCCGAGGTGACAGTGACTGCAGATGACTTTCATGTTTGCATTTTTCTCTTGTCAGTATTACCTAAATTAAAACCTGTGGTTGTCTGAGTGGCAGAATATGCAGGGAGGGTGGCTGGGCAGGAGCCATTGATCAGAAGCAGAGAATGGACACCAGAAAAGGTGTGGGCTGTCAATCAAATACATTTGGGAGTGTGGAGTGGTCACTTCCAGCGTCATTCACATGATAAAGACCCACGTGGACTTCCATCGGTTTTGAAAGGAGACCTGGCCATCCTGGGAAGAAAAAGATTGTCTGGAGGGGCTGTGGCTGGGCCTCCGGAGATCAGAGGCTTTTATGACTCCCTGGAGGGACTGCATGGCAGCTGGCACTGAGGGTGAGGCTGCCAAAAGCTCACCACATCAAAGGGGTGGGTGTGGCCGTTGGGGGCTCTGGGGTATGCCAATGGCTTCAATCAAAACAGAAGCCATCCCCAGACCAGGACGAGTGCTCTGTGTGGTGGGGGTCCTGTAGAGGAGAGCATACGACATCAATGTCGGGATCAGGCTGCGGAGACTGAGGCAGCCAAGCCAGGTTGTGAGAAAGGAAGAGGAAGACTGTATTCTGTCCAGCTTGCTATAAAAATCAGACTCGGCCAGCATCGCCCTCTGCTCTGTGTTCACCCTCCAGGTAGCTGCCTAGAAAACCTTTTCATGCCCATCGTCCCTGCTCTCTGATAGACAGAATGGAGAGTTTTATTTCTCAGCTGGAAAAACTGGGGTTAAAGGAGCTAGATGATCTCACTGGGGTTACTTGCTAACCAGACCTGTGCTGTGGGACTGTCCCACAGGATGAGCGCAGCGGAGAGGGGTGACCATGAGGAGCCCCCTTGCCCCGCAGGTAAATGCCATCACCCTTTCCCAGCCTTAGATGCTAGAGGTTCTGGGACAGAGGAACACCCTGAACATGGGGTGTGGGGGTGGGGAGTGGCATGTGTCTGGAACATGCTATGTGGACAGAGGAGGAGGGAGAGATGAGGTGGTTTGGGCTAAGACGAAGAGCAACTGTGGGTGCGACTGTGTTCTGGAGGCCCCAGAGCAGGGGACAAAGAAGACATTGTTCAAGCAATCCTCCCGGCTCAGCCTCTCAAAGCGCTGGGATTACAGGCATGAGCCACTGTGCCTGGTCTGCTTGGAGCATAGTATGTCTGCTCTGTGGGCCTCAGTTTCCCCATTTGGTGAACATTGGGCCCTGGGTTAGGTGCTTCCTATGTATTCTCTCTTATTATTGTGAGAATCTCATCCCCAGTTATCTGATGAGAAAGCTGAGGCTCAGGCAGAGCCAGTATGACTTGAAGTGAGGACCCCCTGCCCCTAGAAGCCTGGCATTGACTCTAAAAACGAGGAGTGGGAGGAGGGCAGGTGGGTCCAAGACGATTCCCCCAGCTCCTGCCTGCTTCTGTGGTCTCTCTGGAGAGGCCTGCAGGACCCTCCTGGGCCCCAGGACTGTCCCCTCAGCGAGGGAGCAGTTGGCAGGGTTCCCGCTATTCAGACAAGCAAGGGCCTGCTGCTCTTCGGTGTGGCCTGTGTTTGGTGACCATCCCCTGGCCCAGTGTGCCAAGAGAATGTGCCATCTATCCCGCCTGGGAGGGCTGCCTTGTGCTCAGGGGAGGTGAGCTTGAATTTTATTTCCCCCAGACCCTGGTAGCCCCGTCACCCCTGCCAGCTCATCTGCTGTGGGCGCGGGCTCCAGTTCTGTCACATTCTGCACCGTGTCCAGGGCTATGCACAGAGCCTCAGCACCTGTGGGGAGGGGCACTGCCAGGAGTGGCCCAAATTCTAGACCCTGGATGGCCCTGGGGAAGCATGGGTTGTTCCCTTTGCCTTTCTTTCTTTGTAATTGAGATGTACTTTGTTATCCTAAAGGGCACTGGGTGCTTGTATAGGGCTCAAAGACATTTACATTTCCGCACACCCTTGCAGCCATGCATCAGGTCAACCTGGGACCTTTCCTAGCACACCTACAAGCTCCTTCTGTCCCCCAGGTCAAGTTACCTCCCTGCACCACTGATCACCACCATTTTGACTTCTGTCACTGTAGGTCCCTATTGCCAGGTTTTGAACTTATGTAAAGGGAGTCACAGATCGTGCAGACTTCAGGTAATGGCTGACATCAGGCTGTGTGCCTCATTCAGGCTGTTTGTTGTGTATGTCAGTGATTCTGCTTCATGGCTATGTGATGCCGTCTTATGTTAACATACCATTGTTTCTTGCTGGTTCTCTTGCTGACGGAAAGGGGCATTGCTGACAGTTTGGGGCTATTTCTCACGGCACCACTGTGATCCTTCTTGAATTGGTGCAGTTTAGTTTGAGGAGAGACAGCTACTCCCTCTTCCAAAGTTTACACTCCTTCCTTCTTTTATTATTTTTTAGCCAACTTCACTAAGGTGTAATTTATATACAGTAACATATACATATTTTAACAGTTAGATGAGTTTTGAGAAACTATATTTTTAAAAATTCACTCATGAATTTATTTTTTATATGACGGGTCTCACTATGTTGCCCAGGCTAGTCTTGAAATCCTGGGCTCAAGTGATCCTCCTGCCTCAACCACCGAAGTATCTGGGACTACAGGCATGCGCCACCATGCCCCGCCAATTTTAAAATTCTTTTGTAGAGATGGGGAATCTTGTTATATTGCTCAGGCTGGTCTTGAACTCCTGACCTCAAGTGATCCTCTTGCCTGGGCGTCCTGAAGCTCTATTACGGGCCTGAGCCACCACGCGGGGATCTGACAAACTTCCTTTTAGCGTTAAAATTCAATCACCTGGAGCAGTTACGTCCAGCTCAAGGGGCATGTGCCTGTGTATGCCATCCTTTTCTTGATAAAACCCAGGCTCAGAACAGGGTCGAGAAAGAGGCAGAAAGCAGGGTGGAAAGCTACCTTTCTACCCAATGGTAGTGTATGCCTCAGAGCACTACCATTGGCATCAAAGACCTTAGTCACTGGAGCCATTGAGATGGGTCCACCCCTCTGTCTCTCTCTCTTTTTCTTTCACTGTTGAATTCATTAGTAACAGGGTCTGTCTCACTATGTTGCCCAGGCTGGAACACTGAGCTCAAGCGACCCTCCCATCTCCGCCTCCCAGGCCCAGCTCAACCTTTCTTTTTAAAGTTACAGAACTTTAGAAAAGAACTTTCTAAAAGTTCTCCAACTTTAAAGGCTGTTGCTTGCCTAATGGGGACAGGGCTGCAGCCAGGGGCACAGGGTGAGTTAGAGGCCAAGCTGGAATAGAACCCCAACATGGGAAGTCCGTGTTGAGGGGGGCCATTTAACTCTGGGCGATTGTTTGCACATCAGCTGTAGGCACTGACTAGGGAGGCCCCGAGCCTGGAGCTGGCGCTTGATCTGAGCTCTGCAAGCTGTCCTGGGTGGAGAGGAGCCGCTTCTCGCCGTGCCCGTCAAGCTTTCCCTAAGTGACCCAAACACCAACTTTCTGGGGCTTCCTGGGCTGTGAGGATTCCCAGTCTGGCAGGGCTGGTGGCTTCAGCCACACACTCTGCAGCCTGGAGGTCTCTAGCTCCTGGTTGCTCCCCATCGCTCAGCGGCTCCCCAGTGCTCTGCCAGCCTTAGGACGGCGCCATCCCCATCTCTCCTCCACACCAACCTGCCACCTACTGCCTCAGGTTGACTCACTCAGGAAGAATTCAAGGCTGTCCCTATAAAAACACCATTCCCAGGCACTTGCCTGAGAAGAGAGGAAGTCCCAGCTCACTTCCAGGTGAGCCCAAAGTATCTACGGTCCCTGCACTGCCACCACCCACCCCACCTCTGGCAGGAGTCCCTGCATTTGTGCAATGCTTTAGACTCATCTGTAGGCTCAGCAGTGGGGCCCCGGAGGGTGAAAGCCACATGGTCCCTGTCTCATCAGCCACCAGCACAGGGAGCCCCAACTGTGGACCCCCCATGTTTGTTGGGAGACTGAAGGATTCTCAGGAAGCTGCGGGGCCTCAGGTCATTTTTTGCACGCATTTCCAAGCTGGGTGTTTTCTGCACCACACTATTTTGGGCGGGAAGGCTTTTCCAGTCTCTTTTTCTCTTGGCATGCCACAGAGGAATTTCCCTCATCCGCATCTGAAGCATCTGGAATTAGCCAGGTCAGCCTGTTGCTTTCAATGGCAAACGTCCAGCGCATGGTTGGCTCATTTTCATCCCTGCTGTCGGGGACCCCTTGAGTCTTGAGCTTTGGTTCACTGTGGGCCGTCTGTTCTCTCCAGGCCTTGGCCAGTGCCGGGCATGAACAGTGCCCACTCAGGGGCAGATCCACTTCCCCTGGGGCCACCAGTTGGAGCTGGGTGCTCTGTGAAACCAGCCACATCCAACCTACTGGATTCTGGTCACTCCATGCTCCTTGGCAAGACTGTCTGTGAGCCTCAGTCCCTCTTTCCGTAAGATGAAATGTCCTAGACTGGGAATCTCAAGCTCACTTGTCTACAGAGGCCAGGCAGGTACCTTAGGAAAGGGAGAGGGCTGGAGTGTGGGCAGAGGGGCTGACGTGGTAAAAGAATGGGAGAACTGGGCCAGTATATTCTAATTTTTCAAATGAAGTCGGAAATTTCTAAGAGAAGTGAAAGTTCCCGAACTATAAAAATCTGGCAACTTTTTTTTCTTTTAAAACTCTGTATGTGCCAGATGTGTTTAAGCCACACCAGCTCCATCATGAATAGGGGCCGAGGAAAATGAGGCTGAAACCTACGGGGCTGCCCTCCCAGGAGGTGAGGCACTCTAAGCCACAGGGTGAGGTGAGAGGTGGGCACAAAATACAGGTCACAAAGACCCTGCTGATAAAACAGTCTGTGGTAAAGAAGCTGGCCAAAACCCAGCAGAGCCAAGATGGCAACAAAAGTGACCTCTGGTTGTACTCATTGCTCATTATGTGGCAATTATAATGTATTAGCACGTTAAAGACACTCCCACCAGCGCCATGAGAGTTTACAAATGCCATGGCAACATCTGGAAGCTACCCGTATGGTCTAAAAAGGGGAGGAACCCTCGGTTCCGTGGAATTCTCTGCCTCTTTCCTGGAAATCTCATGAAGCATGTACTCCTTGTTTCGCACATGATCAAGAAATAACTCTGTACTCCGTCAAGCAGCCCACGACGGTGCTCTGCCTTTGACGTAGCCATTCTTTTATGTCTTTACTTTCCTAAGAAACTTGCTTTCACTTTTCTTTAGATTCACCTCAAATTCTCTCCTATGCTAGATAGGGGGTCTGGATCGGGACCTTTTTCCTGTAACATATGGGCCAGCTATTTGAGCTCTGCCCTAGACATCCTGCTCTATATGCCTTCCACCTGGAAGAAGGGTGGGTGGTGGCAGGGTGGGAACCCCAGAAAGGTACAGGGCTTGAATTCTGACTACACCTGTCCTCCCCACATGCCAGCTGTCATGTGGCAGCCACCCTTTGCAGTGCGGTCGCCTTCCTCCAAGGAGCCCGAGATAGCATATGAATTTTTGATCAGCTTGCCTTTTGAATGAGTTGACTATCATGAATAATAGGGCAAAGGGCACCAGCATTGTGTCTTTAACTATAACTGTTCCAATTAATTATGGGTGTAATTAGCATACATCGTGAGCAGCCCTGGAAAACAATACTTCATGGGTTATAGATGTCCTGGCAGCTGTACCATGAAGTGTGATACCGGGCTGGGGTAAAGATAGTTATTCATAAATTACTCCTGTTGTCAGAGACCCTTATTTATACAAATTAGCAGGGGATACATAATCAACTTTAACTGTATAATTTATAATAATTGATTTCATTTTGACTGACCACCAGTCGCTTACCAAATATCCTCAGAAGAAAAATTGCCCTATTAGGGTAAGTTTAATCCTAAACATAGCTAATGAATCCTATTACTTTAAGGTCATATTTGAAGCTTTTGTTAATTGTCAGAACCATTTTAAATTGATTAGAGTTAAATTAAATCAATGTAATGTTTAGAAAAACAATATTTCTAATGGATGAGGCCAGGCTGACCTCGAATAAACATATTTATCAACCGATTCCTGGTGACGAGAAGGGGAACAGCTGGGCCCATAAGTCACATTTGTCTATAATATGGGAAATGTCACCAGGCAATTAGTTATGTCAGGTAATGAATAGGGAGCACGGGGACTCCCCTCTGGCAGCTGGTGTGGATGGGGTTAGAATGTGCCGGACCCGAGCCCGTAGCTGCTCCCTTCGGGATGGCCTTTGTTTCCCCACCCTAAACCCAACGCTTCTCAGCTTCCTCATTCACCTCCCTGGAGGCTCACCTGGCCCACATTCCCTCCTGCCCTGCCCCCACTCTCTCAGGTTCCAGCGCTCTGCTCTTCCTCCTGGAGCTGGGGGCCGCCCGTCTGTCCCGTCCACACCTACTCATCCTGTTACAGGAAAGGGGTCCTGATCCAGATCCCAAGGGAGTGTTCCTGGATCTTACACAAGAAAGAATTCAGGGTGAGTTCACAGAGTAGAGTGAAAGCAAGTTTATTAAGAAAGTAAAGGAATAAAAGAATGGCTACATCATAGACAGAGCAGCCCCAGGGCTGCCGATTGCCCATTTTTATGGTTATTTCTTGATGATATCCTAAACAAGGGGTGGATTATTCATGCCTCCTCTTTCTAGACCATATAGGATAACTTTCTGACATTGCCATGGCAACTGTAAACCGTCATGGCGCTGGTGGGGGTGTGGCAGTGAGGACGACCAGAGGTCACTCTCATCACCATCTTGGTGTTGGTGAGTTTTGCCGGCTTCTTTACTGCAACCGGTTTTATCAGCAAGGCCTCTATGATCTGTGTCTTGTGCTGACCTCCAATCTCATCCTGTGGCTTTGAATGCCTTAACCTCCTGGGAGTGCAGCCCAGTAGGTCTCCGCCTCATTTTACCCAGCCCCTTTTCAAAATGGAGTTGCTCTGGTTCACATGCCTCTGACAGTCCCTCACCATCCCCTGGATTTTGCTCAGGAATCACTGCCTCAGGGAGGTCTTTTCTGATCCTCCTTCTACATCAGCCTCCCAAGGATGAGCTGCCAGGACAACATGGATACACTACCCAGCTGTCGCTTTCCATCTGTGTGGTTCCCACACTAGACTGCAAGCCCCTCAGGGGCAGCCCTGGGTCTCAGATTCTGACCCCTGATGGAATGCCATGAAGACCTGCTGAATGAATGGAGTGAAGGACACAGGACTGGTATTAGCTACAGAGTAAAGTCTGGCTAGAAGGAGGAGAATGTCATTTACTGCTTTTGGAACATGTACCAAATGCTAAGTGCTTTACATATATTCAGCCAGTTTTTGTGACATTCCTGAGGGGTGGGCCCTGATACTTCCATTTTATAAAGGAAATAACTCATTCAAGAAGTTTTGGCTAAGCAGTGAAGGAGATAGAATTCAAATTCAGGTCCAAGCTGGGAGCAATGGCTCATGCCTGTAATCCCAGCACTTCGGGAGGCTGAGGTGGGAGTATTGCTTGAGTCCAGGAGTTCAAGACCAGCCTGAGCAACATACAGAGTGAGACCCTATCTCTACAAAACAAAAAACAAAAAACGAAAACAACAAATTAGCCAGGCATGTGGTGGCATACACCTGTGGCCTCAGCTATTGGGGAGGTTGAGGCAAGAGGATCACTTGAGCCCAGGAGTTGGAGGCTGCAGTGAGCTGTGATTGTGCCACTGCACTCCACCCTCGGTGACGGAGCAAGTCCCTGTCTCTAAAAATCAATCAATCAATAAACAAAGAAAAAAACTCAGGTCCAAGAGAATCCAAAGTCCTTTCTGAAGTTGTTGCCTGGTCAGCTGGGGTTCCTGCAGGAAACTGCATCCATGCAGTTGAGAAAGATTTGGATTTCCAGAGGGAGGCTGAGTGGATCCTCTGGGCTAATTTCTGAAAGAATCAAATCTGAGCAGGAGGAGCAGATGTCGGGCAAAGGAAAGAGCGGGTTCATTCCAGTGGCCCCTGCTTCTTCCCCAGCCCAAAGGGGTGTTCATTGTGTGGGGTGGTCATAGGGCGGAATTCCTGCTGGACGTCCGGACCTGTGGTAAGTCCTCAGTGGGAAACATATTCACCGTGTTACCTTAGGAGCATTACTGTGGCCTTGGTTTCCAGGGCTGTGAAATGAGTTCCCAGCCACAGCACTGCTCAGAGGAAGGGCATGGCAGGAGCAGGCTCACTGAGTGCACTGGGGGAAGCGCCTCACCTTCCCCACCCACCGTCCCCCTTGCTCCTGTTACCCTGGATTTATCCAGCTTCTGCTTGGCACCTTGGAATGGAGGTAGCTGGCAGGCTGGGATCTTTCAAGCCTGCTGAAGCTTGAAAGAGGGGTCCAGACCAAGGTGCCCAGGGTAGGAGAGGCACTCAGATTCCCTGTACAGGGATAGAACTTCGAGGATCAGTGGGATTCAACCTCCTGTTCCCTGAGCTCAGCAGTTTTCAAAGCTCTTCGGTATCCATCCCTTAGGAAGGCAGGGCAGCTGCTTGTCTAGCCCTTCCTCACTGATGAGAAAATGCAGGCCCAGAGTAGAAATGCAGCTTGCCCAAAGTGGCACAGCCAGAGGTGGGGGTGCAACTGGAGGACAGGCCTCCTGCCTCCAATTTTCCACCCCAAGTGTCAAGGACACAAAAAACGGGAAGATTCAGAAACTCACAGACTGAAGCCATGATGACTAAATGCCTTAAGAGATCCCTGAGCAGAAAGATGGCTTTTGCATAAAAATGGGTGAAATCTGAATAAATTCTATAGCTTAATTAATAGAATTGTGCCAGTGCTAATTTTCTAGGTTTGATCCATGTACCACAGTGACGTAAGATGTTAGCATTAGAGGAAACTGGATGAAGGGTATATAGAACTCTATCATCTATGCAACTCTGGGGCAAACCTAAAATTATTCCAAGGCCTAAAATGTTTATTTAAAAAACCCTAATATAACTATATAGATAAAAAATATGTCAAACAGTGTAGAGGTGAAAAGGCAATCTCCTTCCTCCCTCTGCCTTCCAATTCCTAATTTGTGTCCCTAGAGTTCAACCTTTTTAAAAAAAAAAATTTCTTATTTCCTTCCACATCTAGACATAGACAAACGAATGCACATTCCTGTTTCAGGGATGCACATGCACTCCCGTTTTTTGTTTTTGAGACAGAGTGTCACTCTGTCACCCAGGCTGGAGTGCAGCAGTACAATCTTGGCTCACTGCAACCTCCACCTCCCCAGCTGAAGTGATTCTCCTACCTCAGCGTCCTGAGTAGCTGGGATTACAGGCACACACCACCACACCCAGATCATTTTTGTATTTTTAGTAGAGGTGGGGTTTCTGCATGTTGGCCAGGCTGATCTTGAACTTCTGACTTCAGGTAATCCACCTGCCTCGGCCTCCCAAACTGCTGGGATTACAGGCATGAGCCACTGTGCCTGGCCTTATATGTGCACCCTCTACAGTTGGTTTTGTGCTTGGCTTTATGCATTGAATCATACAACTTGGAGACTGCCGATCAATACCAGCGTATTATAAAGGTGTCTTCATTTTTGTAAGCAGTCGCTTTGTGTTTTATTGCTTGGTTGTGCTGTCATTTATTTATTTGGTCATTTATGTTGTTTCCAGACTGTAGCTGCTGCTTCCTCTTCCTCCTCCTCCTCCTCTGAAATGGCTTTTCCAGGTGCTTTTACACTGTAGTAAACTCACTCTGGGCTGTCCTGAAAATTTGCCCATGTGCCAAGTCATCATTGAGGGAAAGAGCATTTCTTTTTAGACAGAGTCTCGCTCTGTCAACTAGGCTGGAGTGCAGGGGCATGATCTCGGCTCACTGCAACCTCTGCCTCCTAGGTTAAAGCAATTCTCATGCCTCAGCCTCCCAGTAGCTGGGATTACAGGTACCTGCCACCATGCCTGGCTAATTTTTGTATTTTCAGTAGAGACGGGGTTACGTCATGATGGCCAGCTTGGTCTTAAACTCCTGACCTCAAGCGATCTGCCTGCCTCAGCCTCCCAAAGTGCTGGGATTACAGGTGTCAGCCACTGTGCCCGGCCAGCATTTCTTTATCAAACTCACATTCTTCTTCACCCCACACCTGTCATTGGAGGAAACATGATGTCACTTTGCAGAGGTGGCTGTGGTGGATGGGAGGGATTATGGTGGTTAAGTGGACAGCTGGGGGACAGTAGGAGCCTCAGGGAGAGGAGTCCTATCTGTTATAAGAGGCTCCTGAGTGTGCTAGGCACTTCACAGCCCTATATTGATCAGTGCCTCTGGCAAAGAAAGGGCACTTTGATCAGTTTATTCCAGATACAGCAAGTATCTGACACGTGGTTACCTGGGAGGGAGGGAAGAGGAGCCATGGAGGATATAACAGGGAGTGTGTTAGAGAACTGAGAAGGCTGGTGGGTGCAGGCTGCAAACTCAGCTGCCTGAGAAGTCCCACAGCCTGCCATCTGCAAGCCCTTCGGGCTTGGGCTCGAACTAGACCAGTGGCTTCATGCCCCGTTCCCTCAAGGGCTGGAATGGGGTGGTCTGTGTCTCCAAGGACATTCTGTCCCTTCTAGGGGAAGCAACAGAAATTGCAAACCATAGCCTTTTTCCTGCTTCGTGGGTCATAGAGTGGAGGTTGCAAACTCAAGGCCTGCCTGCATGACACTTGCAAAATATTGTGAAAAGTTTTCAGCCATGATGGTTAATTTCATGTATCAACTTGAGTGGGGTAGTGGGTTCCCAGATTAAACACTGCTTCTGAGTGTGTCTGTGAGGGTGTTCTGGGCAAGATCCGTGTTGGAATTGGTGAATTCAGTAAAGCAGGTGTGGGTAGGGGACATCCGATCATTTGAGGGCCTGAATAGAATTTTAAAAAGAGAAGAAATCCACCCTCACTTTTTTCTGGCCTCACTGCTTGAGCTGGGACATCTCGTTCTCATCTTCTCCTGCCTTCAGATTGGGGTTAACTCCATCTGCTCTCCCAGGACAGCCACGGGTGTAGTTCAAGTCCAAGCTTAAAGGGCTTGCAGATGGCAGATTAACGGACTTCTCAGTCTCCCTAATAGAAGGAGCCAATTACTCATAATAAACCCCTGTCTCTCTGTCTTTCTCCCTGTCTCTCCCACTCTCTCTTTGTATATGGAAACACACACATGCATATGCTATTGGTTCTGTTTCTCTGGAGAGCTCTAATTAAACCAGTGTTTAAAACATGGAAGATTTCACATAAAATCTGTATCTCCAGCCCTACTTGAAAAGCTGGAGGAGCTGGGACATCAGGTGCTGTTATCTAGAAGGGCACCAAGGGGCAACAAGAGGACCCCCAGGATCAGCCCTGAGCTCTGCCATTCTCCCCAGTCCCTACCTGGCTGCCTCCTATGGCTCGGAAACCAGAGATAATGCAGTTTGCAACCCTTAGCATAAAGAGAAGGCCATCAGGTTTCACGTATCCTGCCTCCCAGAAAAAGTTAAGAAGAGTTTTATTTTAAGGGAAGATAATCTCAGAGCCTCTTGTGCCAACAGGAAGAGGAGTGGACAAAGAAGTGACATTTTTTGAGCACTGATCCTTTTTTGTTTTTTCCTGACCTCATGTAATCTGCCAACATCAGCCTCCCAAAGTGCTGGAATTACAGGCATCAGCCACCACACCTGGCACATAATTTTTCTTTATTTTTTATTCCCCATATGTTATTGAGGTACAGGTGGTATTTGGTTACATGAGTAAGTTCTTCAGTGGTGATTTGTGAGATTTTGTTGCACCCATCGCCCGAGCAGTATACACTCCACCATATTTGTAGTCTTCTATCCCTCATCCCGCTCCTACTCTTCTCCCCAAGTCCCCTAAGCCCATTGTGTCATTCTTATGCCTTTGTATCCTTCTTATGCCTTTGTATCCTCATGGCTTAGCTCCCACATATCAGTGAGAACACATGATGTTTGGTTTTCCATTCCTGAGTTACTTCACTTAGAATAATAGTCTCCAATCTCATCCAGGTCACTGAAAATGCTGTTAATTCATTCATTTTTATGGCTGCATGGTATTTCACCATATATATACTGTTTCTTTATCCACTCATTGATTGATGGCATTTGGGTTGGTTCCACAATTTTGCTATTGCGAATTGTGCCACTATCAACATGCTTGTGAGCACCGACTCTATGGACATGCAACTAGTTCTCCCAACACCGGGTTGATGGGTTCTATTTCAAGCTTATGGATGAATAAACAAAGGCTCAGAAAGATCAAGGCTGCATACCTGATATCTAATACAATGTCTGGCTCTTGTTAGGTCTTCAATAAGTACTTTTTGGGATGAATGAATGAGTGAATGATTGAGGATGTGAATTGTGTGACAGTTGAACATGTGAATATCAAAGATGGGCTGAACTCTGTGTGTGGGGATGGGATGTACCTTGTAGAGTAAGACGGTCCTTGTCTTAATTAGAACCTCCCACCCACCAAAGAGCTCCCAACCATCCCCCACTGGTATGCCATTCTCCATGGGCTCCGGAGGGTTGACGATGAGGTGTTAATGGGTGATTCTGGCTTCCTAGGTCCTCTGCTAGGTGATGAGTTTGCATTTTAGAGGGTGGTGGCTTCTGGCTTTTTGGGGGCCCCTTCTGTTGTGTAAGTTTAGAGAGTTGGGGATAGAGTCAGACAAGTGGAAATGCTGATTCCTGTCCACTTAAGAAGCTGTAACTGGGTAAAACTTTACCCTAATGATAGACTAATAATGATGCTTTATGCATATTCTCATTTTGTATTAATAACAGTTCAGTGAGCCAGGTATTATGAATACCATTTTATAGTCAAGGAAACTGAGGGGCAGAGAAATTAACTAAGGGATCGTCACTTGTCCATATATGTTGCTTCTGTCTTGCTCGGTTCAGTTCTGTTTCCTCTGCTTAGGAATTCTCTCAAAGCCCAGTTCAGGTGTCTATTTTCTCCCTCTGTAAAGCCTTCTCTGATTATCCAAGCAAAGGCTATCTCTCCTTCCATGTCCACCAATGCACTGGTTCTGAAGTTTTCCCTGTACAAAGGGCCCTCATGGAAGAAAGGGACTTGGAGATGGGTTTATATAAACTTTGCCCAGGAGTCAGAAAAGCCCAATTATGTACATCAAAGTCAGGGGATGGGCTGGTGGAAATGGGAAAGAAGACCAGCCCCCAGCCCCTTATGCACAGAACTTGGTACTCACCCCATTTGTCTCATTCATTGCATCCTAAAAATTACCTGTGTAGAGAATGAGAATTTATGTCAGCTGGAAAATGACAGATCAGCCTGCTTTCTCTTTGAAGGAAGGTTTTGGCCTATTCCTGGAGTGGTATGAGGGGAGAGTGGACCTTCTCCAGACATATATAAATTACCCTCTCCTTCAGAGAGTAGAGATCCAGCAGTTGTGTTTTCCTAAGACAAGGCCTTCCTTGCTCTTAAGAAATGGGAAATTCAGCTTTTGGCTTTCTAATAACTTGAGCTCTGGGTTCTAGTAACACATGGAGATTTTTCCTGATTGGCTATCTTGGGGAAGGAGAGGAGGTAAACCAGGAGGGAGGAGCTGATCCCTCCAAGCCATTCTCCAATAGTAGAGCCTGGGTGAGGTTCAATAATGGTCTCCCCAAAGATATGTCCACTCCGAACCTCAGAAGTGGCCTTATCTGGAATAAGGATTTTTGCAGATGTGATTAAAACTGGGGCCTCAAGATAATGTTACACCTGGATTAGAGCCCTCAAGCCAACGACAAGTTTCCTGATAAGAGACAGAAAAGGAGGTACACAGGCCAGGTGTGGTGGCTCACACCTGTAATCCCAGCACTTTGGGAGGCTGAGGTGGGTGGATCACCTGAGGTCAGGAGTTCGAGACCAGCCTGGACAACATGGTGAAACCCCATCTCTACCAAAATTACAAAAATTAGCTGGGCAGTGGTGGTGGGCTCTTGTAATCCTAGCTACTTGGGAGGCTGAGGCAGGAGAATTGCTGGAACCCAGGAGGTGGAGGTTGCAATGAGCAGAGATGGCGCCACCGCACTCCACCCTGGGCAACAAGAGTGAAACTCTGTCTCAAAACACATAAATAAATATGTTTTTAAAGAAAAGAAAAGGAGACACACAGGAGAGAAACCGATGTGAAAATGAAGACAAAGATGGGAGCACTGAGTCCACCAGCCAATGGCTGGCTGCCCAGGGCTGCCAGCAGGCGTCAGGAGCTGGAGAAACAGTAAATGTTAGCACTTAGGGAACCTGTCCGGTCATGAGGCACCAAAGTGTGTTACTGGCAGCAAATTCATATGGGTCTGCAGCAGCCTCAATTCTTGTCTCCTCAGAAGAAAGAATTCAACCGAGGGGCATAAAGCAGAGTGAGAGACCAAGGCAAATTTCAGAGCAGGAGCGAAAATTTATTAAATTTTTAAATTATTAAGTTTTAGGGCAGGAATGAAAGGAAGTAAAGTACATTTGGAAGAGGGCCAAGCAGGAGACTTCAGAGTCAAGTGCGTGATTTGACCTTTGCCTTAGGGTTTCATACTTCCAGGGTCTTGCGTCCCTTCTCCCCTGATTCTTCCACTGGGGTGGGCTGTCTGCACGTGCAGAGACCTGACAGCAATTGGGAGGGGCCCCGTGCATGTGTTTACTGAAGTTGTGCGCATGCTCACTTGTGGCGTTCTCTCCTTACCAGTTGAGTGCTCCTAGAAGGTCATAAACCAGGTAAACTCCGCCATTTTGCCTCTGAGTGTTCATGCTGAACCCACTCGCCCAAATCCTGAGATCTTATCGGGAAGCTGCTGATCACCAGTTTCAGGCGTTTCTGTCTATTGGGAGGCAGCCTTTCCCTGGTGCTGGCTGTGATCAACTATTATTTTAGAGAGACCTTTGACCTTTGACTTAGGGCTTCATACTTCCTTAATTAAAAAGCCAGACAGCTTAATAACTGTCTATCACCTAACAATCGCTTGACACTCTTGGTTGGGTGTGGCTCTCTCCTGCTCTGCTCATATCTAACTACCGACTGTGACAGGAGAGATTTTCCCACTGAGCCCCAGAGGGAGCATGGTCTTGCCAACACCTTGACTTCAGACTTCTGGTCTCCAGAAATGTAAGAGAATACATTTCTGTTGTTTTAAGCCACTAAGTTTGTGGTAATTTGTTGAAGCAGCCCAAGGAAACTAATATACTGGATCACCAATTTGTATTGACCTCTCAGTGGTTAAGGCACTGGTGAAAAGACTCCAGGTGAGACAGACTGCGAGGCCCACAGCAGAGGTTCAAAAAGGGTGAGGTGTGTTTTTGTGCCCTTCACAGCTTCTCAAGGCCTGGGTGCTGTCTTCTCCAGGTCTCTTCTGGGTTTGCTATCTGCCCTGTTGGATCCTGAAGTGGCTTCAGACCAAGGGCCTTCCTGCAAGAGATCAAAGGAAGATAGCTTTGGGTGGAGGGAGAGGGAGTGGGGCAGAGTGGGCACTAGTGGGAAGAAGAATGGGGGTTGGGGAAAAAAGGAAGGAGGAGGGCTGGATGCAGTAGCTTATGCCTGTAATCCCAGCACTTTGAGAGGCAGAGAAGGGAGGATCATTTGAGGCCAGGAGTTCCAGACCAGCCTCAGCAACATAGCGAGATCCCCATCTCTAAAAAAGATAAAATAAAAAAAATTAGCTGTGCATGGTGGCACACACCTATAGTCCCAGCTACTTGGGAGGCCAAGGCAGCAGGATCACTTGAGTCTAGGGAGGCAGTGAGCTGTGGCTGTGTCACTGCACTCCAGCCTGGGCAACAGAGTGAGAAGATGTCTCTAAAAATGAAAAGAAAGAAAAAAGAAAAGTTTGGCTGGAACTCTGAAGTCTGAGGACCCCCCAAATGAGGCTGGTGTTCAGGTCCAGTTTGGTGGTTGTGTGGGGTACTGCAGGGTGCCCCAAGACCAGTTGGGTCTCAGCCCTTGCCCACCTGATTTCAAATAGCTCTTTTGTGCCAACTGCAGACCCTGAAATTCCACTGTTAAATCCCCTGGGAAGACCTGGGGTGGAGGTGAGTTTTACAGCAATTACAACTCAGTGTTATCTTCCTTTATAAATCACATCCGCAATGCAGCTTGGCTACAACTAATTCTGGCATTTTAAAGCCTGAGTGAAGAGACTCATATGAAGCAATCTGAATACATAAGCCTGTGTTTCTCCTAACGTTTATACTTGCTCATCTCTATTTCCATGACAATTTTTTTTTGGTCCACGCTTTCATAGGGAACACAACATTTTAAAAACAAATTGCCATTTTGGAATCTTTTACAAACATTCAAATTAGTTTAAAAATGTTTTCCACTCATATTTCATTGGTTGAATATCATTTAATTAATGCTATAGAAACTCCAAAGAACTAAAAATAGAATTAGCATTTGACCCAGCAAATACCACCACTGGATATCTACCCAAAGGAAAATAAATCATTTTATCAAAAAGATACCTGCACTTGCATGTTGATTGTAGCACTATTCACAATAGCTTAGTCATGGAGTCAACCTAGGCACCACCATTGGTGGACTGGATAAAAAAATGTGGTACATATACACCTTGGAATAATTTACAACCGTTGAAAATGAATGCAGCTGGACTTCATTATCCGCAGTGATTAATGAAGAAACGGAAAATCAAATATTCATATACTCACTTATAAGTGGGAGCCCAAAAATGGGTGCACATGAACATAAAGATGGGAACAATAGACACTGAGGTCTCTAAAAGTGGGGAGAGACAGAAGGGGGCAAGTGTTGGAAAGCTGCCTATTGGATACTATGTTTACTGTTTGGATGATGGGTTCAATGGAAGTCTGAACCCTAGAATTATGCCATATACCCTGTAACAAATCTGCACATGTACCGCTGAATAAAAATTTTTTTTTAAAACCACAAAAACTCAATAAGAAATGCCAGCATTACATGGGTCTGGGAACATATACAATTGATATTGGTCAACTTTCAACTCAAATGGCTGGAGGGAGACAGAAGTGAGTTTGTGACTAGATCAGAGCTCCTCAACCTTTGATTTGAATGATGAGAGTGTCTCTGGGGAATTGGGGAGGGGGTTTTATATATATAGGAACACATCTCGGAAAAATATCATGGGAACAGTTGGGGGGTCTGGTTGAAAATGCAGATTTGGATTTAGCTGGCCTGAGGTGGAGTGTGCAGGCCACATTGATGAAGCCCCCCCAGGCTGTGCTAGTCCTGCTGGTCTGGAGACCACACTTCGAAGAAGGAGGGGAAGAGCAGCTTCACAGCATTAGTGGTCAGTATGTTCTGGGTGGGGAGGGAGAATGAGTCAGTTCGCAGTGGCTGTTAGGAGGACTCACGCTGAGCTCATTTCTGTTTTCCCATCCTTTCCCCATTCACTGCTTTCAGTTCCAGTCTTGGAACCTGGCAGGATAAATCACTAAATCACATAAACTTCATGAGAATAGGGTCAGCTCAGAGCTTTGCATGTAGGTAGAGTGCCTTAAAAGTTTTATTTTTGTCAGGTTTATTAAGGTGTAATTACCATACAGTAAAAATCAATTTTAAAATGTATATAGTTCAATGAGTTTTGACAATATATATAGTTAGGTAACAGCCACAATTGAGTGATAAAACATTACCTGCAAGCAAGAAAAATTTCTCTTGTCCCTTATTGTGCAGTCTGCTTTCTTCACCCTCAGTCCCTGGCAACCACTGATTTGATTTCTGTTCTTACAATTTTGCCTTTTCCTGAACATCATATTCATGAAATCATACAAATTGGGTCTGGCTTCTTTTACTTACCATGTTTTTGAGATTTACTCATATGGTTACACAGATCACTAGTTCGTTCTTTTTATTGCTAAGCAGTATTTCATCATATCCATTTATTGATGGGTTTGGAGGTTGTTTCTACTGTAAGCTAATATGAATAATGCTGCCATGAACATTTGGCCACAGAACTTTGTGTGTGGATATAGGTTCTCATTTCTCCTGGTGAAAGCCTCAAAGTGGAATCACTGGGTCATGAGGTTGAAGCGTGTATAACTTTACCAAAGACTGGCAAAATGGTTTCCAAGATAATCCCAGCTGCTCCACGTTCTCACCACTGCTAGTACTGCCAGTCTTTTCAGTTTTAGCTATTCTAGTATATGTGTCATTGTATCTCATTGCGGTTTTCATTTGCATTTCCTTAATGACTAATGATGTTGAGCATCTTTTCATGGATTTATTTGCCATTCCTACATCTTCCTTGGTGTAGTATCTGTTCATATTTTTGTCCAATTTTTAAATTGAATTCTTTGTCTTCTTATTGTATTGTAAAGAGTTCTATATATTATTCTAGATGCAAGCCCTTTCTTTATCCACTTTCTCAATATGTTTTAAAATATTGCCCCTCAAGAGCCTTTTTAGACATTTTTTCCTAATGTCTCCCCCCACCCACTATGAAATTTAATACAATAGACATACTATATATCTATTTATATACTATGATCCTTTGCAGGCATGTATATCATTATAATATCTAAAATTTTTTAGCCCCCAAGAACAAATTTTTGCCTTCTCGAGGGTATCACCTCCATTGAGAATGCATATAATTATCAGATATGTGCGTTGCAAACATTTATTCTCAACTTGCGACTTGTTTTTTCATTTTTTAAAGCATCTTTCTAAGAGCAGAGTTACATTTTTATGAAGTCCAATTTATCAATTTTTTCAATGACTTAAGCTTGTTGTTTTCTATGTAGAAATTATTGGTCAAAACTCAGGTCACATATATTTTCTCTTATGTTTTCTTCTAGAAGTTATAATTCTTTAGCTCTTACATTTAAGTTGAACCATTTCAAGTTACTTTTTGTGTATGGTGCAACATAAGGGTTAAGATTCCATTTCGTTTGAAATAAATGCCCCATTTTCTAGCACTCTTATTGAACATACAATATTTCCCCATTCAGTTACCTTGGAACTTTGTCAAAAATAAATTGATCATGGAGGTGTGGGTCTATTTCTGGACTCTTCGTTCCATTCCATTGACCTATATGACTTTCATTATGCAAACACTAAACCATCTCATCTGCAATTAGGTAGCATGATTCCTCTAGCTTTGCTCTTCTTTTTTGAAATTGTTTTGGCTATTCTAGGTCATTCATTGTTTTATGTAAATTTGGAATCAGCTTGACAATGTCCACAAAAAGCTAGCTAGAATTTGGACTGGGAGTACATTGGATGTACAGAAATATTTGGGGAGTATATTAGTCAAAGTTTTCCAGAGAAACAGAACTAACAGGGTGTGTGTGTGTGTGTGTGTGTGTGTGTGTGTGTGTGTGTGTGTAACATATATATTTATATTTATTATAAGGAATTGGCTCACATGATTGTGGAGGCTGGAAATTCCAAATTTGCAGTGTGGTCTGGCCGGCGGAGACCCAGGAGAGCTGTTGGTGTGGATGAGGTCTGGAGGCAGCCTGCTGCAGAATTCCTTCTTGCTAGGGTAGGTCGAACTCTTTGTTCTATTAGGGCTCCAACTGATTGAATGAGACCCACCCCCATGAAGGAGAGCAATCTGCTTATCAAAGTCCACCCATTTAAATGCTAATCTTATCCAAAAACATCCTCCAAGTTGACACCTAGAATTAACCATCACAGGGAGGATGGATATTTTAACAATACTGAGTTTTTTGATCCATGAACCTGGTCTGCATTTATGTTCGTCTTTTATAAAAACTTTTTTCAGCAATGTTTTATAGTTTTCAGCATACAAATCTTGCATATATATCATCAGGTTTATTCATAATTATTTCATGCTTTTGAAGCAACTATAATTTTGTAAAATTTAAATATTCAATTGTTCATTTCTACAATACAGAAATGTCATTGATTTTTGTATGGTGATCTTGTACCCTGTGACTGCATTAAACTCACATAGACTTCTTTAAAGGTATATGATCATATTAGTTATTAATAAAGGCAGTTTTAGTTCTTCTTTTTGAATACCTATGTTTTTTATTTCTTTTGATTTCCTTATTGCACTGGCTAGAACCTTTAGTATGATGTTGAACAGAAGTGGTAAAAAATGGGAATTTTTTCTTATATTAACCAGGTCCTCACCAGACAAATAATGAGAATTTTTTTGAATCTCTGTTATTAGATCTTTTGAGATGGTCATTTCATTTTCTTTTCAGCCTATCAATGTGGTGAATTTACACATTGTTGGATGTTAATCTCACCTGGTATTTCTGCGACAAACCCCACTTAGTCATGATATAGTATTCTTTTTATATATTGCTGAATTTTATTTGCTCATATTTTAATAATATTTTTGAATCTAAGTTCAGGGTGGACATTGTCTGTAGTTTTCTTGTGGTATCTTTGTCTGGTTTTGATAATAAGGTAATGTTGGCCTCAAAATGAATTGAAAGGTGTTACCTTATCTTCTACTTTATGGAAAAGTAATGTTTCTTCCCTGAATCTTTGGTAGATTTCACCAGTGAAACCATCCAAACCGGAAGTTTTGTTTGTGAGAAGGTTTTAAACAATAAATCAAGTTTCTTTAAACTTATATGAAAAGCTATTTCTTGTCAGATAAACACTGGTAGTTTGTGTCTTTTCAAGCTTTCTTCCATTTCATCTAACTTGTTAAATTTATTGGCATAGTCACCCTTAATATTACCTCTTTCACATTTTGATTTCCATAGAGTTTATTGTTGTGTACCTGCTTTCATTCCCAATATTGGCAATTTGTGTTTTCTCTCTTTTTTCTTGATCATTCTGTCTAAAGGTTTGTTGATTTTATTGATCTTTTCAAAGAACCAGGTTTTTGCTTTATTGATTTTTCCTATTTTCCTATGTTTTATCTCATTGATCTCTGTCCTAATTTTTATTTCCTTTCTTTCATTTTGGTTTAATTTGCTCTCCTTTTTCTAGTATCTTTCCCTTCCTTCCTTCTTTCCTTTCTTTCTTCCTTCCTTCCTTCCTTCTTTTCTCTCTCTCTTCCTCTTTCTTTTTTTCTGACAGAGTCTCACCGTCACCCAGGATGGAGTGCAGTGGCGTGTTCTAGGCTCACTGCCACCACTGCTTCCTGGGTTCAAGCAATTCTCCTGCCTCAGCCTCCTGAGTAGCTGAGATTACAGATGTGTGCCACATGCCTGGCTAATTTTTGTATTTTTAGTAGAGACGGGGCTTCACAGTATTGGCCAGTCTGGTCTCGAACTTCTGTTCTCATGATCTGCCCACCTAGGCCTCCCAAAGTACTGGGACTACAGGTGTGAGCCGCCTTTTTTTAATTTCTTAAGGTGGAGGCTGAGGTTATTAATTTGAGACCTTGGTTTTTTTTTAATGCAAGTTCCATGGGGCCTATGGAGTCACACGGTTCAAGCTACAGGACTCTAGCACATCCAGGACCTGCTGCAGAACCCTCTCTTGCTTTGAGCCTCACTTAAGACTAGCATCCTTCCTCATAAGTCACTGAATGGGCAAAAGCAGTATTCCCAAGTGTGGGAGTATGTGTCCTTCAGTTCAGACAGGTCTACCAAGCACTGAGATTTTTTCCTTAGTGGTAGGAGTTGCACAGTACAATAACTTGTACTTTATTTTGGAGGGGATTGATAGTGTTTGGATGTGTGTGCCCACCCAAATCTCATATCAAATTGTAATCTCTGATGTTGGAGGTAGGGCCTGGTGGGAAGTGACTGGATTATGGAGGCATATTTCTCATGAATGGCTTAGCACTATCCCCTTGGTGCTGTCCTCGTGACAGTGAGTGAATTCTCTTGAGATATGATTGTTCAAAAGTCTGTGGCACCTTCTCTTTCTCTCTTTTCCTCCCTGCTCTGGCCATGTGACATGCCTGCTGCCCATTCTCCCTCTGCCATGATTGTAAGCTTCCTGAGGCTTAGCTTCCCCAGAAGCTAAGCAGATACTAGCACCATGCCTCCTGTAAAGCCTGCGGAACCATCAGCCAATTATACTTTTTTTCTTTATAAATTACCCAAGCTCAGCTATTTCTTCACAGCAGTGCAAGAATCACCTAACACAGGGATGTTCCCCTGCTGCACACCACTGGCTCTTAGAAACTTTGCTGATACATACCTGGGATTTCTTAATTCCCATCCTTTGGAGAGCATGTATCTTACCCAGGCATCCCGATGACTTGTCTCTTTTTGCTCATCTGATCCAATTAATATATCACTGATACAGGGAAGTAATTTCAGGTTCTTTGTGAAGTGTCCAGATGGCCTAGGTCACATTATGGCAGAAATTAGAATTACCATATTCTAGGGCAGGATTATCAATGTGTGCTGTCATCCATTTGGATGTAAATGCAAACAGCTTCTGATCCTCATTTGTGATGGGCATGTGAAGTGGCTTAAACCTCCTTCCCACCAAAGAAAATATATGTCCACCTGGAACCTAGAACTCTGGGCCTATTTGGAATAAGGGTCTTTGCAGATATAATGAAATGAAGGATCTCAAGATAAGATCATCTTGGATTAGGGTACTGAATCCAATGATAAGTTTAATTATAAGGGAAGAGAGAGGAAACCATACAGGACAGAACAGAGATTGGAGTGATGCGTCTATAAGCCAAGAAAGGCCACAAGGACAGCCGGCAGCTACCAGGAGATGAAGGACTCTTCCCTAGAGCCTCCAGAGCAGCTTGCTGATGCCTTGACTTCAGACTGCTGGTCTCTAGAACTGTGAGAGAGTAAATTTCTGTTGTTTTAAGCCATTAAGTTTGTGGTAATTTGTTATGGCAGCCCCGGGAAACAAACACAGTATTGGAAAGGACACATTTGGCAGATCAGAAATAAATTGTAAACCACACACCCGAGGTTGTGTTACTCTGCTGTAGTAAACAGACCTCCTTTGGCATAGGAACTGCCATTCAGCTACCACTTGGTTGATCCTTTCGTCCATCATCTGCAGTGAGAGCTCTGGCATCTCAGCTTCATTTAATGAGAGCCAACGTGAGCTTTTTCCAAGCTTCTAAGAGCTATCCAAGCTCTGAATTAGACCTACCTCCTGGAAGCCTTGCCAGGGTATTAAATTCCATGTCAAAGGAGAGGGCTCCCTTGTCAACAAATGTTCCCTTATTCAGTGATAAATTCTGTCCACCTTGACCTAGCATCCCCAGGATCCACTCCTGGGCATGCCCTCCCAGTCCTGCCTGGTCATGTCCACTAGAACCTACAGAGTCTTTTACTTAGAAACTTTCCCATTCCTAAGCAGGCCTTGCACAGTTTAGTCAAGCTGAGATTTGGCCCTACAAATTGGTCTGGTGGCCGGGAAAGGAGGTGACATCAGATACTGAGGAGGCCCAGTACTGCCTTATAATTATCCTCATTTGAGGCTTCTTGGAGAGTTTCCTAATGGAGGGATGACCCACTTCTGCAGACCCAGGGGACCTAAAGTTCTCGAGTCCATGTACTCAAATGTTCCTACCCCAAGTTCCAGATTCCTGCACCTTCTCCATTAGGGGCCTGATTTTGGTGTAGAAAACTTGCTTAGCTTGAGAATTAGAATTTAAATTTCCCTAAAGTTGACACTCTTATCCTTAAGTCCTTTTTGCTCATATCCTTAAGACCTGGGCCTGGAGCCAGCTGTCTGCCTCCAGCTGTAGGAGATGAGAGTTTCTATAATGCTGCCATTATAGAAATAGGGGGCTCTCAGACCCTCATGCTTTGCTTCACATTGTGATTGATGGCCCTGAGTCTGTCTTTTTCTCTTCTTAAGGCATGGCTGGCATTCTTCGGTGGGCACCCAATTCTATAGTCTCTATAAGAACTCTTTCTCCCACACCTCTCAAATATCAAAGCTCTTGCATAGGGCAGTGTACCTCTTCCACATGTATCCCATGCCTTGGGTGTATTACAGGTAGAATCTTAGCAACAATCACTGCATATCACTGCATGCCATTTACTACTGTACACTAAGCACCAGTGATGGGACTGTGATTTCTAGCCAGCTAGGGACTTCAGAATCCCATCCTTCTTGTCTATTTCCTAGGATCACTCCTGGTACCAAATATATTAGCTTGGGTTCCCTAGAAGCAGAACTTGAGACAGGGATTCAAGGAGCACATGATTCAAGGGGAGTTCTTTTCAGGAAAATACAGTAAGGGAGGGAACAAGACAAGAGGGAGAGCAGAGCAAGGAAACAAACCTTAAGCAAAGCCTAGTCTTGATCTGAGCCATAGTGGGGAGAGCTCTGAAGCTCTGAATCACACCGATCAGTTAGTCATTAGCTGTGGGCTGCCTTTATTGTGTCTTGGGGTTCAACTTCCAGGTCATGGTTTCTCTCATGAGCTGAAGGCAATTCTCAAGGGAAGGGTGCAGCTGGTGCAAACTCACTGGAGTCCAAAAAGGCAATCTGGGAGGGGAGAAACAACATCCTACAGACCCCATGTAATTCAAAGCCTCCATATTTCACAACTTCTTTCTCCATGAAGTGGTAGATGGCAGTTCTGTGTTGTTGGAATGCCACATATCTACAATGATAGTAATTTTTTTTCAGCAATGTTTCTGACATTTTTACAGAGCATGCACTCCTAAATTAGTGACACACCATATGGTTTTTGGTCTTCTTCAGAATAAGTTTATCCTTTCCCTTTCCCTTCTCTGGCCCAGAGTTATTGATTTTTCAGTGGTTATTTTATTTTATTTTGTTTTATTTGTATGGGGGGTGATGGACTCTCCCTCTGTCACCCAGACCGGAGTGCAGTGGCATGATCTCCATTCACTGCAACCTCCACCTCCCAGGTTCAAGTGATTCTCCTGACTTAACCTCTCAAGTACAGGTAGCTGGGATTACAGGTGCATGCCACCATTCCTGGCTAATTTTTTTTTTTTTTTTTTGTAAGACGGGGTTTCACCATATTAGCCAGGATGGCCTTGATCTCCTGATCTCATGATCCACTCACCTCAGCCTCCCAAAATGCTGGGATTATAGCCATGAGCCACTGCGCCTGGCCTATTTTATTCTTTTTTATTTTTTACTTATTTATTTATTTTTTTTTAGCACAAACTCTAGTATAACCACCACCCTTTAATCAATGCTTGGATAATGTTCCTACAAGGTTATAAAATATTTTGAATGACACGATGCATGTTAAAGATAATATGCATTAGCCACCAAAGGTACTGTTGGAAGTTGTGATAGGGGAACAATAGCATGGGTCACACAATAATGACAAAGGACAACACGTCCTTCTTTTCACCAGCTAGAGGCATTGCCATGTTGCACTAATGAGAATGCAGTTTCAGCTCACCTGGACTACCAGTTTGAAAGTTGAGCAATTTTTGACGAGTTGCCAAATTATGCAGTTCTCGATGAGTTGTCAATCCCCTCCTTTGGGGGGATTTGACATTTTGTATGTAACATAGAGACATTATTATTTTTATATTACATAGTTTCAAAATCATATCATTCAAATGCACATGTGATGTTGTATTCTATTATTTTTCAGTATCTGTCTTTTACATTTAGCTTCTTAATCCAGTAGGAACTTACTTTTGTGTATGATGTGAGGTAGGGATCTGATGTTTTCTTTCTGTTTTCCAGTGGAACGCTGGATGTCACAATCTCATGTATCGGACACTCCATTATTTTCTTGATTTTTCCTATAAATAAGCTTCCATTCTGTACATTTTATTCTGCTTCTTTGATTTCTTTGCCTGGTCTTATCAACTTCATGTTCTTAAATCCACTTTGTGGTCTGTTTTAATATTTGGTAGAATGAATATGCAAACACTTGTTTTTCTTTTTCAAATTTTTCTTGTCTATTCTCTTGCATTTTCTTTTTCAAATGAATTTTAGCATCAGCTTGCCCAGTTCCATAAAAAATCCTGTAGGGATAGTGGTTGGGATGGTACTGAATTTATAGTTTAATTTGAGGAGATTTGACATTTTTACAATATTGAGTGTTTCCATTCAGGTCTATGGTTATGCCTTTCCATTTATTCAGGTCTTCTTTTATGTACCACAATAAATTTTTATAGTTTTTTTCACATAGGTCCTGAATGTTTCTTGGTAGGTTTATTCCTAGGTTTTATATATATATATATATATATATATATATATATATATATATTTGTTTTCATTGTTAATGAGACTTGAGGGTTTCTGGGATTGCACTTACATCATGACAGGATTGTTTAGGCTTGGAGAAAAAGAAATGTTTCTTGCTGCTGAATGAAGGTGTCTGTACTTCACTGTGGCAAATGAGTGGATAAAACTGCAGACATGGGTTCCCTTTTTTTTTTTACTGTGAAATCCTTGGGTTTTGACCTGGAGCTAAATCCTGCTGTAGTAGCCTGTTTGGGTATTGGGGTGGGTGTTGGCTCCACTGGTTCCAATGAAAACCCCTTCTGAGTACAATTATTTTGCTAATTTCTCTGCCCATTGCTCCACCCTCTCCTCTTTGTATTTGTTTACTCTGAGCCCAAGTACTCTGGATCTTCTCTTACTTTCTCAGTAGCCAATCCAGCCCCATCTGCTTTCCATCTTCCAGGAATGTGGACAAGTTCTTGTTTTTCCACATGTGGTTATAGATTCATTTTGTCTTTCAAATATGGCTTTGCTTTTCAGGAATTGGGGCTGGAGGACAGGTAGCTGGCTAGGCCTGGGTTGTCCTCCTGAGTCTATCATCTTGTGTGGTCATTTTTCTTAAGTCAGGAGAGTCTTAGTCATGTTTCCATGGTGATGCAGTGGCCAGCAGGGGAGAGGAGAGGTTGAAGATGCAGAGGAAAGGTGACAATGGATGCAGCGAAGTCCCTGGGAGAGCATGAAGAGCTGGGTTCAAAGGTCGGGTTGTAGGCTAGCTTTGGACAGGGAGGACACGTCAAGAACAGGCATAGGTGTTGGTGCGTTCCCAAGTTTGGTGGCAGGAAATGAACTGTGCTTTCATTTGTTCTATCTGTGTTTCCTGTGGGGTGGGACTTAGGTTGTCATAGGCAGAGGGAGAGAGGTGAAGAGTAGATCCAAGGAGCTCTAGAGAGGGGACGATGTTTGAGATCACACCCCGTGGAGAGTGTGACAGAGAGCTGCCTGGGGACACAGAGCCTTCCTGGGTCACCCTGAGGCCACTGCTAGGATCAGATGCCCAGCCCACAGAGGCTGCCCTGTCCAGTCCGGAGCTACTCTTAGGAGAGTGCTGGTTGGGATGCTGGAAAAACTTGACAAGGTTCTGGTTAACCTTTTCTACTTGGGATTCTCTTCATAAAGCCCAAGTTGACCAGAGCTCAGCAGGCTGGGTTCAAGACCTCTGGCTGACACTTAGCAGCTGTGGGATGCTGCGAAGCCATGGCCCTCTGTGAGCCTCTCGTTCTCTCCTGTTCTCGTTCTCTCCTGTAATGGGGGCACTGACCTCATGGAATAGCTGTGAATAATTCACTGTCAACGACACTGGGACATGGCAGGGAGAGAATGTTGAAAAATTTGGAGGGGGCATCATTATGAACTGGGCTGGGATACTTATGCCCTTATTTCTTTGTACTTACAGAAAAACATTACTGGTAAAATCTAGAAAGAGAGTGACTGAGATGGGTAATACCATCACCCTCTGGTTAAGCTGTGAAGCTGCCTCTTTTTTCCACCACTCTTTGGGGGCCCTTTCCCCCAGTGCCGTGGTGTCCCCTCAAGCCGGCATGTCCAATTTCTCTTCCTTCCTCTGCTCACAGGTATGGGTCTGGTATCAGTCATCTACATCTTAGGGGCAGTTTCTTAGACACTTGGGGGTCTGAAGGGGACACAGGAGCTCTTCCTACTGATATTGCAAACCACTCTCCCATCCCCAAACATCCAGTTTTGACATGGAAACCTCCTCGGGCCAGGTTGCTTTGCAAGGTAAGCCCAGAACATTCAAGCCTAAGCAGAAGACTGTGCTCCTTTGAAACTGCATTTCTGGCTTTTCATTGTGGGATTAGGTGGGGGTGGTGTTTGAGATTGGGCAGCTTTTCCCCACAGACTGACCAGGTAACCACAGATTCCACTTGCCCCTGAATTAGGTAGGTTGCTGGGGGGTGCCTAGGCTTATCCCTGTGTGCCCACCTTGACAGGTGAGCTGGGACAGGGCCTCTCTGCTTTGGACATAACTAACCTTATCCATAGAAGTTCCCAAGCATTGCTGGCTGTGTCTCTACCTCACTCCTAGAAAGCAGGAGCTGCTCAAACAGAAGTTGGTGTAATCACAGGGAAAGCTGAGCTTGGCCGACAAGATCCAAAGTTTCTGCTGCCTGGGCCATCAGCTCAGAGCTGGTGCTGTTTGTCAGCACCAAGCTCAACCACCGAGCTTGGGACTCTCTGGAACATCCCAAGAGAAAGCTGAGACTTCAGTAGAGGACACAGAAACCTGTGCCCGGGGTGACAATCGGGAAACTTCAATGTGTGACTCGTTCTTTTCCAAAATTCCTCTTTTCCCCTTATTTAATTTTTTTCAGAAAAACGTGTGATTTTATATGCTTTTCTCTGCATGTATTAAACAAATTGCACAGCTGAATAGCTTTTCTTAAAACCTGGACATTCACCAAAAAGAAGTTTGCCAGCACAGACAATTAAGCTTTCTTCTTTGAACAATGGAGTGACTGACTGGCACATTTGAAATGCAAGCGTGTTTTTTTATTCCACTGTTCATCCTTCAAGCTGATAAACAGCAACAATGGGAAACAGCTGGGACAGGAAAACATTTGAGTTTGTATTTTCAAAGCAAGCAAGAAAGAAACCCGTCAGTGTGGGCCAGATCCCATCTTCCGCCTGAGGGCGAGCCGGCATTTGGGGAGGGAAAAAATACTATACATATTTCTAATCAAACATTACATATTTATTAATGTGCAGCTGGTGCATTGTATTCCGAGGGTTGATGGTGGGGGTGTCTCTCCCCCCACCCCCATGCCACCCGCCTTGTTCCTCTAATGTGTCTTGCCTGGCAGGCTGGTATTGTTCTGTAACTGACATTACTTTATAAGAATCAGAGCTGCGCACATGTAATAAGAGTTATGGAGACAATTGCTCTCTGAGCGGTTGGGGTCTCTGTGACGTAAGTACCATCTGAGCCTCAGTTTCTGTTCCGGGAGTGGACAGGGTGGGCAATAGAGGTATTTTTAGGCAGATGCACCCGGGATACTGTGTACAGGGAAGCCCCCAGCACCTTCACTGCCATCCCCACACCACATACTGGGTCCTGTCCATGAAGGCTATGGTTCCTGCACACGTGTCTGCATTCTCTCTAAACGTGGGAACAAATTTATTTTGATGCTTATTGAGATTAAACTTGCAGTGCATTTCATCGGGAGCAGAGGTTGGATCTGTTCATTAGGTGGGGAGGTTCACCTTGTCAATTTCCATTGAGCGCTGGCACAAGCGATCACTTTATCATCATTTGTCAGCAGCCTCGACAGGTTTTACTCAGCTCTGATTCCTCTCGGGCCCTGCTGTCATAACTTCATTGGCTTTATGGTAGCAGCTGAGTTCCCTTAGGTAATTGTCTAATAGATCTATTTTGCTTTAATATTGGTAATTCGCTAAATGTAAAAGAACACAGAACAGAGGCTGAAACATTAAACACAGGACATGCCACACACTCCTGCAGCAACTTCAGCCCCACCCTAAACTACTGTCTCCATCCGTCTTTGGAAATCCATTATATTGAGTAAGAAGGGATTGGTCTTTTTGAGCTTTGAAAAATTGGAGCTGAGACGTCAGCCTCCCTCTGGCCTTATGGCCCAAAGGAATTTAGCATGGGAGTGTGGAAAGAGTTCTGGGCCAGGGTTCAGGGGCATGTGGCTCCTGGGGCCCAGCGCTGGCAGCACCTTTTTCCCTTTTGAGCCTCGGTCTTACCATCTGTTTACCAGTAGGATGCCAAGGTTCTCACCCTCAGGTTCACACAGGGGCCAGGCAGCAATAGAGCCGGGTGAGTAAACTGGGTCAGCATGGTGGCAAGCTGGAGGACACATGCCTCTCTGCCTGCAGGGGCAGCCACTACCCACCAGCAGCTACAGGTTGCCTTGGGCTAATGCAGGCCTGGTGGACGCAGAGGCTTGAATATTTATTTTATTATTTTTTTCTTTTCCTGTTTTTTATTATTTTATTTATTTATTTATTTATTTATTTTTATGAGTCACAGTCTCACCCTGTCACCTAGGCTGGAGTGCAGTGGTCTGATCACAGCTCACTGCAGCAATTGCAGTCCTGGGCTCAAGCAATCTTAGGACCTCAGCCTCTGAGTAGCTGGGACTACAAGTGTGTGCCACTGTACCCAGCTATTTTTTTTTTTTTTGTAGAGATGGAGTCTCACTATGTTGCCCAGGCTGGTCTTGAACTCCTGGACACAAGTGAGTCTGCCTCCTTGGCCTCCCAAAGTGCTGGGATTACAGGCATGAGCCACTGCACCCCATTGAGGTTTGGATTTTTAAATAAAACTAGGAGTGTAAATTTTTATGCCTACTATTTTATTTTTTAGTACTGGCACTGAATTAAAAAAACACTCAATAAAATAAAATATCTGCTGGCAATGATAAGTTATGATGATGACAATGGCAATTAATGATAGCTAACATTATTGAGTGCTCATCATGTATCAGGGTCAGTTTTAGACTGGTTTTATACTTACAACAATGCTAAAAGACAGGTCCTGGTGTTGTCCCCGTTTCACAGGTGAGGAAATGGAAGCACAGTGAGTAACTTGCTCAAGGTCATTGTCTTTGCTGTTCAGTTGATCGGATAATTGACTTCCAGGAAATTAGAGATTTACTGACAAGGTACCCTGGGCCTGTGTGGAAAATATGACGTGAAGATAGATTTCCTGGTAAAGGCCAACTTATTACAACACTCCACTTAGAAAAAAAATCTATGCACTTAAAAAAAACCCACAGCCAGGCACAGTGCCTCATGCCTATAATCCTAGCACTTTGGGAGGCTGAGGCAGGAGGACCGCATGAGGCCAGAGTTTGAGACCAGCCTGGGCAACATAGCGAGGCCTGTGTCTACAAAATACATTTTAAAAACCAGCCATGCATGGTGGTGCACACCTGTAGTTCTAGCTACTTGGGTGGCTGAGGTGGGAGGATAATTTGAGTCCAGGAGTTTGAGGCTTCAGTGAGCTATGACTGCACCATTGCACTCCAGCCTGGGTGACAGGGTGAGACACTGTCTCAAAAAACAAAAACAAAAACAAACAAAAAAACACACTTGTTTTCTGGAAGGTTTTACTGTCCTTCAGAACCCTGAGTTTTCCTTAAGTAGGGAATAACCATGTTGATTAATTACTGAGTCATAGGCCAGAAGGAAAGAACTTGACTTGGGATTTCCTGAATTTATCACCTTCCTTCATAGGCTAAGACTGTGTCTTAGGTTTAATGAACTATGTGAAAACTCTGGCTACTCCACTCCTGATAACTCAGCCCCTTGGTGTCCTGACTGGACATTTCCCTGAAATATATTAGGTCTGGCTGGGCGTGGTGGCTCATGCCTGTAATGCCAACACTTTGGAAGGCCAAGGCCAGAGAATCACCTGAGCTCAGGAGTTTGAGAACAGCCTGTGCAACATAGTGAGACACTGTCTCTAAAAAGAAAAAATTAGGTCCTACATAAACATTTGTGGGATGAATGTTTGAATTAAAAATTTGAATATAAGGTGTTTTTAACAGAATTTCTTTCTTTTTTTCTTTGTTCAATGGCCACAGTGTTTATTTCCTGTCATTATCTCTAGATGTCATTTTTTGCACAGATTGTTATAGACCAACATAATGTATTCATACATTTATGTATGGTTCGATATACACATATGCGCCTGCAGTGCTTCTGTGTGACTCAACATACATGTACACACACACTTACATATAGTTCGATACACATGTGCACGTGCAATGCGCACACCTACGTGTCGTTCAGTATACACGTGCACACACTTACATGTGAGTCAACACACGTGCACACATGCAACTTAACACACACATGCACACTTACATGTGGTAGAACATACATGTATCTCCTTGCATATGGCTCAACACACGTGGGCAATGTGCACATTTACACAGTTCAGTCCATACATGTGCACATGTTTACATGTGATTTGACATGTATGGGTGTACATACTTCATTTGGTTCACATACCACCACAGTGTGGGGGTTTTATTGTATCCCTGAGTGATTCCTGTCCCAGGCTTAGCAGTGATGAAATGAGTTCCTCTCACCCTAGCACCAGGGAGAAGGATGGGGAGCTATTTCTTTTCCTCACTTGAGCCAGGATCTGCGGCTGTCCCAGCAAATGTTTGACTTTGGCTGATACTCAGCCTTACCAGGAGGTGGTGGACGATGTTCACTGGTCGGCATCACCATTCCATGGCGATCCCTTCGTCTGTGCACCATTCTATGCATAGAGTTCGTCAGGGAAGCCCAGTTCCAACCTTGCTGATGGGCCAGTGAAGGGAGGCAGGGTTTTCTGGGCTGCGATGTGGAGGTCAGCCACACAGTGAGCCAGTGTCCTGTGTGCACGAGCATGTGTACGTGCATACAATGCAGTGGATGTGATGAAGGTGTGCAGGCCACTATAGGATGACTCTGGGAAGGGAGGAGCATCTCTCATGCACCCGTGCAGGTGCAACCTGTCCTCTGCTGGCTTGACGTGGGCGTTCCCCAGTACCAGACAATGGCAGCAGCCTCGTGCTCCTGCAAGCCCTGATTCACGAGGAGGCTGGAGGCGTGCTCTCTCAGGCTGAGGTTGGAGTTATCTCCCTAGGGGAAGCAGGGAATGGTCAGCACCTTAGGGAATGGGGCTATTCACCTTTCAACCCGGCTTGCATTTCTTTCCAGGAGGCCCTATCCTCTTGTAAAGGAAGTGGCAGATCTTCAGGCAGGGGGCAGCAGATTCTGTTAGACTAAGATTGTGGCAGTAGGCAGGGTAGAAGCAGGAGGTCCTGTCCCTCAAACCCACTTCAGATGCAAGGGGAGAAAGACCAAAGGAGGTGCAATTGAGGAGTAGGGAATGGTCACCCCAGAAGGTAACCGAGTATAATAATAATTGTTGATAGTGTCATTCCAGCACTCACTATATGCCCAATTCTGTGCTAGGTGCTTTTCGTAGATAATTTCTAAAACTGCCAGTAACTCTGAGTTGATACCTTTAATATTTGGGTACATTTCTCCACGAATGTAACTAAGAAGTTAAATCAATCCATGCAAAGGTCCGTGACATGAATGTGCAGACCCCGTTTTGGAAATCAGGGCTATATGACTCCAAAGCCCTTTTCTGTCCCCAGAAGACCACCACGTCCAGTCATCCCCATCCTTCCAGGACCTGCCACTCTGGTGTCCTGGTTCTTAAGGCGGGTGGAAAAGTAAACTGTCTTCAGGGACCAGCCTGTCCTGCTCAGGACCTCCAAGGAGGCCAGAGCTGTTTCTGCCGTTTGGAGAGGGAGAGCCTGGCCTTTCTCAATACATTTTGATTTCCGGGAAAAGTGAAGTTAGAAGGCGGCCCCGCCTCCTGTCCCGGCGGCGCTCAAGGTTATCCAGATAGCGGTCCGCGGGCCTCATTTGCAAGGCGCTGCGCGGCGCATGCAGAAGCAGCCGCGGGCCGGCGGGGCGCGCAGATAAGGTCTGGGGGCGCGGGCTTCGGGCTGTACCTGCATTATCGCGGCTTCCTTAGCTGGGATGAATATGTAAATCTCCCGCCGCCGCCGCCTCCCGGAGCCGCAGCCGCAGCCGTGGGGGCCGCCTCCGCTGTAGCAATTCCGAGGGTAAAATTGATTAATATTTGTTTTCAAAATGACACGCGGTGATGTATGGGTCCTTTTACAACTTAAATTAATACTTTAAAGAGATGAATGGTCTCTACCGAGGGTGTTAAAGTTCAAGCCCAGGGAATTTGCATATTTATATTACAGCCAACTGATAGTAATTGTGGGAACGGCCTGTAATGCTGTTCGTTTGTCATTTTCAGCGGGGTCTGCTTCTGCCAGGGACCTCATTAACTCCGGAGGCCTCAGCCCCTCCGCCCTGCAGGACACGGGCTGGCGCCCCGGGGCCCAGGGCCTGTGGTCAGGGCACAGTCTCGCTTCGTGGGCTCCTGGAGGCTGAGTACCCTCAGGCCTGGGCACCTGGTTTGGGAGGTGAAGACAGGTGCCTTGAGCCTGCAGACTCCATATCCTGCTCGTCTGTAAATACCTTCCTAATGCAGCCAGGATCCTTTCTTACTATGCGTGATGCCGACCACCATCTGAGCCACCTTCGAGTCACTTAAGTTATGGCTATACTTCCCTCTTAGTGAAGTTTCTCCCGGAAGCACATCTTCAGACAAAAGTTTCCACCAAGTGATTTTTCCCGGAGGTGGTTCCAGGAAGCGGTGGTAGAGGACAGAAGGAACTCACACAGAATACATCACCAACCAGGTGACAGCTGTGGGCAATTGGGGTGCAGTTCTGCTAGGGAGCCTGGGGAGGCACTGTGGGGCACACTTTTGGGTAGTCCCACCTGGAGGTGAAGAAGCTGGGATCTTCAATTCCATTTGTCACTGGCTGAGGGCTGTTCCCTGGGGGTGTTAATTCCCAGCACCTCCTGCTGCCTGAGAACCTGCTGCAAAAGCCCAGGGGTGGAGAGTATGGGGTGCTGCCACCGCGCCGATGGTCTGTGCAGGGTGGCAGGTGGTGGGGAAGGCCAGCATCTCATAGCCGGCCTCTCCATGGACCCCATCCCCACTTGTCCTCCATGGACCCCATCCCCACTTGTCCTCCACTCAATAGCCAGTCTGATGCCTTAGAAACAGGAGTCAGGCCAGGTCACTCCTCTGCTCAAAACTCTTCCCTGCCTCCCTTTCTCTTTGGAGTAAAAACCAAATTCCTTGCCATGGCCCTATGTGGTCTGGCCCCACCTCCCTCACCCACCTCACCTCACCTCACCATCCGTCCCTCTCTCTCCCTCCCCTGTGTCCACAGCAGCCTCCTTGCACTTCCCTGAAAACTGCAGCCATGTTTCTGCCTCAAGGCCTTTGCTTTACTCTCCTCTTTCTCCAGAAACTGCCCCTGCCTCCCAGTCACTGGGCATGGCTCAGTCCCCACTTCCACTCAACAGTCACTTTCCCAGTGATGCTTCCCTAAGCTCCACAGTTATGATTTCACCCCTTACCACCCACTGGACCCCTGCCCCATGCTGCATGGTCTCCTCTGCCCTGCTCACTGTCGAACAGATGATACATTGATTTATCTTGTTATTGTTTGTCTCCCCCCTCTGGAATGTGAGCTCTCTGAGGGCAGGGACTTGTCTCTTCACTGCGATGTCCCCAGCACTGAGCACAGTCCCTGGGGTGTCATAGACGTTCGGTAAATCTGTGTTGAATGAATAAATGAATGAATGAAGGTGGGCCCAGTAGTGACTGGGTGGCGGCTCCCACTGCCTAGGTGCAATGGCCAGGGTCAGGCCAGGTGAGGAGACCCAGCAGACGGGACTGGCTTCATGTGAGTGTGACCCATGCAGGCAACTTGCTTAGTTTAATGCCCTTAGTTTAATGCAGCTGTTTTGAAATGTTTAGAGATTGTATTTTTAGAGCAGTTTTAGGTTTCAACAAAACAGAGCAGAAGGTACAGAGATTTCCTGTATACCCCCACCCTACACATGCACTGCCTCCCCCATCATCAGCATCCCCACCAGAGGCATCCACTCTTGTCAATGAACCTACATTGACTTATCGTTATCAACAGACTCTGTAGTTTGCATGAGGTTCACTCTGGGTGTATACATTATATGAGTTTGGACAAATATATAATGACATGTATTCATCATTATAACATAAGAAGCGTTTCATTGCCCTAAAAATCCTCTGTGTTCTGCGTATTCATCCCTCCCTACCGCAACTCCTGACAACCACTGACTTCTTTACTGTCTCCATGGTTTTGCCTTTTCCAGAATGTCGGAGAATTGAAATCATACCATATGGAGCCTTTTCAGACTGGCTTCTTTTGGTTAATCATATGCATTTAAGGTTTCTCCATGTTGTTTTATGGCTTGGGAAGTCATTTCTTTTTAGTGCTGAGTAATATTCTGTTGTCTGGATGTACTGTGGTTTATTTATCCATTCACTACTGACGGGCACCTGGATTGCTTCCAAGTTTTGGCAATTATGAATAAAGCTGGTATAAACATCTGTGTGTAGGTTTTGAGACAGACATCTTTTCAACTGCTTTTGGTAAATACCAAGGAGACAATTGATTGTTGTGTGGTAAGAGTATGCTTCGTTTTCTAAGAAACTGCTCGACTGTCTCCCACAGTGCCTGGACATTTTGTATTCCCAACAGCAATAAAGGATTGCTACATCCTCACCAGCATTTGGTGCTATCACTGTTCTGGATTTTGGCCATTCTAACAGGCACAGAGTGGTGTCTCATAGTTTTAATTTGCATTTCCCTGATGACATGACGTGGAGCATCTTTTCATAGGCTAGCTACCATCTGTATATCTTTGGTGAGGTGTCTGTTAGTCTTTGGGTAATTTTGTAACCGAATTCTTCATTTCTTGTTTTTGAGTTTTAAGAGTCCTTTCCATATTTTGGATACTAGTCTTTTATCAGGCATGTCTTTTTCAAACATTTTCTCCCAGTCAGTGGCTTGCCTTCTTATTCTCTTGACAGTTGTCTTGAAATTTTTAACAATTTTAGAATAAAGGATTTTGCATTTTCATTTTGCACCAGGCCTCACAAATTATTAGCCAGTCTGGCTTGCAGGGTTATTAGAGATTAATTCATTCTACAACTGTGCTAAGCATTGGGCCTGGGAAGAAACTTTGCAAGGAATTGCTAGCTAGTGCTGCCACTAGTGATAATAATTTCCTTCTTAGAGGTGTTGAGGGGACAGAAGCCCCCATTGCCAACAGTCTCTGAATGTGAGCAGTCTGCTCACACTTGGAGTTACCTGTTACCTGCTAACTTTACTTTTACCAGTAAAAGTAAAGTTGCTTTATTTCTCATGTACATGTACCTCCCAAAAGCCTAGGTGGGCAGACTCATGGACACACACATTTTTTTTTCTTTAGTAGATTTTTGCAAAATTTAATTGCAAACTTGGCTCTAGTTCTCCAACCTGCTCTCCCTCCAGAGCAGTGTGACTTTGTAACTCTTCTCATCAAGCAGTGGAATCTGTTTATTTTCCACCACTTGACCTGAGTTGTTTTGGCCAACAGAATACATTAGAAGTGATATGTGCCGGTCTCCAGCTCTCTCCTTCTTGAACTTTGTCTTCATCATGAGAACAAGCCTGAGCTAGCTTGCTAGAGGATGAGAGACCCTGTGGAGCAGAGAGGAGTCAGCAAAGCTGTCCTAGCCAGAGAGATCAGTAAAGCCATCAGCACTACTACAGCTGACCACAGATGCCTCCTGGAGTCCTATTGTGCCTGACTCAGATTAAAGAACTGCTCATTTGACCTGTAGTCTTGTGTACAATAATAAATAGTTGTTAGACAAGCCACTGAATTGGGGCCAGTTTGCTATAAATCATTATTGTGGCAATAGATAATTGATGCACGGCTCCTACTTGGCTAGACAATTTTTTGCACATGAGCACATAGCCACATATTTGCATACATATACTGAGCCATCTCAGAACCCCAATGGATTGTGTGGGTAGAGAAGGGGGGCAGAGGAGCGGAGGGAGACAGGGTCTCACCACCACGCTTGGTGGTAGAAAAAATCAAGTCTAAGGGGAAGAAACACGGAATACGTGTGGGTCTGTGTGCTGTTGGCCTCTGCCTTGCTTGACTTGGGGGTCCTCTAGATGTGAGGAGAACGGGAAGTTGCTTCCTTCCTGAGGGGCTGAGAATTAGCTCACCTTGAGGAGAGTGTAGTGTCACTGGGCACATGGGGCTATGCATTGTTGAGGTAGGGGCTCCAATCTCTCCCTTTAAGATTCAAGGAGGGGAAAGACAGCCCCAGGTTTGAAAAAACGGTGGGAAGTGGGGAGGAAAAGACATGGCGCTGTCCCCAGAGCAGTTTCATGGGAGCAGGAGTCTGTGACAAGTGACAAGGTCTGAGATGGTGGTTGTATCACTGAGAATCCTCTGCGGCTGACTTATACAAGATGAGCCAATTTTCAAGGGAGGCCAGAAGATAAGGACTGCCCAGCCCATGTTACCAACTGGGTGGTGGACGCAACACACACACACACACACACACACACACACACACACACCCCATAAGCAGGACAGAAGGCAGATAGCACTTTTGATTAAAAAATACCTTTTTTGGGGAAAAATGTCAAGTCTATCTGAAGTTGCAAGGATAGTACAATAAATGCCCATCTACGATCACCTAGATTCAACAATTGTTAGCATTTTGCACATCCACATTTATTTCTGTCTCCTTCTATATGTGTACATTATTGTTATAATGATTGCTGATGCCTTTGAGGGGAAGTACAAATATCATGATCCTTCACACCTACACACTTCAGAGGATATCTGAGAACAGTACTTTCTTTAGGTATCACAGTATAACGATCAAACGTAGGAAAGTTAACACTGACTTTACTGTTATTTAATGTGGTGTCCATATTCAAATTTTGTCAGTTATCTCAGTAAAAACCTTTAAGGTATTTTCCTCCCAAATATAGATATATATTTGAGACAGGGTCTCACTCTCTTGCCTAGGCTGGAGTGCAGTGGTGTGATCATAGCTCACCACGGCCTTGAACTCTTGGGCTCAAATACTCCTCGTGCCTTAGCTTCCTGAGGAGCTGGCAGGTGCCACCATGACCCACTAATCAAAAAAAAAAGATTTTTTTTTTTTTTTTTTTTTTTTTTATAGACAGGGTCTCACTATATTGCCTAGGCTGGATCCCCACCTCCCCCCTGCCCCTGATATAACATGCAGCTGAGAACCAAGAGTGGCATTGACACCCTTTTCATCTGGAACAGCGCCTAAGCTCCTATGTCCTGCCCTCCCCCTTGTCACTTACAACACTGGAATTGCTAGTGGTTTAGGGCAGATGCCTTGTAGCATGCTCCTCCATCTGGACCTGTCTGATAGTTTCCTTGTGATTATATTCAGGGAATGCACTGTTGGCAGAATGCTGGATGCATCTTGTGTGAGATCATCCTTTAAGATGGCAGAGGTGTATGTCCTGGCCATGGTGAGGCTTTGTGACCTCCAGCTCCAGTGTACTTCTCCAGATCAGCTTCCTGCCCTGAGGCCAAGAGGTCTTCTTCTGAATCCATCTGATAGAGTGACATGGGTCTGGAGCTTGGGTCCTGGGGTCAAATTCCAGCTGCAACACTTACTCTGTGATCTTGGGTACATTACATAATGTTGAGTACAATGGACCTCCCTTTGCTTAACTGTATGATGGGGATAACAGTCCCTGCCTCCTATTGTAATATTGGGGTTCAGGGTGCCCTCAGCTCCCCTGAGGGGACGTTTCTCCAGGTTCTTGGTCTCCTGCCCTCTCAAGAACGAGAGAGGGAACCACGTGCAGTGCGCAGTAAATGCCAGACTCAAAAATGTTTGTAAAAAGTGATTTATTTAGGTAGAGAGAGAAACGGGAGAAGGAGAGAGAAAGAAACAGCTAACTCTCACACTGAGTGAGAGAATCCAGAAAGATGGAATCCAGGAGAGGAGAGCAGCTTCCACACTGAGGGGAAAGGAATAGAGAGAGATGGAGTTTAGGAGGAGAAGACAGGCTTCCACGAGAGAGTGTGGTAGGGGACTCCAGAGGGGAAATCCGGGAGAGAGAAAGACGGCTTCCACAAAGGGAGTGTTCATGGAAGGGGACCCAAACATGGAGTCCGAGGGGGTGTGGAAGAAGGGGACTTTTAACCTGGGAGGAACCCCCAGCTTCTCCAAGACCCCGGGCCAAAGAAAGGAGTTCCTTAGAACTTCCACTGAGTGACTCTTAGTTTCTTCCCAAGAACGCGAAATTCAAACATAAACCGTTAAATCTCCTGGTTGGAGAGAGATGGGAGGGGGGCATGGTGCTGGGAAATTCTTGCCCTTAAAACTCCCCCTCATCGTGGACCTGGAAAGAGGACACATTCCCTCACTATGATTGTTATCTGAATGAAATAAACTATGCAATGTATTTGGATGGTGCCTGAAGTAGCAAATATATATGATAGCTAATAACACAGTTTGCTAGATATTTCTGGCTCCCTGACTTGCACAAATGTGGTAGAATTGCACTTCCGACTCCCCTTGAAGCTAGGGGAATGATACTAGCCCTGGCCAATGAATTATCGGCAGAAATTATGGACGTCGCTTCCTAGACCAGATTACCTCACTGCAGGTATAAGATAACCCTTGAGTTCTCTTTCTTTGTGGCACGGTGACCATCAGTTTTTGAAATGGTGGCTACTTCACTTGCCCTGATCTTTCAGTAACTATAATAGACAGCATTTCCTCCCATCCTTCCTTCAGTGCCAACCTGCCATGAATAGTAGCGTAAGCAAGAAATAAAACCTGGCTGTTTTAAGCCACAGAAATTGTAGGCTTGTTACTGCAGCAAAACCTGGTTTATCCTGCCTCATGCAGTGCTACAAGAATGTTGGACATTGTCGCCATCACTGTCATTCTCTACACCATCCTTCCTATTTTCTGTGTCCACCTTGCTCGAGGCTTTTCTACCATGTTGTGATGATCTGTTCAGGTTCCACCTCCTCTTCCCATTCTTTACTGTGAGTTCCTTATGCACAGGATCCATGTCTTTTTGTCTCTCTCTCTCTCTCTCTCTCTTTTTTTTTTTTTTTTTTTTTTTTAAGATGGAGTCTTGCTCTGTAGCCCAGGCTGGAGTGCAGTGGCACGATCTCGGCTCACTACAACCTCTGCCTGTCGGGTTCAAGTGATTCTCCTGCTTCAACCTCTCAAGTAGCTGGGACTACAGGTGTGCACCACCACACCCGGGTAATTTTTTTTTTTTTTTTTAGTAGAGACGGGGTTTCAGTATGTTGGCCAGGCTGGTCTCAAACTCCTGACCTTGTGATCCTTCCGCCTCAGCCTCCCAAAGTGCTGGGATTACAAGCGTGAGCCACAGCACCCGGCCTCTCTCTCCTTTTAAATTGGAGACGGGGTCTTTTTCTGTCACCCAGGCTGGAGTGTAGTGGTGTGATTGCTCCCTGCAACCTTGAATTGCTGGGCTTAAGTGATCCTTCCACCTCAGCCTCCTGAGTGGCTGGGACTATAGGTGTGCACCATTATGCCTGGATGTTTTATTATTATTATTATTTTATTTTTTAGAGACAGGATCTCACTATGCTTCCCAGGCTGGTCTTGAACTCCTGGGCTCAAGCTTTCCTTCTGCCTTGGCCTTTCGAAGGCCAAGGCAGAAGATGGGATTACAGGCGTGAGCCACCATACTCAGCTGCTTTTTGTCTTTGGAATCCTAAAACCCAGCATAGGGCCAGTCACGGACTTGATGCTCTGTGCTTAGTAAGTGATTGTTTAAATGCCACTGGAGAAATCTGATTTATAACGATCCTTAAATGGCTTGGCTTTGATTTCAGGGTTTTTAGTTGTGCAAACAATATTGTAGCAACAGCCATAAAAATAAAAGGCAAAAAAAAAAAAAAGTCATTTGCAATTCCTCTAAAATTAAGGCCTTGTCCTGTGCTTTCGTGTCTGTCTTCCTGAATGTATGGTTTTGCAGTTGCATTTTCAGCCAGACAACATTTTGCATCCTGTTTTCTTCTCCACTTCAAATACTATCAGGGCCAGGCATGAGGGCTCATGCCTATAATCCCAGCACTTTGGGAGGCTGAGGTGGGGGATCACTTGAGTCTAAGAGTTCAAGATCAGTCTGGGCAGCAGAGTAAGACCCCACCTCTAAAAATAATTCTTTCAAGAGGACACATTTCTTTCAAATACATAAGACCTTTATTTTAGAGACTGCATATATTCCATGGGGTAGATGCACCCCTCATGGTTTAGAGGGGCTCTGAGTTTTTGGACATTTGAATGTTTTCCAATTCTTTTCTGCGTCAGCCAACACTGCTGTGAATATCTGTTCATCAGGTATCTCCACTGACCCCATACCTCTTCAGGAAGGGTGGATCTCAATACACTCTCAGAACTCCCAGTTTTAATACGGTGCTCTAGTGTACAATGTCTACATCCCCCATCTCATCTCCCATGCACAAGGAGAAAAATATTAGGGAGTTGTCTAAGTGCCTGCTTGCATGACTGAAAGATTTAATCATGTTATTAAAATAAGTTCTGCCACTTTTAAACCTTGCCTAGAGTTTTCCTCCTTATTTGATGAGTCATCTGCTCATCTTTGGAGCCCTTTCTGAAACAGTCCCATGATTTGCTTTTCCTTGTTTCCATTTTGAGACATGTAGACCCAATATTGCTCAACCCCAGGTTAACATAGGCTGTATCTTTTAATTTATCCCATTGTTTGCCTTCTCTTTTTTTTGACATGTAAATTTTTTAAAAATTATACTTTAAGTTCTGGGGTACATGTGCAGATCTGGCAGGATTGTTGTGTAGGTACACACATGCCATGGTGATTTGCTGTCTCTATCCCCCCATCACCTACATCAGGCATTTCTCTCAGTGTTATCCCTCCCCAACCTTCCCGCTCGCCCGCTGTCCCTCCTTTAGCCCCCACCCCCCAACATACCCCAGCGTGTGATGTTCCCCTCCCTGTGTCCATGTATTCTCATCGTTCAACACCTGCCTATTAGTGAGAACATGCAGTGTTTGGTTTTCCCGTCTTGTATCACTTTGCTGAGAATGATGGTTTCCAGGTTCATCCATGTCCTTACAAAGGATGTGAACTCATCGTTTTTTATGGCTGCATAGTATTCCATGGTGTGTATGTGCCACATTTTCCTTGTCCAGTCTATCATTGATGGGCATTTGGCTTGGTAGGTCTTTGCTATTGTAAACAGTGCCACAATGAGCATATGTATGCATGTGTCTTTATAATAGAATGATTTATAATCCTTTGGGTATATACCCAGCCATTGTTTCCTTTTTAAACTGCTTCTCTTTGTATTCTTTTTTTTTTTTTTTTTTGTATTCTCTTTGTTCTCACCAGCAGCATTTGCAGTTGACACTTTTTCTTGGCACTTTTTGTCATGGAGAAACAAGCTTTCAACTTTTCACGAGAATAGTGCTGTATGGGTAAGTGAGTATTGAACAATCAAGACAGGTGGAGTCCTGGGGATGGTGGGAGGTCCATTCTGCTCCCTCCTGAGTGGTGCAGGAGGCTTCTTTGTACCTCAGTAAAAAGGCAAATTGGCCACTTCACTGATTGCTCCAGTAGGAGGTGGTGTGTGGTGCTTCCCTGAAAGTTCAGAGCAGAGCATGCGTCTTGGGGAAAGGTCATGGCTCCTTACAATGGACCCTGCACAGCTGTGAGTGCTGTAAACTTAGGGCTCACATCTGTCCTGCTGTGTGTTGCCAGGACCCAGCTCAGGGCCTGGCCTAGAGCAGATGCCCAGTGATTGATAGTTGAGTGAATCACTGACTGATAGGAGAAAGCTTCTAGAAAGAGCCAGCATCTGCCCTGGGTCTTGTTAGGTGTAGTCTATAGGAGTGGGGAGGGAGGATGAAGACAGAAAATGATTTCAGCAGGGCCTTGTTCAGCTCACAGCACAGATGGTGTGTGTGAGTGTGTGTGTGTGTGTGTGTGTGTGTGTGCACATGTGAGCATATGTGTGCATGCCTTGGCCTCAGCTCCACTTGGGGTTGGGTAGAGAAGTCATTCATTAATTTATTCAACAAATATATTTAACCCAACAAATGTTGGGAAAACCAACCTTATCTCCTCTCAGTTCTCACCGTGTATTATGTACTGTGCCAGGGCACAGTTCTCACAGGGCCTTCCTTGACAGTAAGAAGGGTCAGGCATTGCCAAATCCAAGGTCATGAATATTTACCCCTATGTTTTCTTCTTAGAGTTTTATAGTTTTAGCTCTTACATTGAGGTCTTTGATCTATTTTAAGTTAAAAAAAACACTTTTTTTTGAGATGAAGTCTCACTCTGTCACCCAGGCTGGAATGCAGTGGTGCTATCTCGGCTCACTGCACCCTCTGCCTCCCAGGTTCCAGCGATTCTCCTGCCTCAGCCTCCCAAGTAGCTGGGGTTACAGGTGCCTGTCACCACACCTGGCTGATTTTTTTGTATTTTTAGTAGAGATGGGGTTTCATCACATTGGGCAGGCTGGTTTTGAACTCCTGACCCCAGGTGATCTGCCTGCCTTGGCCTCCCAATGTGCTGGGATTACAGGTGTGAGCCACCATGCCCAGCCTAGATTTTTATACATAGTGTGAGGTAAGTGTTCAACTTCCCTCTTTTGTATGTGGATATCCAGTTGTTCCAGCACCATTTGTTGAAAAGACTCTTCTTTCTCCATTGGATGGTATTGGCACCCTTATTAAAAATCAGTCGACCATAGATGTATAAATTTACTTCTAGATTCTCAATTTTCTTCCATTGATCTATATGTCTGTCCTTTTACCAGGACCACACTGTCTCTATTATTGTTACTTGCAATAAAGTTTTGAAGTCAAGAAGAGTGACTCTACTTTCTTTCTTCTTTTTCAAGATTGTTTTAGCTATCTGTGGTTCTTTGAAATTCCATGTGAAGTTTAGAATCCCCTTGTCAATTTCCATAAAGAAGTTATCTGGAATTCTGAAGAAGATTGTGTTGAATCTGTAGATCAGTCTGGGGAGTATCATCATCTAAATAATGTTAAGTCTTCTGATCCATGAACATGGGATGTTTTCTCAATTATTTAGATCTTCTTTAATTTCTTTGAACAGTGTTTTGTAGTTTTCAGGTACAAATCTTCTACTTCTTTGGTTAAATTTATTCCTAAGAATTTTTTTCTTTTTGGTGCTGTTGTTAATATAATCGTTTAAAATGTCATTTATTAGATTGTTCTTTACAAGTGCAATACAAATTGATTTTTATGTATTGATCTTATGTCCTGCAACTTGCTGAATTCATTCCTTTTAATAGCTTTTAGTAGCTTTTTAGTGAATTCCTTAGGATTTTCTGTGTACAAGATCATGTCATCTGTGCATAGAGATAGCTTTACTTTTTCATTTCCATTCTGAATGTTTTCTATTTCTTTTACATCTAATTGCCCTGATTAAAAACTCCAGTACAATGTTGAAAGCAGAAATCCTTGTCTGGTTCCTGATCTTAGGGGAAAGCATACTGTCTTTCAGCATTAAGTATGATGTTAACTGTGGATTTTTGGGTAGCTGCCCTATAACAGGTTAAGGGAGTTTCCTTCCATTCCTAGTCTCTTGAGTGTTTGTATAATAAAAGAGCATTGGATTTTGTTAAATGACTTTTCTGTGTTATTTGAGAGTATCTTGTGATTTTTGTTTTTTATTATTCTATGATATACTATATTAACTGATTTTCAGATGCTGAAAATCAACTTAGCATTCCTGAATAAATCCCACTTGATCATGGTATATAATTTTTCTTATATGTTGCTGTATTTGGTTTGCTAATATTTTTGTTGGAGATTTTTACACGCATATTTGTAAGAGATATTGGTCTGTAGCTTTTTTTCTTGTGATGTTCCCTCTGCCTGTAACCTTCCTAGAATTTCCCCCAGAGTTCAGATCAACTATCTAGGTGCCCATGTGCTACAATGGCCTGGGCCAAATTACCAGCTGCCCCCATTGGGAAGGGCACCAAAGCATCTGTGCAAACATCCACCTGTGTCTGGGGAGGCAGGACTGACTGGCATCAACTGACTATTGGATCTTTTTACATGTATTCTCTCATTTGACCCTCTCAGCAATTTGTGAAGGGAGTCATGTATGTCCATTGTACAGATGGGGAAAATGTACATGGTAGATCCGTGAACTGACCCAAGAACAAATGCTTTTGATGATATCTCACTATACAACAAATGTGTCGTCAGTTTTATTTCAGTTTATTGTTATTTCAGAGAATAATGTAACAAACATCCCTACTTGCACCATTCAGCCATTAACATTTCTCATATTTGCTTTTGGTATTTTTTTCTTCAGGAAAATAAGGTATTAAGAATAAAGCTAAAGGTCATTGAACTACTCTCCTGCTCCAGTTTTCTAGAGACCATGATTCTTACCATTTTGGTGGTTATCCTTCTAGACAGATCATTTTTATACTTTTATGTATGTAAATATGTATTTAAAATAGCAGATATTATTTTTTGCATTTATGTTGTTCATAATTTTTATTTCCTGCACACAAATGTTTACATATCTTTATGAATTTGGAGTTTTTGGGCTGTTGTTTCTTTTACAAAAATGGATCATTCTGTACATACTTTTCTGCTTTTTGCTTTTCTTACTCATCAGTATATTGAGGAAATTCCCTTCTGTTTGGCATAGCTCTAATACATTCTTTTTAGTGTCTATGTGACATGAATATTATTCATCCATTTGCCCTTTGATAGGCATCTCTTAATCTGGCGAACAACTGTGTGACAAGCACTTATCTATTCCCAGGTAACACGGTTTTTATTTTTATGAGACACATTTCCAGGAGAGGGAGTTTCAAGTCAAAGGATATATGTATTTTTACATTATAATGGCTGTTGCTGGAATGCATTCCAAAATACTTCCCATTTACCCCGGATTTGAACAAGAGTATTCATTTTCCTAGGCCTCCTTGGTAGTAGATATTACTTAATATTTTTGGCAGGCTGCCGGATGAAAACTGATATTTCACTGTTATTTCAATTTGTATAGCCCTGAATTTGAATATCTTTTCATATGTTTTTGATCTTTTGCATTAGTTTTTCTGTGATTTGCTAATTCATGTCCTTATCTCAATTTAAAGTTAAAAAATAATTTCTCCTTTGGTAACAGTTTATTAATATATATATTAACCTTTTTTCTTAGTGTTGCACATTTTTTTGACTCTTTTATGGTCTAAGTTGATATACTGATGCTGTATAAAGGTTTTAATTTTTATATTATAATTTTTTTGATGATAGAAAAATTATTTTTCTTCTCATCTTTGGGGTTTTTCTAAGAAAATCACCCATACTTATTCTTGGAGTTTTTGAAAAGACTGGTGCAGTAGTATACTGCTGGGTTTGTTATATAAAACCGTAGTGATTGATTTTATTGTGTAAGGGACAAATCGATGATGATGATGATGATGATGATGATGATGTACTCAGTAAATATTCATGCTTTACTATTAATGAGTTTCCTTAGGTAAGCACAATATATGTGTTATTTCATTGGTTTCTCATAACACTCTGTGAAGTGAATGCCATTATTACTTATTTCCAATTTATAAATAGGAAAACCCAGGCACAGAGAGGTTAAGGAACTTTCTCAAGATTGCAAAGTCCTAAGTGGCAGAGCTGCCTTTTGAATCCTCACTCCTTCAATGTAGAACTCATATTCATAATCACTGGGTATTTAGTTAAATAGAAAGGTGGGGGTCTGCACAGTCTAAGAAACAGGCTTTGACAGAAGAAAAACAGGCTGTTGTTGGGGACAGAAACTCAAAGGGTGGTTGGTGTGGGCTCATCAGAAAGGGCTGAGCTTACAAGTGACGAAAGTTTTGCCTAGGATGGGGATCCTGCCAACGCCAGATTGACATCTACCCCATGTTATGTACAGCTCCTGGTTTTATGGGCCCAGAGGCCGGGCTGGTGATTAGGGGCATTCCATGTGCCATATTGCCAGCTTGATCAATATCACTGCCTTGGATGGCTGGCAACCCATATTCTACCTACTTGTGATGATTAACTCTATGTGTCAACTTGACTGGGCTACAGGGTGCCCAGATATTCGGTCAAACATTATTGTGGCTACTTCTGTGAGGCTGTTTCTTGATGACATTAACATTTAAATTGGTAGACTGAGTACAGCCAACTGCCCTCTATAAATGTAGATGGGCCTCATCCAATCAGCTGAAGATCTGAATGAAATAAAGGCTGGTGCTCTGCCAAGTAAGGAGGAATTGTCCAGCAGATTGCTTAAGGACTTCATCTGCACTGTTGGCTGCACCTGCCAGCCACACTGCAGATTTGGACTTACCGGTCTCCATAATTGTGTGAGACAATTCTTTATAATAAATTGCTTTATCTATCTACACACACACACACACACACACACACACACACTCTATTGCTTCTTTCTCTGGAGAGCCCTGACTAATACACTGCTGAACTGAAGATATTTACTATGCTCCTTGGGTGGTGTGCATGGAACAGGCTCTAGTTCTAATGGGAAAAATATCTGTAAAGTTTCCTTTGTGCTGGGCAGTGGCTACTAGTTTACAAAGGTAAAGACTTTCTTTTGGCAGCAGCATAAGAGACTTGGACTAGACTTTGTGAAGGACTTCTAGGAAGTGAAAAGTACTATGGCATATTCAAAGCGAAGAGTAAAGGAATTCTCTTTGTGGATGAGGGCATCAGGGCAAGAGAACAGAGGGATGAGTGAAATGATCTTTTCAGAGCTTTTCTGGGTTTTTAGTAATGATCCAGAAGTCAGCAATTGTTGTCCCTAATAATGTGATCACCTAGAAAGAATCATGTTTTCCTTCCTCATACTCAAGAATAAACACTCCTGTTGAATTGCAGAGATGCTGAGGGGTTCCCAGAGTCATGATCAGATGGGATTACCAGGCTTGGGCTGGGCTTCCTGGGATGCGGACAGTAAGATGGACAGCTTCAGCCTCAACCCTCTGTTGGGCTGTTCTGTACAGCGTGCACATTCTCATGACAGAAAAAAGGAAGGGAAGGGATTTTTGTATTTTCTGTATGAGAGCTCCACTCCAGGCCTGGGTCGCTGCTTTTCTTACAGTGAGAATATTAATCCTCACATTTTCTCTTTGAGGTGGGTGTTGCGGTCACCATTGAAAAATACACATTGGTTATATGATTATTGCAAATTTAATGCTTGTTCCTTGTAAGATGGTTAGAGAGCATGTAGGTATATAAAGTAAAAACTGGAATTCCTGCCTCCCGTTCCATGCCCCCACCCCTTATAGTGACTATCTTGAGTAACGTTGAAGGCATCCTTTTCGACTTTCTGCAATGCAGGTACAAACAATATGTGCATATAGTGGTCTTAAAAATAGTGTAGGAGAATAGACATAATATACAAGTTACTATTTTTACCGTTAATGCCATCCTTCTCCAGAACTTTTTCATCTTGTTCAACTCAGACTCTGTTCCCATTAAATAGTAACTCCCCACGGCCCTCTCTCCAAGACCCTGGCAACAACCATCCACTTTCCATAGCTGTCAATTTGATGACTCTCAGTATCTCTTGTAAGTGGAATCATACAATATTTGTCTTTCTGTGTCTGGCTTATTTAACTTGGCCTAATAGTTTTGATATTCATCCATGTTATTGCATGTGTCAGAATTTTATTCCTTTATTAGGCTGAATAATATTCGATTGTCTGGATATGCCACATTTAAAAAAATCCACTCACTCATCAATGGCATTTGAGTTGTTTCCACCTTTTGGCTACTGTGAACATGGGGGTACAGATATCTGTCTGAATTCCTGCTTTCAATTCTTTTGGGTATATGCCCAGAGTGGAATGAATAAATCCACATAATTCTGTGTTTAATATCTTTGGAACCTATGTACCATATTCCACAGTGGCCAAACCATTTCTCTTTGTCACTAGCAAGGTGCAAAGCTTCTAATTTCTCCAATCCTTGTTATTTTCTCCTTTTTTTTGATAATAGCTATCCTAATGGGTGTAAAGTAGTATTTCATTGTGGCAACACAGGGTTTTTATTTCACAAAATGAAATTGTGTGATGTAAGTTGGTCATCAACTCTTCTCTTAAAAAGTCCAGCCTGGGCTGGGCGCGGTGGCTCATGCTTGTAATCCCAGCACTTTAGGAGGTCAAGGTGGGCAGATCATAAGGTGAGAAGATCGAGACCATCCTGGCCAACATGGTGAGACCCCCGTCTCTACTAAAAATACAAAAAATACCTGGGTGTAGTTGTGCATGCCTGTAGACCTAGCTACTCAGGAGGCTGAGGCAGGAGAATTGCTTGAAACCGGGAGGCGGAGGTTGCAGTGAGCCAAGATCACGCCACTGCACTGCAGCCTGGTGACAGAGCAAGATTCTGTCTCAAAAAAAAAAAAAAAAAAAAATCCAGCCTGGTGCCTTTTCTTAGCAACGCATACAAGTTGCCTCTTTAATGGTTCCTATTCTTATTTTATGGATGAAGAGACTGTGGTTTGGTGATTGCAGAGGACACAGCAGTTCCTTCTGGGAAAGGGGTTGGAAGCCCTGATTCAGCTACTAAGCCTGCGTCATACCTAAACTGGTGGCAGAAAACAGCCATTTCTTCACCTTCTCTGCAGGTCAGGAGTGGGAAGAGAGCTTGTCTCTGTTCCCTGATATCAAGGGCCTCAGAAGAAAATCTTGATGGCTGCTGTATTTTCAACTGCTGCTGTGACAAATTACCACAAACGCGGAGACTTAAAACCACCCCAGTTCATTATCCTACAATTCTTATGGGTGGGATGTCCTGCAGGCTCAAGTGGGTCTCTGCTTAAAGTCTCGCAAGGCTGAACTCAGGGCATAGCAGGGGAGAGTCCATTTTCTGGCTCATTCAGGCTGTTGGGAAAATTAATTTCCTTGCAATTGCTGGGCTGTTTTCTTGCTGGCGGTACTCCAATGAAGAGGCAGCCTGCATCCCTTGGCTTGGAGCCCCATTCTTCCATTTTCAAAGCTAGCCATGGCAGGCTGAGCCTCTCTTGCTTTTAAGTCTCTTCTGCCCTTCTTTATTAAATCTCTCTGCCACTCCAATTCTGTTTGCCAGCTATCTGGAAGCTGGGGAAAGTTTTTTTTGCTTTTATAAAAGCTCATGTGCTTAGATCGGGCCCACCTGTGCAATCCAGGCTGCCCTCCCCATATCAAGGCCCACACCCTAAATTCCGTCTGCCAGTTCTGCTTGCTGTGTAGTATAGCAGATTCCCAGGTTCCAGGAAATAGGGTGTGGAGATCTTTGTGAGATGGGAGGGGGAATTATTCTGCTGGGTGCTGGACTCATTTGAAGGCTTATTGATACCCGTGGCTGTGGTTAATCTTGGTTGTTGGCTGAAGCCGTGGCTGGGGCAGCCAGCTGGAGCTCACCATGTGGTCTGTCCATGCGACTGGCCTTCCTTACAATGTGGAGTTGGGTTCCAAGGGTAAGAAGAAGGAGAGAAATCCGGGTTGAGGTGGGGGGAAGGGGAGAGGAGAGAGAGAGAGAAGCTGTATCTATGTCCTGGCCTTAGAAGTCACATAGCGTCACTTCTTTTTTAGTGAGTTTTAAGGAAATACAAATAGACTGTAACTCCTCCAATTCTTTTTCCTTTTTAAAATTATATATATATATATATATTTATGTAGTAGAGATGGGATCTCCCCATGGTGCTCAGGCTGGTCTCGAACTCCTGGGCTCAAGCAATCCCTGTGCCTAAGTGCTGGGATTACAGGCATAAGTCATACACCGGGCCTTTCCAATTCTTGATGGGATGTGATGATGTTCTTTTCACAAGCACATGGGACTGAAAATATTTTGGAAAATACAGCTTGCCATATCCTCCTAGATAGCGCTAATGACAACAATACAACATTTACTGAGTTCTTACCAAGTCTCAGGCTCTGTTCTAAGCATTTTACCTGAGTTCTCTAATTGTAACCCTCACTGCCATCTTGTGATGTAAATACTCTCCTTATTCACATATGCAGATGTGGGAACTGAAGCACAGAAGGGAGCCCTAGCGGGCTTGGCAGATGGCTGGGTGTAAAGGAGCAGACTGCTGAAGAAGCAGAGCTGGGGGAAGCCAGGCAGGGGAACCTGAGGGAGAGGAAGCATGCAGGGGTGAGTGCTGGGCAAGCCTGGGCAGCCCCACACTGGAGCCAGGCTTTGAAGGATAGATCAGACTTGGGGCATGGTGGTGGGAAGGGTGTTTCCTGTGTAGGGCATGGACCGATTTAAATGGTGGATAGGGGCGGTGTGGGCACACTGGCTGAGTGTAGAGGAAGTGGTAGAGTATTGAAGAGAAGCAGTGGAGTCCGAGAATGTCAGCTGGGATGTGCAGACTTTCTGCTGTGGCATCTTGGAGCTAGAGCAGGTGTGGGAGCAGGGCTGATGGCAAGAAGGGCTTTTGTGTTCTGGAAGGGCAGTCTCGGGGTCAGGGACAGCAGCTGAAGTTGGGGTCATATCTCGTATGAGGCCATATCTTTATCTCCAAGCAATGCCCACTCCACTTCCCTTTCTATTCTGTCCTGGAGGGAAGAAAGCTCTGTGGACCCCCTAAGGTCTCCACAAAATGTGCTGAAGGCAAGCTGGGCAGGGGTTCAGCGGGAATGCACAGTAAGCTGGACTGCCGAAGCCTCCGGCTGCCTCTCTCTCCTGCCCGGCTGGGAGACTTGCCTCATGGTGCTCTGGTAATGGTGGCAGGGCTGCCTGTATCCCCCAGGTTCTGCAGGGCTGTCTCTCCTCTTTGCATGCCTCTCTTTGCCTCTATGTCTCTGTTTTGCTGTGCAGTTCTCATTCTCTCCTGCTGTGTGCAGCAATGCGTCTCTGGCCCAAGTCGGAGCCCCTTTCAACAATGAAGAGATGGAGGCACGGAGAATCTTGGCCCTGGGCCTTTTCAGGAAAGCTGACTTCAGGGCTTTGGGGCAGTTAGTGTGCTGAATCCCCGGTATAACCTTCTGTGCCAGACGGAAGCCATTCAGCAAAGCTCACAGCACTTGCCTGGCTAGCACTTAACTCGGAGGGCTATCGGAGGCACCCCCCCAGGAGCACAGTCGGGCACTGGCAAAAGTTCAGGCTCTGCATCCACATGCCTGGGTGCCAGAGCTCTGCCACTTACTAGCTGTAAGAGCTTGAGCAAGTCACTTGATTTCACTGTGCCTCAGTTTCCTTATCTGTAAAATGGGTGTAACAAAAGTATCAACCTCATGGGAATATGTGAGGATGAAAATGCTTGATGCATGTGAAGTGCTTTGGAGAGTTCCTGCCCCCTGGTAAGAACTACAAAAATATTTATAGGCAGGTAAATATAAACATAATTTTTAAAATATGCAATAAAGCCTAGTGGTTTAGAGCATAGGGTCTTCAGTTTGATGGATTCAGCACTTCCTGTGAGATCCGTGGCAGGTTATTTAACGTCTTTTTTAACATCTCTGAGCCTCAATTTCCTTATCTGCAAAATAGGAATTAGACTGAGTTGAAATAAGGATCAAACGAGATCATGCGACTAAAGTGCCTAGTAGACACTGAGCTCTCAGTGAACAGGTTCATCAAGTCCCTCTCCACCCCAGGCCAAGGCCAGGAAGAGCTGCAGCCTGGGCCAGTGGACATGTTCATTGAAGCATCAGGGGCAAGACTGGTGGGAGCCTAACCGTGACCCTTCCTCATCTCCCTCATCAAGTTGGGCGACAGGTGCTGGGGACGGGGGACCAGGGTCCTCCATGCCGACCTAGCCAATAGAGTTCCACTGGCCTTCCTCTGGGACATCTGAGCCAGGAGCTGGGAACCTGGGAGCTGGCTGGGGCATGGCTCTGACCTCTGAACTGTGAGGTGTACTTGGGGCCTCTGCTCCCCTGGCACTGCGGCCTTTTCCTGCAGACTGGCTCCACCTCACCCTCAAACTCGAACCCGCATCCCCAGGGGCTGCCAAAGGTCTCTGCTGCTTGTCCTACTGTCAGTCCAGCATATGCAGGATTTGCCTTCCTTCCCCAGATCTCATTTCTGAATTGAAAATCTTGGCACTGGACGTGGCCTTTAGGTATTTGTCCCTTATTCCCCTCGCCTCCTTTGGGGACCCCTCTTCCCATCTCCAGGGGGGCTGCCAACCAAGGGTAATGCCTCCCTCCCCCAGGACAGATCATGTGACTCTTGTAGGCCAATCAGGAGACCTTGCCTGCCTGGAAACAGGATTGGTCCAGAACTGAACATGTGATTTGAGGAGGGCCAATTGGAGTTCCTTCTGGTGCGATTGCTAGGTATGCTGGGAGAGAGAGAATCTTCTGCAATCAAGCAGCTGAAGGACCGTCCTTCCTGTCACTGGGAGCCGGCCTGCCTGTGCCAGAGCTGATGCAGAGGAGATCTGAGATGTGGAAAGAGGGGTGGGTTCTTGAGGACACTGCTTGAACCTCTGAATCCATCCATGCCTGAAGATGGTGTTGGGCTCCCAGTTACATGAGCCAATCAATCAATTCATTCCCTCTCTCCTTCCCTCCCTCCCTCCCTCCCTCCCTCTCTCCCTCCCTCCTCTCTCCTCTCCCTCTCTCTTTCTCTCTCTCCTTTTTGCTGGAGCCAGTTTGAAATGGGTTTTGTTGCTCTCAGCCCAAATAATTCTAACTCAGAGCCACACTTGTGCCCCATCTTCTACCATCCATCTGCCCATCTGCCTTTCTAATCTTGTTCTTTTTCATCTCCTGATCTTTCACTGTGGTTTGAGCTTATAGTCTACTTCTTGCCAAAGGTCACCAAGAATCAGAGAGGAGATAAGGGAAAGGAAGACAGAGTGGGGTGATGGAGGTGATGGAATGGGAGGCAGAGGTGTGTCATGTGAGTCCAGGGAGGCTGAAAACCAAGGATGTGGCTGCAGCAACTCCACAGATGTGCACAGCTCCCATCAGCTGGCTCATTTTAGAGAGAAGAAAATAGTCACAGAGAGGTCGAGTGACTTGTTAAAGAACATACAGCTGGGAAGTGGCAGAAGCAGGATTAGAATCTGGGTCTTTTGACTTTAAACTCTGTTAACACAAAACCTCAGTCTGTCAGAGGAAAGGGCCCTCATTCGAGCTTCTCATTAGGCAGATAAGAAAATCTGAGGCCCAGATGGAATAGAGGCTGCGTCACTCTCCCCACAGTGGTGATTTATGGGACGCATGGCAGAGGTGCAAATGGGTACACATATACACATAGGCACACACACAGGCAAGCCCTCTTATCCGAGTTTTTAGGGAGTCAGTAAAACCAGCATGATGGGGATGGGTGAATTGGAGGCACAGTCAGGAGCATAAACAAAAGCCAGCCCCTTTCCCCACGCTTCCCTACCCATGCATGCTCCCCAGAGGCCTCCACATTAACTTCTAGGCTTGTCTCCACACCAGTGCCCCATATCTTTAAATAATGCGTGTCTGCCACTATTTCCTGATTCATCAGTTTCGGACATTATCTATTGACTTTCCAAGATGATGGATGAGAATTTTGCTCCCACTCATAGCCCCTCCACTTCCCCACATTCTCCCATTATTAATTTTCAGTGCTTCTAGTGGTTACTTTTCTAACTTGGAGGACTAGACCTGCCCCTTTGTTTCTTGGTCATGGAATGCTAGAAGCATCACCTGAAGCTTTCAAAGCTCTTGTGGGTAAGATAAGGGTCTCCATGTCCTTGGCCCCCGGCAGCGCTTCAAGCCCCCTCTCCTGATGGTCAATCACATGCCTGCAGGGACCAGCCAGTCACCAGCGTCATAGGACGCTGGGCCTTGTGTCTCCGACCTCCATTCCATTATTCCACTCAGTGTTTTCTCTCGTGTTCTGTCTCCCATCCCAGGCTCTGCCACAGCCACCAGCAAGGAGAGGGAGTTTTAGCCTGGTCAGAAATCCTGTGGCTTTCCTGGGGACATTCGGCTTCTTGGGGTCTTATGGCCCAAGGGTTTCTAATGTTGCCTCGCCACTCCTTCTGTATCATCACTTTGAAATAGAAATGAAGGTCTCCAGTGGGCTTGCTCTTCTTATGAAATTGTCTGGCTTCATTGTATCATTAGAAAGAGAGAGAACCAAATCACACCAAGGACTGACAGGCAGTTTGACAAGTGTCAGCAGTCAAAGCCTGAATCCATCCTCTGAGTTTGCAATCACTTAGCTCCCTCCCCTTTACCTATAAATATGAACAATGGGGTCTTTTGTGGGGTTTGTTGCTTCTGCTGAGCCCTTCTGAGTCACTGCATATTTTTATGTGTTCAGTAATATACAGTGTGAGTCATTCTCCAGCTTGGGGGTATTTTGGGACTTGTGCTGTTTTACTTACAATTCCAGAAAAAAATCAAATATTACAGAGGTGATAAAAAATACAGCAAATTCATATGATCCAGCTCATTGTGTGTACAATTCTAGGACGGGAAAGAGAGCCAGGGCATGAGGTCATTGCCAAGGGTTCTTTGGGGAGGGTGGTTAAGTTACCACCGATTTTTTGCTGAAGTCAAATAAGGGGATGATTTTAACATCCCTAAGAAAGCTTCTTAGGCTAAAGGCAGAAGGTGCCAGCCTTTTTATCCCATTCTCAAGAGTCCAGAGAGGAAAGGAAGGTTCCTCCCTCAATGAGAGCTGTTTCTTCCAGATTTTCTAGTTCTTAGACTTGGGTGCTGGCTGTGGGAAGGGGGTGGGATGAAAGTGAGGATGGAGAGGATGGTGCTGAAGCTGTTTCCCCAAATGGACCATGGCTTCGACTCACCCGGCTCTGACAGAGCCCCCATCTCAAGAAGCTGGGGGTGACAGTGGCTGAGTCAAGCTGGTAAAAAGGCTGAGGCAGGTGCGTTTGCCTTGAGAAACTTTAGGGGAAGATAAAAGAATGCTGAGTGTCCCCAAGGGGATCCCGTTATAATGGAGAAACCGAGTCACTGTTGAGCAGCTCCTGACAGGTGGTGTGTCATGGAGCCAGGCAGTAAAGCAGGGATGAACATTACTTTCCCCCCACCAGAATGTCTCCCCTTACTGCTCTGCTCCCTCTATCATACCACACACCTTGGACAAGCCACTTCCCCACTGTGGGCCTCAGTTTCCCCATCTGTAACCGTGAACTAGATGATTGGCAAGGCTGACCCAGCTGGATGCTTTGCTTTTCTGACATGATCTAGGCTGCTGAGACCAGAACCCTTGTTCCTCAGGGAGCCCAAGTGTGCCGGGCACCGGGGCAGGTCCTAGGGAGTGAGGTGTGGCCCAGGTATTGGGGTTTCAGCATTAATTGCATTCTGAGCACATGTCTACCTCTCAGAGCTGCGGGGCCTGTCTCTTTCTATTAGTTTAACAAGCCCTGGTATTAATGAGATTGCTCTATAATTGAACCTTTTCACGGGTCCCTCGGTAATGAAATTATGCTAATTTGCATTCAGCACCACCAGGCATCCATCACGCGGGACCAGCCGGGAGCGGCCGGTGAGGCGGCGTGAATGCGCCGCTAATTATCACCGAAATGAACAAACCCAGCAGTATTATTATTTCATCTTTTGCCCCTTCCCCTCCTCGCTACGCGCCTCCCCCACCCCATCTATATTTTTGTCTTTTCATGCACATGACTGCCCGGGCAGGGGTGGGAGAGGGTGGAAGAGGGTGCCGGGGAGGATGCCGCCTCTCCACTGTGTGGCAGCATGGACCAGGGAACAGCACAGGCTGGGGACCGCCTGCGGGCTCCGTGGGTGCAGACGTGGGGCATGTGTGCACGTGCGTGCGAGAACCCATGCTGTCTCTCAGCCTGTGTGCAGCGTGTGCTGGTGTCTGGGCGTGCAAACCATCTGCATTTGTTTGTGAGGCTGGGTATGTCAAGGTGTGAGCCTAACCTTGGGTGTGTGTCTGTGCTGTCTCGATGCAGGCGTGCTTCTGTCTGGGCAGGTCTGTGTGCTTGTGTGGGAGTGTGTGCATCCTTGTGAATGCGGTGTGTGTGTCACTCTCCTGGCTGGGGGTCACAGTGTGTATGTCTGATGACAGCCTGAGAATGTGTTGAGAAGGGTGTGTGCATGTTTTTGCAGTGTTTCAGTGGGAATCTCAGCAAATATCCGTGCTTGTGTCATTGTGTGTGAGTGTGTGGTGTAGACAGAAGTCCATTTGTGCATGGGGCTGGGCACTTCAGTGTGTGTTATAAGGTGTGTGTTTGGGGTGTCTGGTGTGGTGTCTGTGTGGCGTGTCAAGGTGTGGGGTGTCCGTGTTGGTGTGAGTAGATTCTCAGTGTGTGTCTCTGTGTGCCTATGCCAGTGTTTAGATGTGTGTGAACATGTGTGTGAGCATCTGACTTTGTGTCTGGAAAAATCCACTTACCTGGCCTCGGAATGGTGGCTGGGCAACCCAATGGCCTGGGAATGATGGCTCACTGAAACTGCTACACCCAGAATGGTTCTTGGTGAAGGGACAGGGCTACCATGACAAGGGGCAACTACAGGCCCCCTACCCCTTCCCATTTGCTGATCCCCAAGGAATCCTCCTGGTCTCCCAGGTGAACCAAGGATAGTTCAGACTGATTTTCTGGCCAGGTCTGCTGGATGGAGGGTTGGAAGAAAATTTTTATTTGATTTAGAGGAAGTATCTTGGTAACCCTTTTTAACCTGAGTGTGTGCAGGAAGATTCACTCTGGCTTGGTTGGGAAAATGTTTCTTGGGTGCCCCTCTGTGCCAGGCCTGCTGTGTGGTTGGGGCTAGTGCAGTGGGAGGGAAAGAGGCCACTGAAAACCTCTCTGGGTGTCTCAGGGCAGAGGCGAAGCTCCTAATAAGAACATGTCTTGGCTCTGCTAGCAACCAGGCATTGACTTTGGGCGAGACTCTCTCCCTTCTCTGAGACTCAGTTTCCCTGTCTATAAAATGGGGGTGGGAGACACATTGACTAAGATGAATTCTAAGATGCCTCCTAGCAATGGAGGGCCATGGCTCTGAGCGTTGTTGTATTGGGAGAGCTGCTTTCACTGTGTGGTGGATAAAAGTTCGGGCTTTGGAGACAGTCAGGTCTGAGCTTGAGCAAGTTCATTAATTTTTCTGATTCTCCATTTCCTTTCCACAAAACATTTATAATAATAATAATATATGTTATTATATGTCTGTGTTATGGCTAAATGAAATCAATAACATGCTTGTAAAGGTATAACAACTGGCTTGATAAAAAAGTTGTATGTATATATGTAAGTTAATTATAAAACTTACTGATATAAAGGAATGCCGCACAGAATTTACAAATAATAAAGTATACAGTACTTTTTTTTTTTTGAGACGGAGTTTCACTCTCGTTACCCAGGCTGGAGTGCAATGGCAGGATCTTGGCTCACCGCAATCTCTGCCTCCTGGGTTCAAACAATTCTTCTGCCTCAGCCTCCCGAGTAACTGGGACTAGAGGCATGCGCCACCATGCCCAGCTAATTTTTGTATTTTTAGTGGAGACAGGGTTTCACCATGTTGGCCAGGATGATCTCGATCTCTTGATCTTGTGATCCACCCGCCTTGGCCTCCCAAAGTGCTGGGATTATAGGCGTGAGCCACCGCGCCTGGCCAGTATACAGTACTTTTTATTATAAATTCCATATAGTGAATTGATTCTCCAAGAATGCTTTTGTTGATTTTTGTCAAACTGTCCTATTCATAGACAACCTATGGTTGCAATTGACAAATGAGTGTAGTTCTGACATTAATATTTGTTGATATTTTTGGCTTTTTTTTTTTTTTTTTTTTGAGACTGAGTCTCTCTATGTCGCCAGGCTGGAGTACAATGGTGTGATCTTGGCTTACTGCAACCTCTGCCTTCCGGGTTAAAGCAGTTCTCCCGCCTCAGACTCCTGAGTAGCTGGGACTACAGGTGTGCGCCACGACACACAGCTAATTTTGTATTTTTGGTAGAGATGGGGTTTCACCATGTTGGCCAGAATGGTCTCGATGTCTTGACCTTGTGATCCGTCCCCCTTGGCCTCCCAAAGTGCTGGGATTGCAGGTGTGAGCCACTGTGCCCCACGATTTTCATTTTTTTTAATAAGAAAGATATAAGTGAAACAACTAAAATATCTATCGAAAGTTTAATTTTTTGTCATTGGCATAAGAGACTTCTTGTTGAATTGAGTTTTGAATATTAGAATAATATTTTCTGAATGTTTTGCACTACTAACAATATAATGACTATAGATGCCACATCCTTTTAAGTTTAACATGTAGGATTAACATTTTATTCATCAGTTTCTTTTCCTTTTTTTTGAGACAGAGTCTCGCTCTGCTGCCCAAGCTGGGGTGCAGTGGTGTGATCATAGCTACTGCCACCTTGAACCCCTGAGATCAAGTGATCCTCCTGCCTCAGCTTCGAAGTAGCTGAACTACATACATGTGTCACCACATATAGCTAATTTTTAACATTTTTTAGAGCCAGGGTCTTTTTATGTTGTCCAGGCTGGTCTTGAGCTCGGGCCTCAAGTGATTCTCCTGCTTCAGCCTTCCAAAGTGCTGGGACCATAGGTGTGAACCTCTGCTCCCAGCTCTCATCAGTTTCTTAAAGTCCAGATCATCAACAAAACAATAAATCAAGCCCTGCTTTGTAGTGTGAGCTGATTTCCATGGTGTAAATATTTCTACTATGGCCAGTTTATAACAACATGATGTCACTAGAGCTGCACAGGAGCACACAGCACATACTATTTTCACCATGAAGATACACTAGGTATAAACAACTCCAGGAGCACAGATCATAGAAAAATAATTAGAAAGTGATGAGTTTTAAGAATTACTAACTTTTGTTTTTAATATAGTGTATTTAATTATAAATTTATGTGATTTAATTTTTAATGGTGGATGTACTTAAGAACCCACTGACTTTTTTTTTTTTTTTGAAAATTTAACTATTGACCCTTGCAAGCTGGTATGAATGAGCTCTAGCATAGACACTGAGTGGAATAAAATAATGCAAGACCTGATACATTTTAGTTTCTCGAAATAATTTAGCTATTATTTTTATTAGTAGTAGTAATAGTGATAGTATGTAAGTAGTATTTTTTAAGAAGTAATACTACTTCTTACCCGCTAAGAGATATCTGCCTTGTAACATGTTGATTTAGTCACAATTTGTGACTAATCTTCATTTATGAAATGGAGTTCACGATTCCTTTTCTATTTCCTAGAAGTCTCAGTGAAATGTATGGAAACACTTTGGGAATGCTATGCATTCTGGAAACTGGGTAGGGCCAGTAGAGCCACAGAGAGGGCAGCAAATATAGGCAGCTTACACCTCTGGTGTGTGTGCGTGTGTGTACAAATACTTTAAAGATACTGAGATAAAATGTCAAACACTGGAGTGCACACATCTGAAGTCTACAAGTTGGGCTTTGACAAGTGCATGACTGATATCATTTCCATCACAGTAGGGGGTTCCCTAATGCCCTTTTCCAGTTCAGTCTTTCTGCTCCTACCATAGGCAACGGATGTTCTCATTTTTGTCAACATAGATAGATTTTGCCTGTTTTTGAACTTCATATACAATCATCCATCACTTAATGGAGAACTGTCCTGAGAAATACGTTGGTAGGCGATTTTGTTATTGTGTGAACATCACAGAGTGTACTTACACAAACCTAGATGGTATAGCCTACTACATGCACACCTAGGCTATCTGGTATAGTCTATTGCTTCTAGGTAACAAACATGTAGTGCATGTTACTGTACTGAATGCTACAGACAACTGTAACACAATGGTACTTGTGCATCCTAACTTAGCTAAATATAGGAAGACTATAGTGAAGATGTGCAACAATCTTATGAAACCATCATTATTGACTGAGATGTCAATATACAATGCATGACTGTAAATGCAATCATACATGTGTAGTCTTTTATGTCTGACTTACTTTGTCCAACGTATGTTCTTGAAACCCATCCATATTTAGCATGTATCAGTAGTTCATTAGTTTTGCTTGCTGAGTATCCTTTGTAATTCACTTGTTTGATATATGATATACATTGGGGTGGTTTCCTGTTTGGGCCTATTATAACTAAAACTTCTATGAGCATTCTTGCACATGTATTTTTGGGGCACATATCTTTTCATCTCCCTTGGGTAAATACTACCTTGGAGTAGAATTTCTTGGTCATTGGTAAGGTATATGTTTACTTCAGACACCTACCTAGAGTGACTGTACTAATTTATACTACCACGACCAATGTGTGGGGCTTCTGGCTGCTCCAGATTTCTGCCAATATTTAGTTTGTCAGTGTTTTTAATTTTAGTTATTATGGTGGGTGTGTAGAAGTATCTCATGTGGTTATAATTTGTATTTCCTGAAGATCAGTAACACTGAGCACTTTTTTTGTATGTGTATTCTATGCCATTTACATTTATGTTCCTTCACTAAGCGTCTATTCAAATTCGTGCTTATTGTTTATATCTGCTATTATTGAGTTGTAAAAGTTCCGTATATATCATGATTATTTTCTGTTCATCAAGGATTTGTTTTGCAAATATTTTCTCCCAGACTGTGGCTTGCCTATTAATATTATTAATAAGGCCTTTTGATGGCCATTTTAAAAAGTTGATGGAGTCTGTTATTATTTCTCTTTATTGTTATTATTTTTTTATATCTTGTCCAATGAATTTTCGTATATCCTCATGTAGGAAAGATAGTTTTTTTTCTACATTTTTATAGTTTTAGCTTTTACATTTAAGTCTATGATCTATCTCAATTTGTGTATGGTGTGAGGTAGAGGTTAAAGTTCCTTTTCCACAATCTATTTATACAGTTGTTTTAGCATTCTTTGTTGAGAAAAGCTTTCTTTCTTCTTTAAGTTGCCTTGACGACTTTCTTGGGAATCAAATGGTTGTATATGTGTGATCTTCTTCTGGGCTCTCTATTCTATTCTATTGATTAATTTGTCTATACTTTTTAGTACTATACTATTTTGGTTATTATGGCTTTATAGGAAATCTTGAAATCAAATCATATTAATGCTTTAATTTTGTTCTTTTTTTTCTCTCTCAAAATTGTTTTGGCTATTCAAGCTCCTTTGAATTTTGATGTAAGTTTAGGAATCAACTTGTACATTTATACAAAAATAAACTTTCTGGGATTTTGACTGAGGTTGTCTTGAATATTTGTATTAATTTTGGGACAATGGACATTTTAACAATGTTGAATCTTCAATCTATTAACATTGAATATCTATTTATTTAGGCTTGATTTCATTCCCCACAGCAAAGTTTTCCAGTTTTTTGTGTAGAGTTTTGTTCATATTTTGTTACATTTATTACTAATTATATTATGTCTTATATATTATGGCAATGGTATGATTTTGAAAATTATTTTACAATTGTATTTTATTTACTATTATGTAAAAATATAATTGTTTTTTGTGGATTAACTTTGTTTCCTGCAACCTTACTCAATCTACCTCTTAGTTTGAATAGTATTTTTGGTAGATTGCTTATTATATTTCTATGTAAACAATCATTGTCTAAGGCAGCTCAGGCTGTTAAAACAAAATACCATAAACTGGGTGGCTCAAACAGTAGACATTGGCTGGGCACTGTGGCTCATGCCTGTAATCCCAACACTTTAGGAAGCCAAGGTAGGTGGATCACCTGAGGTCAGGAGTTCAAGAACAGCCTGGCCAACATGGTGAAACCCTGTCTCTACTAAAAATTGGCAAAAATTACCTGGGCATGGTGACACACCCCTGTAATCCCAGCTACTTTGGAAGCTGAGGTGGGAAAATTGCTTGAACCCAGGAGGCAGAGACTACAGTGAGCCAAGATTGCACCATTGCTCTTCAGCCTGGACAACAGAGTGAGACCCTATCTCAAAACAAAAACAAAAACAAAAACAAAAAACCCAACCAACCAACCAACCAAACAAACAAACAAAAAACCCAGACATTTATTTCTCACAGTTCTGGAGGCTAGGAACTGTATCACCAGATTTGGTTCTTGGTGAGGGCCCTCTTTCTTGCTTATAAATGGCCACTTTCTCTTATCTTCACAAGGTAGAGAGAAGACACTCTGATGTCTCTTCCTCTAAGAAGTTGTGGCACTACTTAGAAGGGAGCTAATCCCATCATGAGGGCTTCTTGCTCATGACCTCATCTGAATCTAATCACCTCACAAAAGTCCTACCTCCTAATACCATCACATTGGGAGTTAAAGCTTCAACATATAGCTTCCTCCTCCTGACACATACATTTAGTCCATAATAATAATGTTATCTAGAAATAAATGTAATATTTATTAATTTATTATTTATTATCAAATGTAATAATTTATGCCTTTTAATTAATTTTCTTTTTTAAAAATATATATTTTTAAAGCCTATGGCACCTGGTATTCCCATAAGCTCTCCCATCCAAGCACTAACCACGCCTGACCCTGCTTAGGTTCACAAAAGCAGTTGAGATAGGGCACATTCATGGTGATATGGCTATAGATAAAAAAAAAAATCTCTTAAGATGAAAGATGTTGCTAAATAAATTCTTTTTCTTACCCCCATTGCACTGACAAAAATCTCCAATACATATTGAATAGAAATACTGAGAAGAGACATACTTGCCTTTTTCTTGATCTCAGGGAGGAGGTATTGAACATTTTGCTGTAAGTGTGATGCTTATGGTGGGTTTGTTTGTTTTTAGTTATCTTTTACTACATAGAGGAAGGTTTTCTTCTATTTCTAGTTTCTTGCTAGCTTTTGAGTAGGTGATAAAGTTGTCAAATGATTTTTATGAATCTATTAAGATGACTAGTTTTTTCCTCTATTTGTTAATGTGGTAAATTACATTGCTTGCCTTTCAAATATTAAATCAATCTTGCATGCAGACATACATTTCATTTTTTTGACATAATGTATCATCCTTTTTATATATTGCTGTATTGTTAATATTTTGTTAATTATTTGAGCTTATGGATATGAAGATTGTATATATTGTCAATTATCTTTTATTTTTATGATAGCTTATCTTTTTATTGGGGTAAGATAAATTAACATAAAATTCACCATTTTAACTATCTTAAAGTGTACAATTCAGTGGCGTTTAGAATATGCATAATGTTTTGCAACCATCAACATTATCTAGTTCCAAAATATCTTCACCAACCCCAAAGAAAATCCTATATAACTACTCCTCGTCCTTTTCTGGCTTTTGTCCCCTAGCAACCAGTAATTTGCTTTCTATACCTATGGATCTGTCTATATATCCTGGATATTTCATAAAAATGAATTATACAGTATGTGGCTTTTGTGTCTGGCTCTCTCAGCATCATAATGTTTAAAACAGACATCAGTGTTGCAGCTTGTATTAGAACTTCATTACTTTTTATCACTGAGTAATATCTCATTATATAAATATGCCATATTTTGTTTATTTATTTATCAATTGATGAACATTTGGGTATTTTTGCCTTTTGTCTATTGTGAATAATGCTACTATGAACATTTGTGTACAAGCTTTTGTTTGAACACCTATTTCCAACTCTCTTGGGCATAAACCTAGGAGTGGAATTGCTGGGTCAGATGGTAATTCTATGTTTAACTTACTGAGGAACTGCCAAACTTCTTTTCAAAGTGGCTGCACAATTTTGCATTTATACCAGCAGTCCATGAGAGCTTCACATTCTCCACATTGTAACCAAAACTTGTTATTTTCCATTTGTTTTACTATAGTCAGCTTGGTGATAGCCCATTGTAGTTTTGATTTGCATTTTTTTTTATGATTAATGCCATTGAACACGATTTGATGTGCTTCTTGGGTTTTTCTATAACTTCCTAAGAAAATGACTATTCAAGTCCTTTTCACACATTTTGGTAGAATTATCTTTTGCTTGTTGAATTATAATATATATTGGATACCAGACTTAGGAGATATGTTACTTGCAAATATTTTCTTTCATTTTTTTTGATTGCTTTTTATCACTCTCTTGATAGCGTTCTTTGATGAAGAAAGTTTGTAATTTTGATTAACCCATTTTTTTCTTTTGTTGCTTGTGCTTTCGGTATTATATACAAAAAGCCATTTTCAAATTCAAAGTCATGAAGACTTAGCCCTATGTTTTCTTCTGAGAGTATTATTGTTTTAGCTTTTACATTTAAGTCTTTTGTCTATTTTGAGGTAATTTTTGTATGATGTGTGAGGCAAGGGTCCCACTGAATTCTTTTGCATGCAGAAATGCAGTCATTCCAGCATACTTGTTGAAAACTATTCTTTCTCTCATCGAATGATCTTGGCACCATTGTCAAAACAATTGACCATAGATGTAGTGGTTTTATTTTCATGTTTTGATAGAGCATTCTCAATTCTATTCTGTTGATCTATACATGTATCCTATGGCAGTACCACTCTATTTTGATCTATGGCTTTGAAATCAGGAAACATGAGTATTCCAAATGTATTCTTGTTTTTCAAGATGTTTTGACCATTTGGGGTTCCTTGCAATTCCCCATGAATTTTAAGTCAGCGTTTTCATTTTTTTTTTTGCATAAAAAGCCATTGGGGTTTTGATAGGGATTGCATTGAATCTGTATATTACTTTGGATTGTACTGACATTTTAACAATTTCAACTATTCCAATCTGTAAACACGAGATGTTTTTTCATTTTAACAAAAAAACAAAAAAAGGGCTTCTTTTGTTTTTCAGAAATGTTTTATAGTTTTTAGTGTTTAAGTCTTGTATCTCCTTGGTTAAATTTATTACTAGGTATTTTATTCTTTTTCATGTTACTAAAAATGAGATTGTTTCTTAACTTTACAGATTGTTCATTGCTAGTGTATAGAAATATCACTTATTTTTGTGTGTTGATCTTGTATACTACGACTTTGTTGAATTTATTAGCTTCACTTGATTCTTTTTGTAGATTCTTTGGAACTTTCTATATATAAGATCATGCCATTTGTGAACAGAGTTAGTTTTACTTCTTTTCAATTTTGATGACTTCATTTCTTTTTCTTGCCTAATTGCTCTGGCTTGAACTATTTCAATTTTGAATATAAGTGGTGAAAGCAAGACTCTTTGTCTTGTTTCTGACTTTATGGGGAAAGCTATTAATTTTTCACCTTGACTGTGATATAAGCTGTGGGTTTCTCACAGATGCCCCTTAACAGGTTAAAAAGGTTCCTTTCTTTTCTAGTTGTATTATGAAAGGATGTTGGATTATGTCAAATACTTTTTATATATCAGTTTAGATGATTGTGTGGGTTTTTTTTTTTTTTTGCCCCTTCATTCTGTTAATATGGTATATTACATTGATTTTCATATGTTAAGCCACTCTTTCATTCCAGGGATAAATATCACTTGGTCCAAATCCAAATATGCTGTTGGATTTACATATACATTCATAAGGTATTAGCTTGGAGTCTGTATTTGGTGTCAGTTCAATGATGACCTCATAGAATAAGTAAGAAATGTCCCTTCCTTTTCAGATTTCTGGAAGAATTTGAGAAGGACTGGCATTGATTCTTCCTTTAATGTTTGCTAGAATTTACCAGTGGGTATGTCTGGTTCTAGGCTTTTCTTTGTTGGGAGATTTTGATTAACTGATTTTATCTCTAGTTATAGGTCTGTTGAGATTTCTACTTCTTCTTGAGTCAGTTTAGGTAATTTGTATGTTTTTAGGTATTTGTCCGTTTAATCTGGGTTAGATGTTTGACATATAATTGTTCACTTAATCTCTTTTTAATTCCTTTTTTTCCCAGTAAGGTCAGTAACAATGCCCTTATTTTCATTTCTGTGATTTCTTTGATTCATGGGTAATTCAGAAATGTGTTGTACCATTTCCAAATGTTTTGAGATTATTAAGGCATCTTATTGTTATTGATTGCTGAATTAATTTCATTGTTGTCAGAGGTTATGCACTGTAAAATTTCAATCATTCAAAATGTATTGGATTTATTTTCTGGCCAAGCATATGGTCTATTTTGGTAACTGTGTCATGTGCACTCACAAAGGGTTTTTATTATGCAGTTGTTTGGTGGAATGCTTTCATAAATTCCTGGTAAACCAAATTGGTTGATATTATTTTTCACATATTCTTACTTATTTTTTGTGTAACTAGTATGATAGGGGTTTTATAATAAGTTACTATGATTGTGGGTTTGTTTATTTTTCCTAGTTATGTCAGCTTTTGCTTCATGTATTTTAAAGTATATTTTTAGGCTGATAGGCATTTACTATTGTTATGTCTTCCTAATGAATTCCCCTTTTATAATTATGAAATGTGCTCACTTATTTCTAGAAATACTCTGTCTTAAAGTCTACTTTTCTGATAATATAGTTATATTAGCTTTCTTATGTTTATTGTTTGCATAGTGTATCTTTTTCCCTTTTCTTTTAATTGTTGTCTTAATATTTAAACTATTTATTTTGTAGAAATAGAGTTGGTCTTGTTTGTCTGATTCAGAATGACAACAGCTGACTTTTAATTGGAAAAACCATTTATATTTAATGTAATTATTGCTGAGGCTGGGTTTAAACCTATGATCCTGCATTTGTTTCCTGTTTTACTCATCTTTTTTTCCTTCTATTTCCCTTTTGTTCTTCATTTTGGGCATACAGTGTATTTTATATTCTGTTTTTTAAAAATTTTCTTTATTCCCTTTTTAGCTCTATCTTTTTCTATTTTTAGCTATCCTGCTCATCATAGCCTACTTTGAATTAATACTCTGTAACCTCACTTAAAACTTAAGTGAAATTTTAACTTTAATATTGAAATTAAAATTGTCTATTACAAAACTGAAGAGAAGAAAAGACAATAATTTATGCTTAGCCACTTATTTACTATGTCCAGTGCTTTTCATTTTTTCCTCAAGAACTGAATTTCCATCTGATTTAATTACCCCAAGCCTAAATTACTTTTAAAAGCATTTGTCCAGCACTTTGGGAGGCTGAGGAGGGTGGATCACGAGGCCAAGAGATCGAGACCATCCTGGTCAACATGGTGAAACCCCGTCTCTACTAAAAATACAAATAATTAGCTGGGCGTGGTGGTGCGTGCCTGTAATGCCAGCTACTCAGGAGGCTGAGGCAGGAGAATTGCCTGAACCCAGGAGGCGGAGGTTGCGGTGAGCCGAGATCGTGCCATTGCACTCCAGCCTGGGTAACAAGAGCGAAACTCCGTCTCAAAAAAAAAAAAAAAAAAAAATTTGTGTGTGTGTTTGTGTGTGTATGTTGCAAGTCTATTGACAATGAATTATCTCAGCTTTTGTTTATCTGAAAACGTCTATTTCACCCTTATTTTGAACATATTTTGGCTAGTGACACAATTCTGAATATATATATGTATATGTATTGTAGTGTATATATATATATATATATATACGTACATATATATTTATATATAGTGTATATATAGTGTGTGTGTATATTGTATAGATCATATTGTATATGATCTATACAATATACAATATATATATATGTATATATATATATGCTTTTTTTCTTATTTTTCTTTCAGCATCTTAAAAGATGTCCTTTAAAAATATTTATTGTATTTACTCTTGGGGTCTGCTGAGTTATTGGATCCTCCAGTTGCTGCTTTTCATGAAATTTGGGAAATAATCCTATACACATTTTTGCTGTCCTATACTCTCCCATCACTCTGGGACTCCAGTAGCATGTGTCTAACTATTCAATAAACTACTTATTATTATCCCACAATTGATGAAGCTCTGTTAATTTTTTAAGTGTTTTCTTTCTGTTCTTCAAATTGAATACTTTTAACTGATCTAGTTTCAAGTTCATTGGCTTTTTCTACAATATCTAATCTGATTCTAAATATTCACTAATTTCAGAGACTATTTCATTATATTATATTCCTAAGTTTTAGAATTTCATTTGGTTCTTTTGTATTTTGTATTTGAGTCCTTATTTTTCATTCATCATGTCCATGTTTTCCTTTAAATTGTTAAACATATTTATAATAGCTGGTTTTTTTTGGCTTCTATATTTTATTGCACTTTAGGTTCTGGGGTACATGTGTAGAACATGCAGGATTGTTGCATAGGTGCATACATGGCAATGTGGTTTGCTGCCTCAATCCCCCCATCACCTATATCTGGCATTCCTCCCCATGTTATCCCTCCCCAACCTCCCTATCCCCTGCTGTCCCTCCCCTATTCCCCACCAACTGATCCCAGTGTGTGATGCTCCCCTCACTGTGCCCATATGATCTCATTGTTCAACACCCACCTACGAGTGAGAACATGCATGCAGTGTTTGATTTTCTGTTCTTGTGTCAGTTTGCTGAGAATGATGGTTTCCAGGTTCATCCATGTCCCTACAAAGGACACAGACTCATCGTTTTTTATGGCTGCATAGTATTCCATGGTGTATATGTGCCACATTTTCCTTGTCTAGTCTATCATCAGTGGGCATTTGGGTTGGTTCCAGGTCTTTGCTATTGTAAACAGTGCCACAATGAACATACGAGTGCATGTGTCTTTATAATAGAGCGATTTATAATCCTTTGGATATATACCCAGTAATGGGATTGCTGGGTTTAATGGAATTTCTATTTCTAGGTCCTTGAGGAATCACCACACGGTCTTCCACAATGGTTGAACTAATTTGCACTACCACCAACAGTGTAAAAGTGTTCCTATTTCTCCACATCCTCTCCAGCATCTGTTGTCTCCAGATTTTTTAATGATCGCCATTCTAACTGGCATGAGATGGTATCTCAATATGGTTTTGATTTGCATTTCTCTAATGACCAGTGATGATGAGCATTTTTTCATATGTTTGTTGGCATCATATATGTCTTCTTTTGAAAAGTGTCTGTTCATGTCTTTTGCTAACTTTTGAATGGGTTTGTTTTTTTTTCTTATAAATCTGTTTTAGTTCTTTGTAGATTATGAATATTAGCCCTTTGTCAGATGGGTAGATTGCAAAAATTTTTTCCCATTCCGTTGGTTGCCAGTTCACTCTAATGATTGCTTCTTTTGCTGTGCAGAAGCTCTGGAGTTTAATTAGATCCCATGTATCTATTTTAGCTTTTTTTTGCCAATGCTTCTGGTGTTTTAGTCATGAAGCCCTTGCTTATTCCTATGTCCTGAATAGTTTTGCCTAGGTTTTCTTCTAGAGTTTTTATGGTGTTAGGTCTTATGTTTAAGTCTTTAATCCGTCTGGAGTTAATTTTAGTGTAAGGTGTCAGGAAGGGGTCCAGTTTCTGCTTTCTGCACATGGCTAACCAGTTTCCTAACACCATTTATTAAACAGGGAATCCTTTCCCTATTGCTTATTTTTGTCATGTTTGTCAAAGATCAGATAGTTGTAGATGTGTGGTGCTGCCTCCAAGGCCTCTGTTCTGTTCTATTGGTCTGTATCTCTGTTTTGGTACCAGTACCATGCTGTTTTGATTACTGTAGCCTTGTGGTATAGTTTGAAGTTAGGTAGCGTGATGCCTCTAGCTTTGTTCCTTTTGATTAGAATTGACTTGGCTATGTGGGCTCTCTTTTGGTTCCATATGAAGTTTAAGGTGGTTTTTTTTCCAGTTCTGTGAAGAGGGTCATAGGTAGCTTGATGGGGATAGCCTAACCTTGAATCTATAAATTACTTTGGGCAGTATGGCAATTTTCAAAATATTGCTTCTTCCTAACCACGAGCATGGAATGTTTTTCCATCTATTTGTGTCCTCTTATTCCCTTGAGCAGTGGTTTGTAGTTCTCCTTGAAGAGGTCCTTCACATCCTTTGTTAGCTGTATCCCTAGGTACTTTATTCTCTTCGTAGCAATTGTGAATGGTAGTTTGTTCTGGATTTGGCTCTCTTTAAGTCTGTTATTGGTATATAGGAGTGCTTTTGATTTCCCCACATTGATTTTTGTATCCTGAGACTTTGCTGAAGTTGCTTATCAGTTTCAGGAGATTCTGGGCTGAGATGATAGGGTCCAGTAAATATACAATCATGTCGTCTGCAAATAGAGACAATTTGACTTCCTCCTTTCCTAATCAGATACCCTTTATTTCTTTCTCTTGCCTGATTACTCTGGCTAGAATTTCCAGTACTATATTGAATAGGAGTGGTGAGAGAGGGCATCCTTGTCTAGTGCCAGATTTCAAAGGGAATGCTTCCAGTTTTTGCCCATTCAGTATGATATTGGTTATGAGTTTGTTGTAAATAGCTTTTATTATTTTGAGATATGTTCTGTTGATACCTAGTTTATTGTGGTGTTTTTTTTTTTTTTAGGGTTTTTTTTTTTTTTTTTTTTTTTGCATAAAGGGCTGTTAAATTTTGTTGAAGGCCTTCTCTGCATCTATTGAGATAATCATGTGGTATTTGTCTTTGGTTCTGTTTATCTGCTTGGATTAAGTTTATCGACTTGATCATGATGGATAAGCTTTTTGATGTGCTGTTGCAATTGGTTTGCCAGTGTTTTATTAAAGATTTTTGCATCTATGTTCATCATGGATATTGGCCTGAAGTTTTCTTTTTTTGTTGAGTCTCTGCCGGGTTTTGGTATCAGGATTATGTTGGTCTCATAAAATAATTTAGGAAGAATTTCCTCTTTTTGGGTTGTTTGGAATAGTTTCAGAAGGAGTGGTACCAGCTCCTCTTTATATGTCTGGTAGATTTCGGCTGTGAACCCATCTGGACCTGGGCTTTTTTTTGATTGGTAGGCTACTAATTGCTGCCTCAACTTCAGCCCTTGTTATTGGTCTAGTCAACGTTTTAACTTCTTCCTGGTTTAGGCTTGGGAGGGTGCAAGTGTCCAGGAATTTATCCATTTCTTCCAGGTTTACTAGTTTATGTGCATAGAGTTGTTTGTAGTAACCTCTGATGGTAGTCTGTATTTCTGTGGAATTGGTAGTGATATCTCCTTTATCGTTTTTTATTGCATCTATTTGATTCTTCTCTCTTTTCTTTTTTGTTAATCTGGCTAGTGGTCTGTCCATTTTGTTGCTCTTTTCAAAAAAACACCTCCTGTATTTATTGATTTTTTGAAGGATTTTTTGCGTCTCTATCTCCCTCAGTTCTGTTCTGATCTTAGTTATTTCCTGTCTTCTGCTAGCTTTTGAGTTTTGTTGATCTTGTTCCTCTCGCTCTTTCAATTTTAACGATAGTGTGTCAATTTTAGATCTTTCCTTGCTTCTCATATGGGCATTTATTGCTATAAATTTTCTTCTAGACACTGCTTTAAATGTGTCCCAGAGATTCTGGTACATTGCGTCTTCATTCTTGTTGGTTTCAAAGAACATCTTTATTTCTGCCTTCATTTCATTGTTTGTCCAGTCAACATTCAAGAGCCAGTTGTTCAGTTTCCATGAAGTTATGCGGTTCTGAGTTAGTTTATTGGTTCTAATTTGATTGCCCTGTGGTCTGAGAAACTTTGTTATGATTTCCATTCTTTTGCATTTGCTGAGGAGTGATTTACTTCCAATTATGTGGTCGATTTTATAGTAGGTGTGATGTGGTGCTGAGAATGTATATTCTGTGGATTTGTGGTGGAGAGTTCTGTAGATGTCTATTAGATTTGCTTGGTCCAGATCTGAGTTCAAGTCCTGGATATCCTTGTTAATTTTCTGTCTCATTGCTCTATCTAATATTGACAGTCGAGTGTTAAAGTCTTCCACTATTATTGTGTGGGAGTCTAAGTCTCTTTGTATGTCATTATAAACTTGTTTTATGTATCTGGGTCCTCCTGTATTGGGTGTGTATATATTTAGGATCATTAGCTCTTCTTGTTGCATTGATTCTTTTAACATCATGTAATGCCCTTCTTTGTCTCTTTTGATCTTTGTTGGTTTAAAGTCGATTTTATCAGAGACTAGGATTGCAACTCCTGCTTTTTTTTGCTCTCCATTTGCTTGGTAAATGTTTCTCCATTCCTTTATTTTGAACCTATGTGTGTCCTTGCATGTGAGATGAGTATGCTGGATACAGCACACCGATGGGTTTTGACTTTTTATCTAATTTACTAGGCTGTGTCTTTTAATTGGGCCATTTAGCCCATTTATATTTAAGGTTAATATTGTTATGTGTGAATTTGATCCTGCCATTTTGATGCTAGCTGTTTGTTTTGCCCATTAGTTGATAAAGTTTCTTCATTGTGTCAATGCACTTTACCACTTGGTACATTTTTGGAGGGGCCAGTACTGCTTGTTCCTTTCTACGTTTAGTGCTTCTTTCAGGAGCTCTTGTAAGGCAGGTCTGGTGGTAAGGAAATCTCTCAGCAATTGCTTGTTCATAAATGATTTTATTTCTCCTTCAAGCTTAGTTTGGCTGGATATGAAATTATAGGTTGGAAGTTCTTTTCTTTAAGGATGTTGAATATTGGCTCCCACTCTCTTCTGGCTTGTAGGGTTTCTGCTGAGAGATCTGCTGTGAGTCTGATGGGCTTCCCTTTGTGGGTAACCCAACCTTTCTCTCTGGCTGCCCTTAGTATTTTTTCCTTCATTTCAATGCTGGTGAATCTGATGATTATGTGCCTTGGAGTTGCTCTTCTTGAGGAATATCTATGTGGTGTTCTCTGTATTTCCTGGACTTGAATATTAGCCTGCCTTACTAGGTTGGGGAAATTCTCCTGGATAATATCCTGAAGAGTGTTTCCATCTTGGATTCATTCTCTCTGTTACATTCAGGTATACCTATTAAACATAGATTAGGCCTTTTCACATAATCCCATATTTCTTGGAGTCTTTGTTCATTTCTTTTCACTCTTTTTTTCTCTAATCTTGCCTCCTTGTTTTCTTTCATTGAGTTGATCTTCAATCTCTGATATCCTTTCTTCTGCTTGGTCAATTTTGCTATTGAAACTTGTGCATGCTTTGTGAAATTCTCATGTTGTGTTTTTCAACTCCATCATGTCATTTATATTCTTCTCTAAGCTTTTTATTCTTGTTAGCATTTCATCAAACCTTTTTTCAAGGTTCTTAGTTTTTTTTTTTGCATTGGGTTAGAACATGTCCTTTTAGCTCAGAGAAGTTTGTTATTACCCACTTTCTGAACCCTGTTTCTGTCAATTCATCAGACTCATTCTCCATCCAGCTCTGTTTCCTTGGTGGTGAGGAGTTGTGATTCCTTGGAGGAGGAGAGGTGTTCTGGTTTTGGGTGTTTTCGTCCTTTTTGCACTGGTTTCTTCCCATCTTTGTGGAGTTATCTACTTGTGGTCTTTGCAGTTGGTGACTTTTGGATGGGATCTCTGTGTGGACATACTTTTTGTTGATGATGAAATTATTTCTTTCTGTTTTTTAGTTTACTTTCTAACAGTCAGGCCCCTCTGCTGTAGGAATGCTGGAGGTTCACTCCAGACCCTGCTTGCCTGGGGATGACCTGTCGCGGCTGCAGAATAGTAAGGGGTTCTCCAGTTCCTTCTATTATCTTTGTCCCAGAAGGATACCAGCCAGATGTCAGCCTGAGCTCTCCTTTCTGAGGTGTCTCTTTGGATATACAGTAGTCAGGGAGCTGCTTAAGGGGGCAGGTACGTTTATGTCTGCTGCAATGGAACTCATAACTGCCTTTTTTCCCAGGTGCTTGCCCTGGGAAGGTGGGGCTTTATTTATAAGTTCCTGATGTGCTGCTCCCTTTTTTCAGAGATTCCCTTCCCAGCTAGGAGGTAGCCTAGTCACAGTCTGCCAGCAGAGGCGTTGCTGAGTTGCCAAGGTCTCTGGCCAGCTGCTATGTGAACTTCCTTGTGGTTTTGTTTATAGAGGTATAGTTAGAACTGCCTCCGTAATGATGGTCTGCCTCAGTAATGACAGATTGCCTCGGTAGCGGCAGAGTGCCTTGGTAATGGCAGACTGCCTTGGTAATGGCAGGCTGCCTCAGTAATGGCAGATTGCCTCAGTAGTGGTGGACTGACTCAGTAATGGCGGATGCCCTTCCCCTCACAGAGCTGAACCGTCTCGGGTCCAGCTGCGCTTGCTTGAAACTCTCAATCCAGAGCGTTTCATATCACTGGTCTTTGTGGGGGTGGGACCTGCTGAGCCAGATCACCTGTCTCCCTGTTTCTGCCCCCTTTATTTCAGTTGAGTGGGCAGCTCTGTCTCCCAGGCGTTCCAGGCACCAGTTGAAATGGCCGCTCAGATTTGTGTGAGTTTTTGTGCAGAGACCTGCTGCACCGGCTGAATCAGCTGTGCTGGAAACTTGTGGTGCTTTTCAGCCTGGGGAATTTCCTAGTCTGTGGGCAGTAATAGCTCGTTTGGAAATGCGGCAATCACTCACCCTCTGCATTGTTCTTGCTAAGGACTGCACTCCAGAGCTGTTCCTACTCAGCCATCTTGGATCCTTGTCTCTATAATAGCTGTTTTCAAGTCCTTGGATGTTAATTCCAACTTCTGAACATCTCAAGGTTGTCTGTTTTTTTGTTGATTTGAGTCACTTTTGCCTACTGTTTTGCATGTGTAGTCATTTATTTTTTGTGTTCTGGGTATTCTAAATTTTCTTGCCATCCTTTAAATGATGGTGATTTCATTATGGCAGGCAGTCAAATTACTGGTGGAGTCTTTTAATTCATTCTAGCTGGGCCAGAACCCCCTATACTTTGTAACCTCTGGTATCACCATTTAGCTCTCAGCCTTCAGCGGCAGCTCACAACTCGGCTTGCAGAGGCTCAGTGTGTATAGCCATAACACATTTATTGGCCAAGGATCTTCAGAGAGTGAGTCCCAACAGGAACTTCAGGGTCCTGCCATTAATGCATCCCCCCATACTCTAATGCCTTGCCTTGAAAACCTGGAGTCATTCAGGCTGGTGAAATGCCAGAGGGAAGAACTTCGGAAAGGGAAAAATTTTCTACGATGTGCTTCCTACCACTTTCCAGCTACGTGAACAGAACAACCTGCCTAATTTCCCCATGACTCAGTTTAATCACTTGCAAAATGGGGATAATGGTAGTACCCAACTGATAGGGTTCTAATGAAAGTGGAATGAGATAATACATGTGTGTTGCTTACAACAGGGTCTAGCACATAGTAGGTGCTGTCTAGGGATTGTCTGCTGTTTTTCTTTCTGGCTCTGCACAGCTTGTGTGTAGCTCATGCAAATAGTGGCAGCACTTGAAAGATGAGGCTTCATGGTAAGAGAAGCTCATTCTGCACCCTTGTGCTGAGCAGCATTAGCAGCTTTCTGGGGTATTTATAGGCCAGGCAGGTGTCTTAGTTCATTTGTGCTGCTATGACAGAATACATAAGACAGTGTTTTGCCCAGTATACCCAAGAGAATGCTGGGTTTGTGCCCAACCATAACAAAAACTGCCATTTACTAGGGGTTTTCCCGTGAACCAGGAACCTTGCTTAATGACTTCGGTGCAGTATCTCCAGTCCTTAAAGCATTTCTGTAGGTAGCTTTGATGAGTCCTCTGTGTGTGTGTGTGTGTGTGTGTGTCTGTGTGTGTGTGTGTGTCTGTGTGTGTTGCTATTTAATGCTTTCATTTCCAACACACAATTCCTTGTTAATTCCATAGAACAAAAAGCATTTAGCTGACTTTTTCTGATTTTTATTCTGCAGCACTGGAGACAGGCTTGCACATATAGGAGTAGACACAAATATTATTTGGCAAAGGTGGATCTAAATAGCCTTGGTTTCCCTCACCCTTCAGCACTCTCATCATGCCAAGCTCTAGAGGAATCACAGTCTGAAGGAAACTTAGAGCTAGAAGTCCTTGGAAGCCACTGTGTATAATGCTTTCATTTTGGAAAATGGGGAAACTGAGACCCAGAGAGGGGAAACCTTGTACTAGGCTGAGCAGAATCATAAGCGCTTTGAATGTTCAGGTGTCAGGGCATATAGAGCAAGGCTTCTCAAGCTTGGCTGCCTTTTAGGATCATCTTGGAGAATTAAAAAATCCCTGATGTTCAGGTCATAGCCCAGAACAAAGAAAACAACTTCTGGAGGAAATCTGGTTACCAGCAGTTTTAAAATCTGTCCAGGTGATTCCAGTGTGGGGCCAGCTTTGAGAACCAGTGCACCAGCACAGGCACCAGCAGTTTCCAGTCTGTCTCCCAGGAAACCCAAGGGTTTGCAGAGTTATTTCAGAGGGTGCTGGCAGACAGGATAAGGACAGGGAATGTCCAGACCTTCTTGTTTTGCTTTAATCAAAGGCTCTGCTTGCATCTGTGTTGTTTATTGATCCCCTGTAAAGTATCACTTGATACTTTACAAAGTGCCCCCTGCAGCGCATCCCTAGGTCAATTCCTCTAACTTTGCAGATGGGGAGGGAGGTGACCTGTGCAGCGCCACATCAAGACCCTGATAGAACCAGGACTTAGACCCCATCTCTTGACTCTCAGCTCAAGTTCTTCAGCCACTCTTTCCTTCCAAATTCTTTTCTTTTGAAATGATGCAACGCCCTGCAAGTCCCCTTCAAGCATCCACATGTTCCCTCTTAATCCCACAGGCAGATCCATGCTCTCCTGTGGACCAAATTGTTTGTTTTGGGTTCTGCAGATTAATCAAGGATAGCTGGTGGTCATGAGGGCATTTTGGATATAGAGATTATGTAGGAGGTTGTGAGTTGGGGGGGTAGCAACTGACATCTAATTAGCCTTCATTTTAAATCTCGATGCAGCAATTATGACTTCTGAATAGCAGTGGTTGTTACTGAGGATGGTCGCCTAAGCAGTGCACATAATTATTATAATTACTGTGTACCTAATGATGCCTAATAAGGAGCAACATTGCACAGAGGCGCGGTTGCTCAGCCTGGTGGTCTGGGCTCTGGAGGGGGAGCAGCTGGGGTTCTGATGCTTGTGTGGGACTGTTTTGTAGGGACGCCAGGCTGCCTGTTGGAGACTGGAGCTGCAGAGTGCACAGGAAGGGAAAGCTCCCAGAGCACACAGGAGGGGAAAGCTGTGTTGGCATCAGCTCAGAGAAAATGAGTGTGGAAGCTGCTAAACTGGAGCTGTCCTCCTTCAATCATTGAATTCAAGGGTTTACTTAGGTCCATGCTAATTCCAGGACTTACAGGGACTCTGCTTAGGGAAGGCACAAATGGATAGCCTTCATGGATGGAGTGTGTGTGTGTGTGTGTATTAATGAAAAATAACCACAAAGTTTTATAGAGGGTGCACTACGTGCAAAACACTTTACATTCATTATCTCATTATACCGAATCTGTGAAATGGGGTTATAATTCATTTCTCCCCTGCCCACCACCATCTGGCCCAGAATTCTTATAAGAATTATAACAACCCTATTTCACAGATGGGGTAATTGGGGTCCAAGGATAAACACAGCTAGCATTTATTAAGCACTCGAATATCTGCCAGGCCCTGTACATACATGATTTCACCTGATCCCCACAACAATGCCATGAGGTAGATATTATTATCAGTGCTTTCTTATGTATTTCTTTCCTACAGAAGAGGAAGCTGAGACACTGAGAATGAAGACTTCCAAGGTCATTCAGCTGATACACGGCAGAGCCAAGATTTAAACCCAAGCAGCTGAACCTTCCTTCCCTCTCTAACCAATACTGTATTTATTAACTAGCATGTGCGAGGCACAAGCCAAAGCAGATGACATTCTAGTTTGGGGACACCAAATAAAATCAAATAAGTAAATAAATGTACATTTATAGCAGGATATATAGCAGCATAGCAGGATGAGGAGGTGGACAGGAAGAGAGATGAAAGGAGGGATCTATTGTAAGGAGGATACACAGTGAAGAACTCACGAATCACATGACATTTGAGCAAAGGCTTGAATGTAGTGAGAAGAACAGCCGTGTATTAGGTTGTTGCAAAAGTTGGAGCTGGATCCTGTAAGGCCTTCTAGACCAGTATAATCTCTTGGTACTTTTTTCTAAATGGGTTGGGAAGCCCTAGGAGGTTCTTGAGCAGGACGTTGTGTCAAAGAAGACGACATGACCATTTTCCCAATGATCTGGCAAAAAATCTCGTGTAGCCCACCCCATCAGCGCCCTGCCCCTATCCCCAGGGCACTCACCTTTAGACCTGAAGGCTGCTTACTGCAAAGTCCAGCAGCTCTGCACAGTGCGCCGGAGAAGGATCCAGCTCCTTAGCCGCTCAGGCCTGAGATGGCTGCTCCACTCTGTCTCCCCAAAGTTCTCAGCAGGAGTAAGCTGCCCCGGCGTGAAAGTCCCATGCCTTCTCCATGGACAGAGCTCTTCTGCAGCGTTTGCAGGGCTTGTCCTTCTCTCACCTCCACCTGCCCCTGGCTTTGGGCAACCATCAGGCAAGGGTGCTGCTCCCTCAACACCTTTCTGTCCCCTGCCCACTACCATCTGTCTGGCCCAGACACTGATTTCCAGGTCATTGAAGAGAGGTTCTGATTGGCTCATCTCGGCTTGGAAGACCCCTCCCCTTTTGCACAGTTCAGTCAATGGCGCTGGGGGTGAAGCCTGGTGGTAGGGGCCTCTGGAGCCCTGTGGGTGGAGCCGACGCTCAGAGGAGTCGTGGCCCGAGCTTCGTGAGGTTCTGGGGTTCTAAGACCCCCTTTTGCCCAGGTTACAAACTCCGCATCTAGTAGTTTCGCTGTGCCTGGCACAGAATGAGTGCTTAAGACAAACCATAATTCAGATAATCTGGGTTCCTGCCTCTACTTCTCCATCTACCAGCTGGGTGACCTTGGGTAAATCGCCTGGGATCTGTCAGTATCCTCTTATATTAAATGGGAACAAGGACTATACCCCGAGGTTGGCATCTCATCAGGGATGTGAATAAGCATGAGCTGTCATGTACTGGGCAACCAGGAGGAGATGCTGATATTCATGTTGTGCTAATTATAACCGTTAGTACTAGGGACTCCCGCCTCCAACCTAGGACGGCTCTGGAACTGCCCCTTTTTCTCCCCCCCCCCATCCACACCCCTCCCCAATCCATGCTCTGAGCTGCTGCTGTGCGGGACCTTGCCTCCCAGTTAATGGGGGTATTGTCCCCACCCTGCAGGAACAAGGAGAGCTCAGCTGGCCTTAGTCACAGGTCAATTGCTTCATACAAATCTGCAGGGATCCACGGATGCTGTGACAAGGGGCGGGCGCGGGAGGGCCTGCCCAGCCAGGATGTGAATTGTCCTGAGAATCAAATTACTAGGAACCCCAGAGCTCACCATCTCTGAAGGAAAGCAGGTGCCTCCTGAGAGCAGGGCTTCTCTACCTTGGGGCACTATGAACATTCTGGGGGGCGTAAGTGTTTACTGTGGGAGGCCCTGTTCATCATAGGAGGGTTAGCAGCCTCCCTGGCCTCAACTCACTATATGACAGTAGCACCCCTGCCACCTACACTGTGTGACAACCAACAATGTCTCCAGACATTGCCAAATGCCCCCTGGGTCAGGGACGAGGGGGCAAAAGCAGCCCCAGTTGGGATCCACTGCTTTAGAGAATGAAGCTGAATGGGACAAATCCCATGGAACGGCCAGGAAGTGCACCTGGGTAAGGCTGGAGGAGGGTATGAGAAAGGGGAGGGCTTAGGCCCTGAGCAGAAAGCATCCTAGTGCTGGGTAGTGATGAGGACCCCAAGTAATGCTAAGTGGCAGGCACTGTGGATGCAGAAGGTTGGAGCATGCCTGCGTGGGAGGTGGTGCTCCTGGGGGAGGTGAGAAGTAAGCTGGCCCCAGGAAGGGGGACCAGGGGTGCAGGGCACAGAATACCCCAGGTGATGGAGACAGCCTGAGTAAAGGCCCTGGGACATGAAGTGAGCATGAGACCGTATGAAGAAGGCTGGGCAAAGGCTGGGATCTCTTAGGGCAGGGAATGGAAATAATACTAATGGCAATAAACTGTGATCTTGATTTTTGAGTACTGACCATGTGCCACATTCTGTTCTGAGCAGGTTTCTTGTGTCACCTCATTTAGTCCTCAAAACCTCTACATGGTAGATTTGATTACTATTCTCATCTGGCAGGTGAGGACACCACAGCTTCAGATGTTTTGGGGTTCACCAGGGCCACATAGCCTATAAAAGCAGGTTCACACTTCAAAGCCAGGCTATTGACCCTCTGGCCTCACTCTCTGCCCTCAGAACCTCACCCTGCTGGGTGGGTTTGGGAGGGTGAACACAGCAGCCTTCCCCTAATTCCCTGAAGGTGAGACCAGGGCTAATTCACCGCGTGAATGAATGAACACATGAATAAGTGAATGCACTAATAGAGGAAGGCTCTTGTCTGCTGTGTGTCCTGCTCCTCAGGCAGAAATCACCTTCCCATCCTACTCCTGGCCCACCCAGCACCTCCAGCTCTCTCCCTGGGTACTCTCACTTTGGAAACATTCACAGGGCACTTTCTGCTTGGATCGTGCTCTGGCATGAGTGCCCTATGAAGTGTGGGTGTTCTTTGGTCCCCTGGCTAGGGCATGTAGAAAGAAGAGAGGGAGAGAAACAGCTGGACACCAGGAAGAACTTCTAAGTGATGTAAACAGCAGAGCAGCCACTGAGAGTGCTCACTGCTTGTGTTCATCTGCTAGGGCTGCCATAACAAAATGCCACAGCCTGGGTGGCTTAGGACAGAACTGCATGTTCTCAGAGTCCATGTTCTCAGAGTCTGAGACAAAGGATTCAACAGGGACGGTTTCCTCTGAGGCTTCTTTCCTAGGCTTGCAGATGGCTGTCTTCTCACTGTGACCTCACATGGTTGTCCCTCTGGCTGAGTGTCTGTGTCCTAATCTCCTTTTCTTCTATGGGCACTCATCAGATTGGATTAGGCCCACCCCAATGACCTCATTTAGCCTGAATTGCCTCTTTAAAAGCCTTATCTCCAAATACAGCCACATTCTGAGATCCTGGAGGTTATAATATATGGAGTATGGGGGTACAATTCGGTTCATAATGTCAGTCTATTTCACAGGGGCCCTGAACAAGTGCCGGATGCTTGTGAGGCTCAGAACTTGGAGTGTGCAGCCAGGGAGGGCTCTGCCAGCTTTCCCACCTCCCTCCTGACCTCCTCTGCCCCTTGCTGGACCCAGCCCGTTGGCTTCAGGATGGGCCCCATGGGACACGCTTTTGTCGGAACCTGGGGAAAGGGTGCACTGACAACGGTGCTGGGAGCATAGAGGCCTCCCAGTCCCCTTTCCGAGAAGCATGTCTATTTTCTCCTGATTTATTCAGTGCCGCCGTGCGTGTGTGGCCTCTCAGGTGCAGAGTGATTTCAGCTAACATGAGCCATGCCTGCACCTACCTCTCCTGGAGATTTCAGCCTGATGCTTCCTTTGGGTCTCCAGGGAACTTTCTGATTCAAATTTCATTTGATGTAGATTCTGAAAGTGCCTTGCGAGGGCCCCAGCCTGCCATACTCATTATACTCAGAAGCCCAGAACTAGCAGCAGTGGGGGCACCCTGGAAGCCCCAGGGGTCTCATTTGGTGACAGATGCAACCACAGGCCTCTGCCATGGAACAAGCTTCCGATTATAAGCCACTGGGAACGTTCACTCAGGGCCTTTTCAGGCAGAGCTGCACATCTGGCATTATCTTGAATCTGTACCTCTGGGGGCGCCATCTGTCCTCAGTTTCCCTAGCTGCAAAATGGAAAACAATACTTATGTCTCAGGGAAGAACAGAGAAAATTCAGTGTGTTTTCCAAATTTCAGTGTGTTTCCTGCACCCTCATGAGTTTTACTGTGACCACATGCCACCTGTACCATTATGTTTATTTTATTTTGGAGGATCTCATTCTGTTTCCCAGGCTGGAGAACCATGGTGCTATCCATAGCTCACTGCATCCTCAAACTCCTGGGCTCAAGGGATCCTCTCACCTTAGCCTCTAGTACTGCAGGTGCACCCTACCACGCCTAGCTGACTTCTTTATTTATGTAGAGATGGGTCTTGCTATGTTGCCTAGGCTGGTCTGGAACTCCTGGCCTCAAGCCATCCTCCCACTTGGTCTCCCATACTGTTGGGATTATAGACATAAGCCACCATGCTTGCCTTCATTACTTAATTAATATTTCCTTAAATGAATTCATGTTGAAAGGCTTCAACTGATCAATTTCAAAAGGAAAATTTTATATTATTGGCATCAGAGGAAAATTGATATCCCTTATCACACACATGCAAAGCGATAAGAAAAACAAAGAAAATGCTGCCATAACTGTTCATCTGTGTACCAGCTAAACTCATGATGAAGAGCCGTGTTGTACCTCCTGCGCTTTTTGAAGCACATGACTGTAAAAGACACCTAGGGTCTGGCACATAGTAAGTACTCAGTGAATGATCACTGCTATGAAGAAAATGAGGCCAACATGGTGTCTGCCCTTGGGGACGTTTCTCAGAAGTTGGTCGAGGGGAGCAATTTTGCTCCAAGAAACTGCCATATTTATTTGTCTCTGATAATTAGAGCTGCACGATTTATCATGGTGGTATGTTGCAAAAATGGCAACAACCTTCACTCTTCCCAACAAGAAGTGAAGTCCATTTCCTGCCCCTATAATCCGGATTGGCTTTGTAACTTGCTTCAGCCAATGGAATGTAGCCGGAGTGCTGGCGTGCCAGTTCTAAGCCTAGAGGAAGAGGCTTCCCAAGGGGCCTGAAGCCTTCTGCTTTCTCGGGCCCCTGCCATCACCATATGAACAAGCCTGGGCTGGCCTGCTGCTGGATGAGAGGCCATGTAGAATCCAGTCAAGATGTCCCAGTCAAGGCCATCTCAGAGCACCCAGCACCCAGCGACCTGCCATTGGACTCTAGATGCACTGCACGAGCCCAACCAAGGTCAGCCAGCCCTGGCTGAGACTAGCAGAACTGTGCAGCCCAGCCTGAGATTTGTGAGGCGTGACAAATGGTGTTTTAAGCTTCTCGGTGTTGGGAGGCTTGTTAGGCGGGAACAGCTGGCCTTCCCACTTTGCCTTGTTTGCTGGGATGGTGCTCACTCATAGCAGTTCCATTTTTTCTGTAATTCAGTTTATCTGTTTCCTCTTCTTAATTGCCTCCTGTTCCTTTTTCACTCCTTTGTGTGTGTTTTTGAAAGACACCTCAAGTATCTTTGGGAAGGAGCTGATTATATATAATGAATTGAAAATCGAGCTGAGAGTGGCCTGAGTGTTCCTGCCATTCTTGAGGCTAACCTGTGGGAACACAAGGAGGCATGGAAGATGGAGAGTGGTGCTCTTGGTGAAAAGGGGATCCTTTCTCTGCAGTGCCCACTTTGCTCACCTCTGCTCATCGCGGGAGCTAGGACTCAGATGCAGGTGTTCTGACTCCGGGTCTCAGGCTTGCTCCATAACGCCACCTGCTGGTGATGGCAGTCAGTGGGGTGGGTTGGACTGGGGGAGGCAGGGTGGGAGTTTGCTCCTGGTGTTGCCACTGGGCTCTTTCTCTTTGCTGGGCACAGGTAGGGACCCAAATCAAGACTCGAATTTCCTGATCTTTGAAGTTGTCCACTTCCTCCCCGACCTCCATGGTAACTTGGAACCACACCATGGAGTTATCCCTGGGTTCCCTCCCTTAGAAGTTCCACATCCAACCCCTCAGCAAGTCTCAGCAGCACTCTCACCACCTCATCTGCTCTGTTCCCATTTCTCTGGGATGGCTGAGTGTTTCCTAAGGAGTGTCTGCTGCTTCACGCTTGCCCCCTGGAGTGGCATCTAAAAGGTGCAGGTCAGATGAATCTTCCTTCTGCCCCAAACCCTCCCAGGGCTCCCAGCTTAGCCAAGGAAAAATGCAAGTCCCTGATCATATCCTGCAAAACCCCACATCTGGGAACTCAGGCATATCAGGCCTGGTCCCCTTTTAGTCTTCATTTTAAATTAACAAATACATTGACCTGCCCCTGATTACACTATGTTGAAATGAAATTCACAGACAATGTCACCTACCTATAGACTCAATTTAAATAAATCCATATAAGCCACATAATGCCCTAATTGTATTCTAGAGGAGAATTAAAAGAATTATAATTATATAATTATAATTATAATTAATTATAATAGAATTATAATTAATTATAATACTAATTTATAATAAAATAATAGTCATCTCAGTATGTAAATATTCCAGCCCGACTCTTCTGTAAAACACAGTGAAGGTGTCAAAGCCCCCTCTGTAGGTAGATTTTCCAAGAATGGGACTTGACAAATACAGTTTGGTGCCCACTCAGCGATTCACACTCCATGAAGGGCATGGTTTTCACTAACGGGGTCTCCAGAAAGGTGATCAACTCCTGATAAAGCCCCCAGGAAAATAGAGCATAACCTCCCCTTGATCCACACACAAGCAGCAGCCCCAGAAAGCGCACTGTTTAATGAAATGGAGCAAAATGTGAACACAAGATTCCAGGCTCCTAATTCTATCTAGGATTTTTTTAGCTGCCTTGATGTATGGTGGATAATTCTTTGTGTGAGGGGTTGTCCACACATCACAAGAGGTCTGGCATGTGGACCACTAGCCAGTAAATGCCATTAACACCCCCAATCTTTGTGACGACCAAAAACAGGCCTGCAGATTTATAACCTCCCCACCACTCACCTGTCATCTGGCTGTCCTGGGTTCCACCCTGACTTCTTTCCTGCTATATTCCTCCTCACCTACTGCATTCCAGCCGTACTGGCCTCCTGACCTATAAGTTTATCTGGGAGAAGAATGTTCTAGGCCGAAGGAATATTCAGTGTGAATGTCCTGGGATGGAAATGTTCCTGTCTTGGTTCAAGAGCAGTAATGAGGACACAGTGGCTTTAGCAGTGTGAGTGAAGGGTAGAGAAGTCAGAGATAAAATTAGAGGCAGCAGGGCCCAGAATGAGGGACCTGTGAGGTCATTAAAGAGGCTGACATTTTAAATGCAAATTGATGGCTTATTTTGTAATGTCAGGAGGTTTTTGCAAAACTGAGCCTGCATTCCTACATTGCAACCATTGGTGAGGCTTGTTCCCTGTGGGAGAGGCGTCTCCTCTTCAATTTGCCACAAGCCCCACTCGTCCCTATTGCCTCATACATCCACCTGCCTTGCTCATGTACACTACCTGTCTGCCCCATAGAGATCTGAGGTTACAAACTTTCCCCACAGAGGAGAGGGTGTAGGGAAAGATAGTGGATATGGGTGTGGAGGAAGAAGGGAATTTTCCCCCTTCCCTCCTCTGGGGAGCAGAAGCCCAGGCTTCTCTGGGAAGGGACTCTGGGAGACTGTGGGTGAGGTCTCCTTTCTGCCACTGCCTTGTATGCTCCACTCCCAGGCCACCTGCTGAGAAAGCATCTCAGCAGGGGAGGCCGAGGCAAGGGCACCCGTGGGGACGTCTCGAGGAAATAGTGAAAATATTTTCCCAGGGAAAGCCAACACTGCCATTTGTTTTAGTTGCTTAAATTATATGTGTTATTTATTTTTTAAGTGGTCTGTCATTATTGGTGAATGGGGAAGCCACCCGGCCTCACAATGCAACCAAAATTTTAGATATTGCTATGTAGTTATTAACGAATGAGCTTTTCAATTTTGGAAAATGTGCTGTGCGCGAAGCCCCAGAGGCTGGGTTTCTTGTTATTGGGTAATTACAGCCCACGAGCAAGGAGTGGCCTGGGTCTTCAGCAGCAGGCAGGGTGGGACTTTTCAGGCTCTCTGCATGGTGGCTCATCATCCATTCGTATATTTATTCAAAGATGCCTATTGGGTGCTTACTGTGTGTGAGGTGCTGCACCAGATACTGAGAGCAATGATATTAACATAAAGAATAAAGCCACCACTTTCGCAGTGCTTACTGTGTGCCAGGCACTGTTCTGTACCTACATTAACTCATTTCATTATCCCAACAGCCCAGCAGGTAACATTGTTTCCATTTTACAGATGTGGAAACTGAGGCACAGAGAGAGAGAGAGAGGAACAAGAGACACAGGCTTCCTGTGTGCATAAATTTCCATGCAATGGAGAAAAATCCAGCAGAATTATATGACAGAGAGGGCGGTCAGGGAAGGCCTCCCTGGGGAGGTGGTGGGGAGAAGGAGCCAACTATGAAGAGATGTTAGTGCTACCGGCGGCAAATCCCTGCGGGTCTGTAGAACCTCACTTCTTGCCTCCTCAGAGGAAACAATCCCACCAAGAAGATGTAAGACAGAAAAGACCAAGGGAGGTTTTTAGAGCAGGAATGAAAGTTTATTAAAAAGCTTTAGAGTAGAAACAGAAGGGAGGCAAGCAGGCACCCTTGGAAGAGGGCCAAGGGGACAGTTTGAAAGACAAGTGGCCTGTTTGACCTTTCCCTTGGGGTCTTGTCTGTTGGCATGCGTCTGGGGTTGGGCGTCGCTTCTCCCCTGATTCTTCCCTTGGGGTGGGCTGTCTGCATGCTCAGGGGCCTGCCAGTGCTTGGGAGGGGAGCATGAGCAGTGTGTTTACTGAAGTTTACCTGTGCTCACTTGAGACGTTCTTCCCTTACCAGTCAAATGTCCCTGGAAGGTCACAGACCAAACAAACAAATTGACACGTTGCTCTTAGTGCGTATGCTTGAGTCCACCCGCCTAACTCCTGAGATCTTATCAGGAAGCTGCTGATCGCCAGTTTCAGGTGTTTTCAGCTATTGGGAGACTGCCTTTCTCTGGTGTTGGCTGCCACGAATTATTACTTAACAGAAACAGGATGAAGGAAGCTGGGGCCGAGAAAATGTTGCTGTAGAAATCTGACTGCACTCAGAGCCTGGGGCTTTCTGATGGGCTTGTGATGGTCTCGGGTTGGGGGGCCTCAGCTGCCAAGCAGGAGGCCAGGGTCAGGGGATGCCTGGGGTTAGGGATCTCTCAGGGTGCAAAGAGGACACTCAGGTACTTGAGTTGACCCTCATGTGTGGGTGGCTGGACAAGGAGGTGCTGAAGCGTCAGGCAGGATTTCTCAATGCAGAGTTGAGGGGCACCTCCTCCATTGTCCACTTCCACCCTCTCCACTTAGGAATTCTGTGTGTGTGTGTGTGTGTGTGTGTGTGTGTGTGTGTGTTTTAACATATACAGATTTCTGGGCTTCACCAGATCCTTCTAATGCTAAACATTTGCACGTGGAGCCCAGAAATCTGCCCGTGTGACTGGTGACCTAGAGGATTCTGGAGCATGGAGAAATTTCAGAACTGCATAGTCAAGAATTCCCAATGAGAGGCTGGCTATCTGGAAGGGTAGAGATCATATCCCCTCCCTGTTCTGAGGCTTCTGTTTAAAGGGCAGTCCAGAGGAGAATGGCTGGGGGAGGAGGCTCTTTACTTCATGGCCCGTGAGCCACAGTTAATGGCATTTTCAGTCTGGAGATGAGAAGCTGGGTGGGGCACTGGGAGCTTAAGCCCCGGACACAACTGTCTCACTGGAGGGGGTTGACTTCTGAAGTAGAACCCTAAATGTAGAACCAGGACTGAGGGGCACAAGTTCCAGGAAGAAGATTTTAATTTAATTTACTGAAAGATTTTGTAATGGCCAGAGCTGTCCAAAAGCTGGAAATGTGGACTCTAGGGTCAGGCACACCAGATCGAGTCTTTGCTCAACCACTTCTTGGTTATCTGACCAAGGGACTTAACTTCCCGTTGCTTGAGTTTTCTCACCAATACAATGGGGATGAACACAGCAGCCACTCAAAAGGGTGAAATGAGTGAACACACGGACAGTGCCTAGAACACTATACACAGTAAGTGCTCAATGAACATCATCTGTAGTCATCAGCACATTCTTATTAGTGGCATAGAAGGACTTGCCTTTACAGGCAGAGCAACCTCTTGTGAGGATGGAAGCAGACTCTAATGTTCCCTGTTGCTGATTCTACGGGCACCTGGAAGACCCTTCGCCCTAAAATGATGTTTCCAACTGTCTGCTATTGCCGCAGGCTAAAATGGCAATGACTTTTGCCTCCTAGCACTGGGGTCTCTCTGGGGTGCTCTAGGGAACTGGGAGAATGAACAGATCCAGCCTGGCCACAAAAGGCTCTCTCACTATCAGATGCCATTAGCCAATGGCGTGTCCTTCCTCATCACCCTGACCTCACACAGTCACCAGAATTCTTATGCCTTTGAGAAAGGGTGTGCCATGCAGGTCAGTAGTGTGACTTATACTGGATCAAAGTCTCTCTCTGGGAAGCTGGGCCTGGGACTTTGCTCACTCCCAGCGAGCATTTCAGCCTTCACTCTGAGACCAGGTTCTGTCTGCTGAGAGCCTGTGGAGGCTGAGATGGCTAGGTGGGTTGTGATGATTGATGGTGATGATGATGGTAAAGATGAAAAATAAGAAAAAAGTCATAAAGCTGGCAACCATTGCTATTGTTCTTTCTCACTCCACTGAGCTCTCACAATGTGTCAGACACAGCATTCAGGGACACTTTCCCATTCATTATCCCAGCTAATCCTTGCAGCAACCTTTATGAGGTAGTGCTGTCATCGTTACTGGGTGGGGTGGTTACTTAGCAGCATATTTAAGAGAGAACTGAGGCTCATGGAGCTGAAGCTCCATGTTCAAGGCTACCAGGCAAGCAGAAGGTGGAGCCAGATTAGAGCCTAGTTCTGGGTATCCATGCTTTTAACCACTGAGCCATGCTGTCTGAATGCAGCCACCCCAGTAGCCCAATGGGCCAATAAGGCTGGCTTGTTGAGAAAGGGGCACTGGTGTGGGGCATCCCCTTGGTGTCAATGGGATGAGTTTGAGAGAGGAGACCCTTGAGGACTGAGGAGTATAAAAGACAAGACTTTTAGCAGAAGCTCCCTCTAAGTAGAGGCTTCCTTCATCACCCTGCTCAGACAGCACTCCATCCTTGGCATTTTACACTCCCTTGGTATTGCAAGACGAGGCAGTGATAACCACTTGATTTCCACTGAAATCACTTGTTTTCTCCTCCTTCCCAACTGGGCTCTCCCCTGAGACCCAGGTGTTAATGAAATCAAACAAACGAAAATGGGTAAATTATTGCAAAGCTATGAACACCTCCGCAGGGCCACGCCTCACTAGTTTCCAATACCATCTCATTCCGGAGGCTGCCGGAGGAGCCGAAGCAATTTTGTCCCATGGGCGAGGTGGTGGAAGGAAGGGACAAAAGAGACAAGATATTGCAATCAGGAGGTCGCTGACCCAGGCTTTTGTATAATTATAGAATTTCATTTCAGGCCAACTGGATGGACGGCTGAGCTTGTTGGCAAATTAGTGGTGAAAAATAAAGCAATTTTTTGCGTCCGTGAAAGAGTTACCACTCCAATGGAATGTCAGGGCCCCAGAGTCGGGGAGGAAGGGATAGACGGAGAAGAGGGTCCCAGGTTGGAAGCAGCTAATCATTTGAACTCACAAGGCAGAGATGTTTGAGTTGGGGATCTGGGTGAACGTGCCCCCTGTCGCCCTAAGAGGACAATCCCAGCTACCTTTGGGGTATGTCTTCAGTACAGAAGGTGCTGAGACAGGAATCCGGCCTGAATTGCGCTTTTCCTGGAATGATTCTCCGAGAATCAGGTGCGATTTTTCTTTTTTCTAAGTAGTGTCCAGACCAGTCTGGGCTATAACCCTGGCTTTGCCTTGACATGATCAAGGAAAACCTCTTAGTCTTTCTGAACCTCAGTTTTAATGATTTTGTTAAGATGGAGAGCTGGAACATTCACCTCATGAGATTAGCCCAGTTGATCATAGATGAGAAAGTACTTTACACCTTAAAATGAAGTACCGTTTTGCTTGATATATTCGTTCCAAGCTTTTATTATGAACATTGCTTTTCACTTTTAGCAAATAGATTTTGCCTCTTGTCCTTATCACCGATTACCTTTATTGTTATTATTGCTATATCTGCCCTTGCATCTACTCTCTATTTTGTTGACACTTTTCTTTAGGTTGTCTTACTTTTAAAGTTTTCTCTTAAATATCCCTTCTAGCTTTATGTTAAGCCAAAATGTACATAAACATACTGGTTTTTGTTTGTTTGTTTTTCTGAGACAGTTTCGCTCTTGTTGCCCAGGCTGGAGTGCAATGGCGTGGTCTCGGCTCACTTGCAGCCTCCGCCTCCGGGGTTGAAGTCATTCTCCTGCCTCAGCTTCCTGAGTAGCTGGGATTACAGATGCCCACCACCATGCCTGGCTAATTTTTTGTGTTTTTATTAGAAACACTGTTTCACCCTCTTGGCTAGGCTGATCTCAAACTCCTGACCTCAAATGATCCACCCGCCTCGGCCTCCCAAAGTGCTGGGATTACAGATGTGAGCCACCATGCCCAATCCACTGTCTGGATTATTAATGGCCCTGTTTCAGATCAAAAGTGCCCAAGGATTGGAAGGAGGACAAGACTTGCCTGAAGACATACAGTCAGGCAGTGGTAGAGCCAGGACTCGAACTCAGAATCCTGTGACCCCACCAAAGTGCTGCATCCTCTCCATGAGTGGACCAGATCACAGAGGCTGGGAAGTAGTGTCATTACTCTCCTCCTCTTCCTATAATTAACAGTTAGAAGGTGAGAGAAACCAAAGCTGAACTAGGTACCCACAAGGGTTTACATTAGCCTTAGTCCATTCAGGGATTTCCACTCATATCACACAGAGCTTTCCTGTGCTGGTGAGCCAGCCCAAGTGAACCTTGAGAAGTGATGTTGTTCTTGATGTTTCAGGGGAATTCAAGAGGGAAACTGTGATGCCTTTGAATTTTTGGACAAGGGCGGGTGGAAACTGCAGCTGGGTTTATATGTAGGCTCTCCAGTGGGGTCATGTGTGGACATCTAGGGATAAGTGGGGGTAGGAAGATCACCTGCCATTAGCCCATTGATGACTGGATCACAGATAGATACTTCTGGGAGGCTTCAAAATTATTAGAGGCATAAGAGCATTCCCAGGAAGAGACTAAAGAGCACCTCTGCTCTCTAGAAACTGGGAGCAGAGGGAAATAACAGGATGGTTAGAGAATAGTATGAGATGGCATGTGAGAAAGTAATGGATGTTACAAGGTCCTCGGTGCAACTGGCATTGTGAGGAGGGAGAGACTGGGACTTTAGGGTAACTTGGGATGGCTCCCTGCAGGAGGTGAGACTTTATCAGGGACTTGGGAAGAGAGGACATTAGCCAGAACTTTTAGCTACAAAGATCAGAAAGTGCATCTTGCTCGGTTAAAGCAAAGTTTTAAGAAAAAAAAAAAGCACAAAAAAGCCATTTGTTTTGTTTTGTTTTGTTTGTGGCTCATATAGCCAAAACACTCAGGGTAAAGCCTATGAACCCAGCTGCTACAGAAGTATGGTCCATGCTGTGGCTATGTGTTCATTTCTTAGCTCTGCTGCCTTCTGGTTGGGGGCACTTATTTAGCAGCTCTCTACATGGGGCTGTAAAGATGTGCCTGACAGCTCTCGTTCTCAAGGTCCTTGTACCCTGTGTCTCAAAGTGTACCTGCAGGATTTTAATACACGGAGGTGACTGCATGATGACACAAGAAGTCAATGGCATTGAAAGATCTTGATTACTGAACAGCTCATGAGAGAAGGGGCATGCCACACCACAAGAGGCCAGAGAGAAGCATCAGCGTTGGTCAGGAGGCAGAGAAAGTGAGGGGAAAGACTTTGCCAGAGTCTTTAGTGAGGTTTCCTTGGGCAAGGCAAGGCATTGGGTGTGGGTGTTTCGGGTAGTTAGTTTAAAATTGGCTATTCTGAATAATTCTGGCAGGCTTTGGGGCACAAGGGCAGGAGAAATACTGCCTTGAGGTGTGAGAGTTGAATAAAGGAGGTGTTTGGGGGTATGGACTCAGGGCTGGTTAGTTTGCATATGAAAGGTGTGTACACAGGTGAGTTTTTTATTATCTTTAGGAATCAGCTAGTCCTGGGAAAGGCAGTTTCTCCCCAGTTAAAGAGGTCACAAATGCCAGAGCATCAATAATACAGAAAGTAAGCAAATATTATTAATACAATTGGCCCAATGAGTGGATGCCCAATAGATGAATACAGACTGTAAGAAAACACAGGACATCCTGCGAGTATCTTTTTCTTCCTAGCTTTGATGCGGTGGAGTCCTGTGATTGGTTGGGCCTGAGCGATGCGCCTGTCCTGGGAAGGCCAGGCCCACCCCACTGGGAACACAGGAACACACTATTGCAATGGTTGGAGGGATGATGATGATGCTTAGCTGAAAACCCTATGTCTGGGGAAGAGAGAGGATTCTGCCATGGTGGGCTGAGGACAGGGGCGTTTCAGACACAGGAGGAGGAGCAGGAGAGAAATGTTAGCCATTTATGAATCAGTCTTCATACACTACTGCCTTCAAACTGGCTTGCCTGCTCCTTCCCTTAATATTTCAGATGGATGGATTAGCTTTCCTGTTAGCTTCTGTAATTGATTCATTTTCAGGTATTAAAATGTCCAGCACAGTTTCTATCAAATCCAGTCTTGCAGCCTACTCCAGTCTTCCTCCCTCCTTTTGTCTCAGCCTGACTTCAGCTGGAACCCTGGAGGAGGGGAGGCTGGGGAGCTGGGACTGTCTGGCATGCTCCTCCCTCCTTGCCCTCTTATCTGCTATTGTGGGTGTTCTGTCCCCTGTGTGTCAGCCCTGAGGTGACAGGACAGGTGTCATCCTGGATGGGCTGTTACAAGGCATCAGTTCCATCAGGGAGTGGCATCTTGTGTTGGTTTTCATGCGGCATCATGGTTTTCTCAGGAAGGATCTCTGTGTGACACTATTTCTGGGTGTGGGTTGCCTGTTCTCTGGCTGACCTTCTGGGACCTTCCTCCTTCTCCCTTTTCTTGCAGGATATGCTACAACTAGCAGACATGAAGCCATCAAGGCATCTTGAGCCTGGCTACCTCCCATGGCCTGTATTTGGTCCACAGGAAACTCACTCAGTCTTGCTACAGCAAGACTGAGGTGGTATAGGGTGCCTGTTGCTGCCTCTCTCCTCACCTTGCCACAGAAGGCTGTCCCAGTCTGACCCCCGCTTCCAGAGTTTCTCCAGGTAAGAAAAGGGTGTGAATCTCTGTACATGTAAGCTGTGGCAGGCATGCACCTCTCCTTGCTGTCATATTCCATGGGGTGAAAGTCACTGTTAGCACCTGTGACTTTCTTCCTGTGGGCTCTGCACAATGTACCAGGGGAACTGACAAGTCTAGGAATAGGAGTCTGTGGATAAATACCCCAGCTTCTTTGCCTTTACTTGGGACAAGGTGTGTGCATGATAGTCATCAATGGGTTTGAGCCCCAGTTGCCCACAGTGGTCCCTGCTTGTTAATGTGCTCTGTATTGGCTTCCTTTCCATCCCTCTCTCATTTTCCCACTTCCCTTTCCGTACTTCTCAATATTCTTGGGAGGCTGGTGCCCTTCTCACCAGTGCATCCTGATGTTATTGGTGAATAACACGCCCTTTTCTTACCTGGAGAAACTCTGGAAGCGGGGGTCAGGCTGGGGCAGCCTTCTGTGGCAAGGTGAAGAGAGAGGCAGCAGCAGGCACCCTATACCACCTCAATTTGCTGTAGCAGGACTGGGTGAGTTTCCTGTGGACCAAATACAGGCCATCAGAGGTAGCCAGGTTCAAGATGTCTTGATGGCATCATGTCTGCTAGTTGTAGCATATCCTGCATATTTCTACTTTGAGAAATATGAAATATTTCTCAAACTGCTTGTACTTGAGTCTTTAGCACAGAGTCTGATTCCAGGTAGAACCCAGCCTACGACCACGTGTCCATAAACTCCCAAGTACACACTCTCAGGATGGTTCTTATCTCATGCTATCACAGTTGAGGGTGGAATGGGGCTCACAGACTCCACAGCTCAGCAAGCCACCAGCCATGGGTGTCAGGCTGGTCTCTCGAGCAACCAACCTCGCTAGCAACCTCCCATGCTTGATGGCTGGTGTGCCTTCCATGCCTCATCCCTCTCCTTCCCTCCTCCTGAATCACAGTGCTCTCTGCCCAGGCTGACAACTCTCAAAGCTGACATCTTCTTTCCCCATATCTCTCTCAAACATTTGCTCTTCTTCTTATGTAGATTGGAGTGGGTAATGGGGATGCTCTTAGGTCTTAGTGGGTAATCCATTAGGCCACCTCTTAAAAAGTCCGATGGGTGTGTCCTGCAGCTCCTCTATAGAATACCGGGCACTTATCACTTATCTTGTGATGAACTTAGCTCAGAGACTTAGTCAGAGAGAAAAATCCCATTCATCAGCTTGCTTCAAAATATAGTTGATGCACATACACCTACCCTGAGACCTCCACAGTTCCACTGTTTCATATGTACCCAACAGAAATGTGCTCATATGTTCACCAACAACACATACAAGAATGCTTGTAACAGTGCTATTGGTGATATCACAAAACCGGGAAAAATCAATGTCCATAAACAGTAAAAGAGATTATTATATTGTGATATAATCATACAGTGGGTTACTACTCAGCAATGAGAATGTATGAAACATTTGCATATTATATTTACATGATACTTACATATCATATAAAAACATGGATAAAACTCACAAGCTTGGTTGAGGCAAAGAAGCCAGAGACCAAGGCATACATACTGCATGATTCCACCTATAAAGATCTCAAAGTCAGAAAAAATTTACCTGTGATGTAAAAGTCAGGCTTAAGCTTATCTTTAGAAGGGGGGCATTGACTGGAAAGTACCATGAGGTAGGCTTCTGGATTGGTGATCAAAATGTTCCATTTTGCCTCTAAGGACATGTTCCATTTCTTGACCTGGTGGTGGATGTCTGGGTATGTTCACTTCATGAAAATTGCATCCATCAAGACACTCAGGATTTGTGCACCTTTATTAGGTATGGAATACTTCAATTTTTATATGAATATATTAATAACAGGCCAGTATAAACCTGCTCGGTGCATGCTAAGCCTGACAAGAGGAGAAAGAGTTCTCATTCTGAGAGAGTTGCATGAATGGGCAAGTATGTACTGTCAGGAGGCAAGAGAGTACCTCTAGGGTAGGATTTTGGGAGTGTTTGATCAAAAGGTCCAGAACATATAACTGAACAAATAAGAATTCATTGAATTGACATCACTTTCTTGGAAGGTAAGATTTAGTACCCTTGCAAAAGTCTGAGGAGATGGGACAAACTCCCTGCTAAGGAAGCTTCTAGAAGCCTAGAATCCTAGGCTTTCTCTAGAAACCTAGAGAAAGCAATGGTCCATAATGAGATGAAGTAGAAATAGCTGAGTTTCCCTGGTAGAAGGAAAAAACCTGAGGGAAAGGGACATGTAGTACATGAAGCCAGAAGACCCACAGAGGATATGTTCCATTGAAGGACCCAGAGGACACACCATTCACCAATAACATCAGGAATACACTGGTGAGAAGGGCACCAGCCTCCCAAGAAACTCATTGCTCCCTCTACACTGGAGATTCATGCCGCTGATCAGAGAGGCAGATGCAGAACTGGACCATTAGGAAGATGATGACTTCCTAATGAATCAGAAGTCAGAGAATTGCAATTATCACAAAGACTGGCAAGATCAGAAGGGCTGTGATGGTGGCTTGACCTACAGGGAACTGAGAGGATGGATAACAGAGCCTGGTGTCCTTAGAGGAAAATATTCAGTTGGCCAACAAGGCTGCTGCCTAACTTTTACAAGCAGAAGGCAAATATGGAGTAACAGAGGTGGAGAACTGCTTTTAGCCAAGAGGGAGTAGCCAGTTTCAGATTTGCTCTTGTTCCTGAAATAACCAAAAATACACAAATATGTGAAACATTAGATTTCAAGACACTAAAATTTAGGCAATGAAGAAGAGTAACCCTTCAGAAATTGGAATCAAATGAGGGGAGCCCTATAAGTGCTCCATCTTATTACCCTGAGAGAATTTCCAGGTTATGGCACAGAAAGAGGAAACTCAGGCAGACTCTTGAGTTTAGAAGGCAGAGTTGAAAGTTGGGAGAGAAAAAGGCAGAGTTTGTAGGATAGTACACCAGAGAAGAGAATGCTGCACAGGAGGATAACTCTAGAGAACTACAGAAGGACTCCCTCAAGTATTCAGAAAAGAGCTGATAAGTACCTACATGTGAGGAAACTTACCAGGGCCAGAGATAGAACCATCAAAAAGAATAGCACTCCATACTCACACAGGGCTGGAAATAGTGCTTGTTTCCGTTAGCCACGAGGGAAAACCTCAAGATTCCTTAGGCATTGTGTCGCATACACAGAAGGGTCTTGACTCAGTTGTATGGAAATAATTCACTGTAGACTGGACGTTGTTCTGCTTCTGCGTAACAAATCTTAAAAGCGAGGCCTCAAAGTATCAAACTGTTTCTGAGTAACTGACCTGTATCCAAAACAAAGCTCAATAATATTTTTAGGAATTAAAAAATCCAACATACAGCAAAGTAAAACCCACAATGCTTGGCATTCAACAAAAAATTACTAGGCATAAAAAAAGTGCTAAAAAATATCTCCCATAATAAGGAGAAAAATCAGATAAATAAAATTGAACAAAACTGACACAGAAGTTAGAATCAGCAGACATTAATTAATATTTAATAGTATTGTATATATCTTAAAAGTTAAGTAGTGATATGCAATAGAAAAAATGATCCAAATTGAACTTCTAGGTCTCATAGTACAATATGTGAGATAAAAAATATATTGCATAAGATCAGTGTTATATTAGATACTGCAGAAGAAAAGATTAGTGACTTGAAGACATAGCAGTAGAATCTATCTGAGCTGAAACACACACAAAAAAGACAACAGGAACAAAAACAAACAGAGCATCAGTGAACTGTGGGACAATTTCATGTGACCAATATGTAAAGTACTCAAAGGAGAGAATAGAGAAGAGTTGATAAAAATTTTAAGAAATGTTGTCTGAAATATTTCCCAAATTTGATAAAAACTATAAACCCATGGATTCAAGAAATTCAACAAAATTGAAGCAGAAGAAATATGAGGAAATCCATAACAAAACACATTGTAATTAAACTACTCAAAACTGGTTATAAAAAGAAAGTCTAAAAAGCATCCAAAGGGGAGGAAAAAAAGTCATAGTATACACAGATAAATATAATGGTTACAAAAGATTTCTTGTTGGAAATAATGCAAGTAGGAAGATAGTGGAGCAGTATTTTTTAAAAAAACAAAAGAAAAAACATATCAACTTAGAATTCTATACCCAGAAAAATTATCTTTCAAAGGAAGGAGAAGTGGCCTGAGTTGAGAATGTATAAAGATTCCTGGACAGAAGCTAATGGCCTGGCTGACTGGTCAGAGTCCTGGGAGGAAAAAGATAAAAGGATTGGAGACAAGATGGTCTGAAGCTGAGACATGTGTATGGACATATGGACATTGGTGTAAACTCTGAAGATTTTTTATCACATATTAACTCTGACCAGAAGCTATCTACCACAGAAGAGTCACTGAATAACTAAGAAGACAAAACGACTTAGCCAGTTGATTTTAACAAACCTTCATCATTGGCCATCCCAGAACTGGCAGAATGGACAAATGAATAGCCATGATTGTAGAGACAAAGGATAGTATGGGTCCAATCATGAATTTCCACTAAGGAAAGACAATTTAGCTACTTCTGCCATTGAATACCTAACTTGCCAGCACCATGGACCAATACTGAGCCTCTAGATCTGGTGCTATTCCTCAAGGAGACCACTGAGCCACTTGGTAGCAAGTTGACTACATTGGGACCCTTCTATTCTAGAAGAACCAGTGGTTAAAACTTAGCAGGATAGATACCTATTACAGGTATAGTTCTGCCTTTCTACCTGCAGAGTCTCAGCTAGCACAACTATTCAGGGATTTATAGAATTTTTGATTCACAGACTTGGAATCCCACAGAATGTAGCATCTGTCTAGGAAACCCATTTTATAGTGAAGGAGGTGTAAAATTGAGTCAGTGACCATAGTCTACTTGTTGTATCATATACCATACCATCCAGAAAGAGTTGGCCTCAGAATGCTAGAATGGCCTCCCAAATGCACAACTAAAGTGCCAGCTTGAAGGCAAGCATCAGATGCCATCCTTCAGAATGCAATATACACGTTCTATCAGAGATCCCTGGGTCTCAGATGGGAAAAGTACATGGACTCAGGAACCAAGGAACGGAAGTGTCCCTTAACGTTATTCCCACTGACTCTGCAGGGGACTTTATGCTTTCCATCCTCCCAACTGTGGACTCTGCTGGGATTAAAGATTTTGGTTCCCAAAGAGGATATACTCTTGCCAGGGACACAGCAAGAGCCCTCACTGAATTACAAAACTACCACTGCTACCAGGGTGCTTTAAATACCTTGTAGCCAGGGGCCAGCAGGTAAGAGAGGAGTCACCACCATGGCAGGGATAATTGATCCTGTCATCAGTAAGGGATAGGGCTGCTAGTATGCAGCGGGGATGGAGAGGAATATGTGTGGAATTTGGTATTCCCTTTCCCCATTGTAACTGTGAAAAAACACATGCAGAAAACACAACATAAGAAATGCATGATAAGGCCAAATATGGCGGCTCATGCCTGTAATCCTAACACTTTGAGAGGCCAAGGTGGGGAGATCACTTGAGCCCAGGAGTTCAAGACCAGCCTGGGCAACATGGCAAAACCCCGTTTCTACAAAAAATACAAAAATTAGCCAGGCATGATGCTGCACCTGTAATCCCAGTTACTCGGGAAGCTGAGATGGGAGGATGGCTTGAGCCTGGGAGGCAGAGGTTGCAGTGAGCTGAGATCACACCATTGCACTCCAGCCTGGGTGACAGAGTAAGACTCTGTTTTAAACAAACAACAACAAAACAAAACAAAAAAAGAAATGTATGATTACCAAGAATTCAGACTCCTCAGCAATAAAGGGTTGCTTCACACCACCAAGGAGTCATCAAGACCTGGAGAAGGTGGGAGAAATTTAGGAAAGATAGTGGAAGAGGGAGATGAGTGCCATTTGTGGTCCTGAGATCAATGGGTGATGGGGGTTGTAGCTCACCCTGCCACCTCCTTTCTTCTAAGTGTCCCCTCAGGAAGAGAGGCCCATGGGAACTTCCCAAACATGCATGGGAAGTGGACCTATAAAAGCAAGAGGTGGACTGTGGAGGTCATAGAAATGCCCTGCTCGGCTTTCCCTTCAAGAGGACCTGGTGTTTGGGTTCTAGGGCTGGACCATTCCTGCTTGATGTGCATCTGCGTTGTTCAGGTACTACCCATGAACTTGGCCAAGTCTTTCTCAGAAGTCCTCATGAGCCGGACTGAGTCTTTCTTAGAGCTCTACTGTATCTGAGATTCTCCTTACTCAATTCCTCCTTCTCACCCTCCTTTCCCAGGTGTCAGATATGCATTGCAGCCTGAAGACTCTCTCCATCTTGTCTTGTTCCTTCATCCTTTATCCTTCATCCGCATTCTGCCTAATAAATCTCTTGTACATCCACTCCTGTCTTGACATCTCCTTCTCAGAAGACCCCAGTTGGTGCATCTTCTCTGTCCAGCACTCCTAATACCTTCCCTTCTGTATTTCTCTACCGTGGGCTTCTTTTTTCCCTTTCATGGATCTGATCCTAATTAGTGATTGTGTTATATTTCCGTGTGTGTGTGTGTGTGTGTGACACTGCTCCTTTGAAATATGAAGTTCATGCCGACAGGATGCTTTAAAGGATGCCTGCATTATCTACTGCTGTCCCCATGGTACCTGGCACATGACAGGCATTCATAGTTCCCACAGGCCTCTCTTTCCGAGGGGACACTTAGAAGAAAGGAGGTGGCAGGGTGAGCTACAACCCCCATCACCCATTGATCTCAGGACCACAAATGGCACTCATCTCCCTCTTCCACTATCTTTCCTAAATTTCTCCCACCTTCTCCAGGTCTTGATGACTTGGTGGTGGTGTGATACCTGTTAAATGAATGTTCAGTAAATGGTGGGAAAATTGAGGAAGCATGCATTAAACATATAACAAGGCTTTGAAAATACCCAAATGTTCTACTTCCCGGAAGTACCCACTCAGTGATCTGGTATTATTTCTAGCCTGGATCTCCAAGACTCCTTCTGTGGCTGTTTGGAGCATAGGACCAGGACCTAGCACAGGGAGGCACCAGCTGGGAGGAGGCTGAAGCCTCCTGGCTGCATTTTACCAGAAGCCAGATACACATTCATAAGGTTGAGGTGATGAGCCATCCTCTTTCTGGAGTGGGCACTTTAGGAACATTATCCCTTGAAAAGCATCTCCCTGGGAGAAATGCTGAACACGGTGTTTATCTTCAGAATGCGAAATGTATGAAGTGCTGTAATTAAATCAGCAGGGGTGGGGATGCAGCGCTAGCTCCAAACAGTTTCTTTGAAGATGAAAGTCATTAGATTTCAATGAAAATCTAGGATGTAGCGTTCCACTGACACAAGAATATTTAACCTACATCCTAGAGCGGGGCAAGCAATTGATAGTATGATTGATAATAACTTGATTGCAGCAATTGCGAAGGGGAATTTGAAAATGGTTAGATTAGCAGGAAGCAGGCGATGAGTCGATGGTATGTTTGTGGAGCCAAATTTTCCTACAATGTTGAATGTTGAAGTTTCTCCATGTTCTTTTTTTTTTTTTTTTTTTTCCGGCCAGGAGAATTCTCAAATCTCTGTAAATAAGCAATCCAGGAGCCAGAGAATCGTGGGATCTCACATAAACAAACCATCCAGAAAAAACACAGCCAGACTCCTTTTGGTAAACCTCCATGCCTGGGGATCCCCTACCACCTGGAAAGCAGTTTTGCCTGCCGTGCACAGCATCAGTAATTTTTACAGCTGCAGCAGACTTCGTCAGACCTGCCTGCTTCTTCAGCGGATTGTTCAGTGCACACCACCAGCTACCTGCTATAAGCATTCACACCTCTCTACCTGCCTGGCAGCCTTTCTCAGCTGAACACAGTCCAGACCAGAAGTGGCAGGGAGTGAATGCCCTTGGAAGCAGCTCTCTACCAATGACAAATGGAGCTGGTGGGTAAATTCTCAGCTGCCTCCCCTCTCAGGTGGAAGAGCCCTGAGATATGCTCTATGCAATCTCTCACAAGTCCCCAGCAGGCTCAAGCTCCCATTGTCCAACTCTGGTAACTTGCTCAACGACACCCCCTGTCTTACCTTCGCTTCCTGGTCTCACTTCCTCACTCTTATTGTTGCCTCCTGAGTTCACATCCAGCATAAATGACCTGTACCCAGATCTGTGTCTCAGAGTCTGCTTCTGGGGGAATTCAAAGTAAGATAACTGTCAAGTGTTTTCAAGGGTGAGATGCAATACATGGACAATTGGTTCAGCTGGGGCACTGGCCAGATAGACAGGGCTGCTGGCCACAGTGCCAGGCCTTAACTCCTGAGCTGCCGCATCATCCTGGGAGGGTGGGAATGCGTGTGGAAGTTATCCTCTGACTTGCATCACTGCAGAGGACTGGAAGTGCCGGAGACTGTGATTAGCCTCAGGGGAGGCCCTCAGTGGTAATGTACCAATAAATACAGAATTATTTCAATATTTTATCTGATGGGGCTATGCCAGTGATTGCTGTTTATCAATTCTCAATATATTTGAAATGTATAAAATTTATTCCTGTCGCTTCTGGGGTCAGGGAAGTAATGGAAATGAGTGAAGCAGGCTAAGTGCAGCTGACCCGGAGTGGTGGCTCAAGCCTACAATCCCAGCACTTTGGGAGGCCAAAGCGGGTGGATCATTTGAGGTCAGAAGTTCAAGACCAGCCTGGCCAACATGGTGAAACCCTGTCTCTACTAAAAGTACATAAATTAGCTGGGCGTGGTTGTAGTCACCTGTAATCCCAGCTACTTGGGATGCTGAGGCAGGAGAATCGCTTGAATCCAGGAGGTGGAGGTTTCAGTGAGCTGAGATCGTTCCACTGCACTCCAGCCTGGATGACAGAGCAAGACTCTGTCTCAGAAAGAAGGAAAGAAAGAAAGAAAGAGAGAAAGGTGGGGAGGGAGGGACGGGCGGAGGGAGGGTCGGACAGAGGGAGGGAGAGAGGGAGGGATGGAGAAAGGGAGGGAGAGAGGGAAGGAAGATCATGCAGCCACATGGAGCTTTATTTTTCCATTTGATTGGCAGGGGTAGAAAGGAGTCATTCTCTTCCATGAGAAGCACAGCAGCCAGTACAAGCTCGCTGACAAATGTCAGCGATGGCAGGATTTTGGGAGACAACAGGGTAGAGATAGGAGTGTCCTTGCCCTTCCTAAAGGGGCGATCACATCTCCAGTCAGTCACTACCTTGTGGGATGTGGGCCTGGTGGTGACAACTTTCTAAGAGACTTAGAAATTTTGGATTCTTATGTGATGTTCTCTAGTTTCAAATAATTTAAAACCACTGAGTGGGTCAAATAAAATATGTGTGTGTGCTGGTCCAGTGAGCAGGCTGCCAGTTGGTGACCTCTGTCTTAGAGAGCGGGTCTGAATTCAAAAGTGCCTCCCATCATCTAGTGTCACCCTCTGGGTGGTGTTGCTGACCTTGACTCTGTCTGCGACCTCCTCTCACCGAGATTCCTCCGAAGTTGCCTGCATCTGATCCCTTGCACTTTTGTATATGGACACTGAATGCAAAGGGCTGAAGCCTAGCTGGGACTGGCCTTCCTCGGTTTTCTGTTCCTAACCAGGCATACTTCAGGACCTCTCTGCACATGGAGGGAGTCACGTTCAGGAGGCTGGAATGGAGACTTCCCGAAAATGATGCTGCTGAGGGAGGAGGGGCTGAAGATAGGTCTGGATTCATGGTTGAGGGGACTATGGAGTTTAGCTGGGAGAAGGCTGTGTGTGTGTGTGTGTGTGGTGTGTGTGTGTATGCATATGTATGAGTGTATGCATGTGTGTGTGCGTATGTGTGCATGTGTGTATGCATGTGTGTGTATGCGTGTGTTTATGCATGTGTGTGCGTGTATGTGTGTGTGCATGTGTGTTTATGCATGTGTGTGTACATGTATGTGTGTGCATGTGTGTGTGTGTGTGGTGTGTGTGTATGCATATGTATGAGTGTATGCATGTGTGTGTGCATATGTGTGCATGTGTGTATGCATGTGTGTGTATGTGTGTGTTTATGCATGTGTGTGCGTGTGTGTGTGTGTGCATGTGTGTTTATGCATGTGTGTGTGCGCGTGTGTGTGTGCGTGTGTGTGTGTGTGTGTGTGTGCGTGCCTGTGTATGTAGTGGTGGAGGTGAACGAATGTCAGAGGAAAGCAGGCAGATAGCTGAGAGTTACCTTCCAATATCTAAAAGGAGAAGAAGGCACCTTTCTTCCTGCAAGTCAAAACTAAGATTCAAAGTAGAAGAGAGAAGGTCAAGCTTGCTGGTTTTAATTTTTTTCCCACTGCGCTAGTTAAAGCTCAGTTGAGAGTGACAGATTTGCAATTCAGGCCGACCTAAGCAGTAAAGGGAGATTACTGGTTTATGTTACTACAGCAAAAGATGGACTTCAGGAATGGCGGGATACAGGTGCTCAATTATATTAGCATTTTCTCTCTCTCTTCCTCAGTCCCTTTATCTCTCTGCTCTATTTTCCTCTGAACCAGCTCCATTTTCAAGCAGGTTCTCCCCTTTTGGTGATGAGACAACTGCTAGCAGCTCTGGATACATATCACCACAACTTTCACAATGGCTCAAGAAGCCCCAGAAGTATATCCACTCATAAATCAATCCCTACAGCGAGGGGGAATGGAATGTGCCAATCAAGTGGGCTTAGGGCATGCACCCATCCCTGCAGCTAGTGGAGGTGGGCTTAGCCCCACCAAACTACATGAATTGAGAATACGGAGGGATAGTTTTGAAAGGAAAACCAGGATGCCTTTGCCAGAGGAGGAAGAAGAAGCTATGGCCAATAGTATAGCAGAAATCACCAAAATCTACTAGATCCATCAGGAAAATCAAGTGACATTACAGAAACCCTGGAAAAGGAGAGACAAAAATATTCACTTCTAACCTTATCAGTGGAACTCAACTATAGGTAATATTTTAGTTTAAATTTTGCCCCCCCAACGCCCCTACACTTTTAAGGTATTTTAAATTTATGTGTAAGCACAGTAATACACATTTGCTATCTTGCTTTTTCACCCCCCAAGTTTGTTTTCCCAAGTTGCTAAGGATTCCTCATTGACATCTTTATTTATTAGAGGCAAGGTCTTACTCTGCTACCCAGGGTAATGTGCAGTGGCACAGTCATAGCTTACTGCAGCCTCAAATTCCAAGTGACCCTCCTGCCTCAGTCTCCCAAATACCTCGGACTATCGGCATGCACGACCACGCCCAGCTAATTTTTCTATTTTTTCGTAGAGGTGCGGTCTTGTTATGTTGTCCAGGCTGGTCTCAAACTCCTAGCCTCAAGTGATCCTCTCACCTTGGCCTCCCAAAGGGCTGGGATTAGAGGCATGAGCCACTATGCCCAGCTGACTTTTCTATTTTTGAATGGTTCTCATGTAAATGCCTACATGGTGTCCTTGATTTTGTCTCTTGACTTGCAAATGGAAAATATTTACTATCTGGCTCTTTACAGAAAAAGTTTGCAGATCTCTGGCTTAGAAAAAAAACACCAGATAAGAGATTGCTCTCTAGAAATGAGCAAATATGTTTATGACCACTAGGGAGAAATATGAAATAACCATCATTCTTTTTTTTTTTTTTTTTTTTTTTTTTTTGGAGATGGAGTCTAGCTCTGTTGCCCAGGCTGGAGTTCAGTGGTGCGATCTTGGCTCACTATAGCCTCTGCCTCCCGGGTTCCAGCAATTTCCTGCCTCAGCCTCCCGAGTAGCTGGGAATACAGGCGTATGCCACTATGCCTGGCTAAAGTTTTTGTATTTTAGTTGATACGGGGTTTCACCGTGTTGCCCGGGCTGTTCTCAAACTCCTGAGCTCAGGCAATCCACCCGCCTTGGCCTCCCAAAGTGCTAGGATTATAGGTGTGGGCCACTGCACCCAGCCTGAATAACCATCATTCTTAATGCATGAAGGTGGCAAACTCCCAGGCACTGAAGGGGTATGCCTGGGCCTGCACAGTCACTTGCCAGGGAGGCTATGGAGGGAGGAATCCTGTTATGAGTGGGAGGCTGGAACACAGGCCTTCTGAGGATTTGGTGATGTGACTCAAAGTCTGTGATTTCCTTTCTCTAGTCACCTTAGAGGGAGGCCTTGATTTGGTGATGCAACTGCAAGTCTGACTGAGGATTTGGTGATGTGACTCAAAGTCTGTGACTTCCTTTCTCTGGTCACCGTGAGAGAGGTCTTTGGCCAAACGGGGCAGCTTCTGGTCCAGATCTCACCCTCTCCTGGAGTTTGACTCCAAGGCCTGGTGGGGGCCAGGTGTTTGCAGGGCTCAGTGGTGCGGCAATTGCTACCAGCTGACAATGTCTCAGTTGAGAGGGCTCTCAGATCTCCTGCTCCACCACTTCACAAAACAGAAACTCCGAGCCCCGTGGGAAGAGCTTGCTCTTTGGGAAAACTGAACACCGAGCTCACCGAGGAGCCGCTATCAGGAACTTAGGAGACTTAGCCTAAACTCAGAGGCAGCTGCTTTGATATCCTGGTGATTTGAGGAATAATGTTACAAGCTTTGTGAATCAAGTGTCTCACAATACCTTGCAATTTTTATGCGGGAGGCGGATGGCTGCAATGAATCTCAAAATGTCATCCAGTCTAGGAATGATAAGTCATCTCACATGTTAATTCTGATTAGGTGCATGTGTTAAGAGGGATTCTGAGACTTCATTCTGATTCAGAGGAAATTAGATTGACTAGTAATGTCTGCCGTGGTCGTGAGATGCTGAAGTAATGGTGTGCATGTCAAGAACTTGGTATTCTTGATATAGTGTAAACTGTGTTCCTTGCCTGGAATCACTGCCCTTTCTCTATTTTATTATTTCTAGATTCTTCATCCACCCATCCCTTTAAGGATGCAGTTTTGCATACATTCATGCACTAAGTGCCAGGATACCATAAGGAATAAAACACATACCAGTTCTCAAACAACTCAAGGGTCCCAGTAAAACTTCTGAGAATCTACACATTAAAGCTTCACTCCCTGGGCTGGGCAAGGTGGCTCATGCCTGTAATCCCAACACTTTGGGAGGCTAAGATGGGAGGATCGTTTTAGCCCAGGAGTTCAAGACCATCCTGGGTAAGATAGTGAGACATCATCTCTACAAAAAATAAGACAATTAGCCAGGTGTGGTAGGACATGCCTGTAGTCCCAGCTACTCAGGAGGTTGAGGCAGCAAGGTTGCTTGAGCTCAGGAGGTCAAGGCTTCAGTGAGCCGTGATCACACATGCACTACCCTAGCCTGGGTCACAGAGCAAGATCTTATCTCATATATATATCTCACACCCAGGAAGCCAGCAGGGAGGAGGAGAACTCAGCCCTCAGGCAGTGGAGATGAGGCCTCCAAAAACTTAGCAGCCTGGAGTGATAGTTCAGTGAACTTACAAACAACCTAATTGGAAGGCATGTTGATGGCAGAGATTTGAGAGCCCCAAGAGCACAGAAGGGTCTCTGCTTCAGTTAGACTGGAACTTTCTTTCTCTGCAGAGTGACAGGTGGGGCTGCTGTAGGGTGCAGGGTCTGATTTCTTCATCCAATTTCATCCAGTCATCTCCCATTTGACAGTAGAGCTTACACTGTCTTTGGTGTAGAGTGGGTTAGGGCCTTGGCACTTATGGCAGTTTCTGCTTATGAGAACTAAAGAACTTTAAGAGGCGCAAGACGTCCACGCTGTACATGCAGAGGTCAACCAGGCTGGCCTATATCTGGACTAACTGGCTGCCTAGCCTTCCGCATGGGTCCACTCACATCAGCTTAGACATATACAGAACCGCTCTCAACCTCGATTTCCCTCTCTGTCACAGGGAAGCTGGGGAGGCCTCCCTCATAAGGCGAGTGTGAGGATGCAGGAGGGCCTAGATTTATCCAAGTGCCAGGACCCCCCGGCCCTCACCCTCCTCCCCACTTTCTGCTGCCCTTGCCTGCGGTTTCCGTTTGGGGGGATTATCAGAGGAACCCAGTCTCAAAGTTAATTCTCTTAATGAATTGTAAATAACCAGGCCAATATGGAAAATGCTAACGATCCCCTTTGAAATTCTAAGCATGTCTGGTTCCAGTTTATAGGCAATCCTCTGAAGAGGCTTGGGGTTGATGCTGTCACTGTCTTAGAAGGCGCGTGTGGAGCTCTGGCCGGCGTGGCCCAGTGGGGCCCAGCAATGCCAGACAAGGCCGGGGCTTTGAAGAACTCTGCTCAGTGCCCTGCAGGGGTGCGTGTCCGTGGCTGGAGGGCAAAGACGCTGGAACTGTCTGCAAGGCCAGCCTACCCTGACCTTCCCCCAAACCCCCACTCTTTTAAAAAATAATTTTAGCTTTTATTTTAGATTTAAGGGGTACATGTGCAGGTTTGTTACATGAGTATATCACGTGATGCTAAGGTTTGCGGTATAATTGAACCTGGGACCCAGGAAGTGAGCATAGCCCCCATGAGCTAGCTTTGCACATTTTGACCATCTCATTCTCTCCCCCATCTACTAGTCCCAAGTGTCTGTTATTGCCATCTTTATGCCCACAAGTACCCAATGTTTAGCTTTCACTTATGAGTGAGAACATGCAGTATTTGGTGTTCTGTTCCTGTATTAATTCACTTAGGATAATGGCCTCCAGTTGCATCCATGTTGCTGCAAAAAACATGATCTTGTTCTTTATTATGGCTGCATAGTATTCCATGGTGTATATGTACCACATTTTCTTTATCTGATCTACCATTGATGGATACCTGGGTTGGTTCCAGGTCTTTGCTATTGTGAATAGTGCTGCCATAAACATATGGGTGCCTGTGCTTTTTCATGGGATGATTTATTTTCCTTTGCATATGTACCCAGTAATGGGATTGCTGGGTTGAATGGTAGTTCTGCTTTAAGTTCTTTGAGAAATCTCCAAACTGCTTTCCACGGTGGCTGAATGAATTTACATCCCCACCAACAGTGTGTAAGAGTCCTCTTTCTCTGCAGCTTTCCCAGCATCTGTAGTCTTTTGACTCTTTAATGATAGGTAGGCCCCCACTCTTTTTTAGCTATGTTACCCCCCACATTTTGTCAGCTTCCCTTTCTTTCCTGTCAGCCTATGAAGCCAAAGATAGGGCTGGCTTTGGTCTTGCGTCTGCCGTTAATTGATCTGTGAATTTAGGCAGGTCATTTTCTCTCTCCGGAGCTTTAGTTTCCCCATCTGTAAAAGAAATTAGACCAAAGGTTGCAAACTTAAAAGTCCCTGAGCTGGGCAGGTAACGCAGATTGATGAGAGCATGCAGTGGGTCCTGCGGCAGGGCCAGCTACTGCTCAGTGACAGCTGATGGCTGCCATGTGAAATTGTCAACCTAACATGACCAGCTCTTCTGACTTTTTAAAAGACAAATTGTAATTTTTATGCAAAATCTCCTCATTGAAAAATACTGGAAACAAACTTTTAAACATTTAAAAACTGCACAGGTTAAGCAAAACATGGGCTTGCGCTGATTACTGTTGTGGGCCTCCAGTTTGAGAGCCTGGCCTTTTGACCCTGCCCGTCAAAGGTCTTCAGATTTATTTTCAGGGCTGAGGCCCTCACTCTGCCCTTACTCTGCCCTCACAACCCCAGGTTCCCCCAGCTGTATTCCTCCTGATTGGAGCACTGTACCAGCTGTGAGGTTGGTCTCAGATACTTCTTGATGGTTTTTTTGAGACAGGGTCTGGCTCTGTCGTCGCCCAGGCTGGAGTGCGGTGGCACAATCTCTCCACTCACTACAAACTCCACCTCCTGGGCTCAAGCAATTGTCCCACCTCAGCCTCTCTAGTAGCTGGGACTACAGGCACATGCCACCAAGTCCAGCTTTTTTATTTCTATTTTTTGTATAGACAGGTTTTACCATGTTGTCCAGGCTGATCTCGAGCTCTGGAGCTCAAAGGATCTGCCTAACTTGTCCAGCCTCTCAAAGGGCTGGGATTACAGGTGTGAGTCACTGTGCCCGGTTGGTCTTAGATATTTGTTTTCTACTCTCACATCCTCTTGAATTCAAGTGAAGTCATGTGACTTACTTTGACCATTAACGGGTACAGATGTAACATGTGCCACATAGAAATGGAAGCGTGGAAAGCTAGCAGAAGCATCCTCATGCTCTATCTCCCTCTGCCACAGGGATTAAAATTGTTCCAGGTGCCAGCAACCCATCTACCAGGCTCCCAGAGGATGACAGTGCAGAGCGGAGCCTGTGCTGCTCTGCAAGGGACATATAGGGTGAATGAGAGTTGTGTGTGTTTGTTACTGCAGCATAACTGATCCTATCCTGACTGTTACCATTTTCGTTTTACCCGTAGCCATTAGGTTCACAGTTGGCCTTCCAAAGGCCAGAGAGACAGCTGGACAGTAGCAGCAGATGGCCATGGCAGCCCTTGATTTGATTTGTTTTATTCTCTGCTGTGTCTCCAGTGTGTGTCCCAGGGCTTGGCACATAGCAGGTGCTCAATAAATATTTGTTAAATGAATGAATGTATTGGCACATAGGAGGGTTTCAGCCATCTGGCTGGGTGGCCAGGAAGGCCAAGGGAGGCTGCAATCAACTGTTATGTGTGGGTAGAGCTTGGCTGGGTCCCTGACAGTCTTTCCTTGATTATAAAAGTCTCCTAAAATTCTGGGGAAGTCAGGCCCAGACTTCAGGGTTCATACTCCTAACTTCTAGGCTATGGGCAGACTGGAACGGTCGCTGCATGTGATTCTAAGACAAGCTCTGTTCTTTGCATGCCATGAGGCCCACGGCAAATCCCTTGTCCCTTCTTTTCTCTGCTTCCTCATCCCAACCTCCACTCATTTGAGTGCTGCCTTCACAACTATATTAGAGTTACGTGCCACCTTAATGACAGTTGACTTGATGCTTTTTCTTTCTTTCCTTACATGCTTTGTTTACATCCTAAGCAACATTTCTAATATGTATTAAAATAAATCTATAGCTGTGCAAAACTTGAGCATCATTCTTGATTCTTTCGTCTCCTTTTTGGTTTTTCTTTTTTGGGAACAGAGTCTTGTCTGTTGCCCAGGTTGAAGTGTAGTGGTGTGATCACTGCTCACTGTAGCCTTGAACTCCTTGGTCCAAGCAAACATCCCATCTCAGCCTCCTGAGCAGCTGGGATTGCAGGCATGCACCACCATGCCTGGCTAGTTTTTAAATTTGTTGTAGAGACAGGGCCTTGCTATGTTGCTCAGGCTGATCTTGAACTATTGAGCTCAAGGGGTTGTTCTGTGTTATGCTGGGATTAGGGGCATGAGCCAATGTGCCTGGCCCATTGTTCTGTCTGTTATACTGCATTAGATTCCAATGGCCTGTCAACACAGCCTCAAAAACAGGTCCCTGCTCTCTGGCTGCTGTCATTCTCGACCCTGCTCCTGGTCCCACTGAAGGTACCTAACTCCAGCCACACTGGCCTGCCCTATGCCCCTGAAACTTGCCAAGCTCCTTCCCGCTGTGCCCTTTGCACAGCTCTTTTTTCTGCCTGTAATGCCCTTTCCCTGGGTCTTCTCCTAGCCGGATCCTTGGCATCAGTTAGGTCTTGGTTTAAGCGCCACCTCCTCAGAGAGGTCTTTCCTGGCCTTGAGGTCTAAAACAGCTTTAGAATCTCCATCTTATCTCCTTATTTTATTTGTTCATTGCCTTTATCACTGCCAGCTATTTCCTTGCCCATTTATAAGTAAATTGTCTCTTCCCACTAGAACAGGATTTTTCAACTTCAGCTCCATTGACATTTGGGGCCAGATCATTCTTCGTTATGTCCTGTGCATTATAGAAGTTTAGCAGCTTCCTCTAACACACAGCCTCTACCTCCAGAAGCCAGTAGTACCCCTTTCTAGTTTTGACAATCAAAAACGTCTCCTGTAGGGGCGTAGGCAAAATCACGCCTGTGTCAAGAATCACTGCTCTAGAATGAGAGTGTCACCAAGACGATGGTCTCCCTCCTTCAGCTCTGCACCCCTCATGCCCAGGACACTGCACAGTAAGTAATAGCGGAACTGAATAAATCGGTGAAAGAATCATTAAAATAGGGGGAAATAATTTGAGTAGCACCAGAAGTAATGTTGATGCCCTCAAGGGTTTGCAAGTCGCGTTAGGGGAAATGCAGAGTGTCACGTCTAAGGTCACATCCAGCTTAAAGAGGAACTATGAGATTCTCCCAGACTAAAGGTCTCCACGGAGGCTGGGGTGAGCCTGAGAGGGTTGGCTCTAAGCATCCTGATGGGCTGTCAGTTTTTAATGCAAAACTGAAAGAAAAGTTTGCAGCCACGACAGGGCACAATCTGAAGAAGATAAATCACAGTTACTTGCGGCCGGCTGACAGCAGTTTAAGCCGCTGCAATCATCAGGCTCCAAGGGAGAGGCTTCTTTTATCTTACTAAATGCAAAAAGTAGAGCTGAAATTGGCAATATCGCGGCCCTCTCAGCGGCTGGGCTTTTTACATAAATATCAGCAAGCAGTAAGTAAATTCTGTTGACGAAACGTAATAAAACAAAGACTGTTTCAAATATGACCATTCCCTGATGCATTCTGAAGCCTCGTCCCACTCACTTATTGCACGCTGCTGAGATTATAAGGTTTGCTTTTATCTGTCAGAAATCAATATTTCAAACATCGGATAAAAGAGGAAATTGAACTGGGAATAGGCTGAAGTGCTGTAAAAACTACAAAGCACAATTATCAAAAAGCACTTAAAGTGCTTAATAGGACACACATATAAAAATGCTCAAATTAATGTCAGGGAGCCATAATGAGAACTTTTCCTATGCTTTTTCATCTCCACGCGGTGTAATTTGAAGGCTGGCCAGTCCATCAATATGGTTTTCAATTTCTATGATGCCCCGAGGACCCTGAGCTCTGCATTTGTTAGAAATGAACCATTACATATGATTGGTTAATATTTCAGTTTATTGAAGATACATTATTTTGTATGGAGTGTTTAAGTTGTTGAGGTTTAACCATTACAAACAGTTATGACAAAAATAGATTCAGAGGTAAACAGCCTCTACAGTTATGCTTTTAATAAGCACAGCCATAACTAGGAAATTGGATTTCTAAGAGCTGAGAGACAGGAGGGGGGAAAGTTGCAGAGACATGGGAGCGAGTGGGAAGGACCCTCTGTTCTTCTCTGCACCCATAAACGTTTATCCGAAAATTGATGAAGATATCTGTTTTTTTTAACCAAATGTTGTTTGGTTATTTTGTTGATTTTCTCTTAAAACAGAAGAACATTTCATTCCTCCTAGTGATCATAAACGTATTTCTCCCTTTCTGGAGAGGAATCTCTTCTCTACTGTCTTTCCAGGTCAGGGATCTGCAAACTTTTTCTGTAAAGAGCCAGATAGTAAATATTTTCAGCTTTTCAGCTCAGGAGGCAAAATCAAAGATACTATGGAGGCGCTAATATGAGAACCATTAAAAAATGGAAAAGCCGGTCTTTGCTCGTGGGCTGTATCAAGACAGAGGGCAACCCCTGTTTGTTTGAGGATCCCTTTGCTAGGCAGAAACGTGTGCTTACATAACTTTCATAATAGTTTGTGTCATCGTCGGGGCAGAGGCATAGGATGAAATAAATCCACAGCCGCTTGGCCTGGCCTGCACGACCCTGTGACCTGTGACCCGCCCTGCCTGCCACCTTCCCCTCCAGCTCTGCATCCCTCGCAGCTGTGCTCCAGCCCCCGGGCCTTTGCTTTGCTGCTCAGTTTCTCTTCCCAAGACTTGCATTTTCTCTTTCTTCTGCCTGGAATATTCTCTCCCCAACATGCTCTGGGGTGGCTGGTTCCTTCCGGAGTTTCAGATCTTGGTTCAAATGACCCCTACTTAAGAGGCCTTCCTAGGCCACCTGGTTCTGCCCTCCAAAGCACTCCAACATGCATTTCTGTTTGGATTTTATTTATTTGTTTAGTTGTTTCTTAATAATCACCTCTCTGCTTCAAGGGCAGCCACCATATCTGATTGGTTTACCTGTGTATCCTCTAGTCCAAGCACAGAATGGTTCTGAATATGGTTTCTCATGTCTATTTCAAATGTTTCAAGTTCAGAGTCACTAGGCTCAATAACTATATGCTGAATAAGTGAATGAATGAGTGAATGACAATTTATTTTCCCTTTTGGGTAGCTAGTCCCAGTTTGCTGACAAGAAAGACCATAGTCAAGAGACTTTCTCTCATTCCTAGGTATGTGTCTCCCTAAGAAAGATAATTACTTGCATTTTGTTCATGGTGTTTCTTTTGCCTGCAGTCCACTTTTGCTCCCTTCCCTCCAACCCAGTTCATCCATGAATATCCAAATTTTCCTCATTCCTTACCTGGCTAAATGACCACTCCCTCCAGGAAGCCCTCCCTGATCCTCCAGTCATGATGATGCTGGCCTCCTTGGGGGTCCTCGTGTGTCCATGCTTCACACACATGCCCATCACGTGGCTGGGCTCACCTGGGAGCCTGGGGGCAGGGTCCTCTCCCTTCCTCTCCCTCACAGAACTATTCATGCAGGGGTCAGGTGAGGGTCAAGACTAGCAGCTGGACAGTCAATGGGTGATGGCACCAAACTCCAGAATCAAAACCTGCACTCAGATCTGTCTCCAAATCACGCCCCTGCAGATTCACACAGCAAAATTGATTTTGGAGCTCAAACTATGATCTATGCCATGGTGTCAATAAATGTTCTTCAGGCCTGCAGTAGGCGTAAGGTCTAGATAAGGTTCTGCCTGGAAGGGAGGTGGGAATGGCTAGAGAGAGTCCATCTGAAAGTTGTCTGGCAAAGAGGCAGAAGTTAGGGAATGTTGTCTATGTGTTTGGTACCTGGCCTCTGATCACTGAGCCTCCTCTCTGCTTACAGCTCTGCAGGCATGCAGCTCTATGTTCCTAGATTTGAAGGTACTCCTCTTAGCATGTAGATTGTGGAAGGAGGAGGCACTATTGCTGCTGGAAGAAGGTGAGGGGGGAGGGTACAGGTGAGCTCACTTTACTCAGTTGTGTACTTGAACATGGGATGCAGGGCCTCTGTCTATCTGGAGCTCACATCTTCTCCGAGGAAGTTTTCTCTGGCTTTGGGTACAGAATGCCACTCTTCAGAGAGAAATTCCCTTTGGTGTGAGCAGAGAAAAGAGAAAGATGTCAAATGTGAACAGGGGCATTCCCTCCGGAGGCTGCTGCAATGTGAGCCTTACCCTTTCTTGGCATTCCATCAGTCTGCAACAGCTGGCAAGTCCTTGCATCATCTTTGTTTGCTTTCAAATGAGAAGGTGGAGTGTGAACCTGGTGCTCATAAGCCCTGCCTCGTCTGGTGCACATTTGCTGGCATGAGGTGGAACAGGGTGGGTATTCACCCTGTTATAATATCGGAGGTCTATAGATTGCAACTGGCGAAAACCACAGTCAAACTAGCAGAAGCCCAGAGAGGCTGAATCCAAGAAGAGCTGGACAGTCAGGTGCATAAAGTGATGAAGATATACCTTGGTCTCAGGATAATGGGACCAGGGGCTCACACTCTGTCCCCCATTAATGCAGCAATGCAGCCAGCACCTGCTGGGTGCCTTCTATGTGCTGGGCACCTGCCAGGATATGAGTAGACAGGAGTGAACAAAACCAGTGTGGCCCTTTCCCTCATGGGCTGACAACAAGCTTCTCTGTGTGCATTGGCATCAATCATGCTCGTTCCTTCCTGGCCAACTTTCTGCACCCAGTGAAAACATGGCTCCAGACAATGGGGACATCTCACAGCTGTATGATGCTCTCTCATTCCAGGTCCAAATATCCGGGAGAAAAACGGAAACAGTGCCCATTGCGGGACCAATCCCTTGGGACCAGGGTCGCTGTGTGAACTTGGAGGCTTCACTAGGTACCGTGCATAGGACTCCTTTTTAGAGTTGGAGACATCAAGTCTCCAAAAAGGTGATTAGTTTGCCAAAGATGACACAGTGTTAGAGTCAGGATTCAAAGTTGAGTCACTCTCACTCCATACCCTGTGCTGTCTCTATAAAAATATAATCAAGGACATTGGATGCTGCAAGTCTGCAGACTTGGACAAGGGGCCTGGCTCCCCATTAGGAGGTGCGAGGAGGTGCAGAGGAAGGAGAGGAGAGTGTTAAGTGAGGTAGCACTCCCAGATGGGGAGGGGCAGGTTGCAAGCTTAGGGTGGGTCAGAACACAGGTGAGAATACCCCTGGGTGTCATGGGGCCAGAGCTCACCCTTTCAGATGAAGAGCTTCCTGCAGCATCACACCCACCCGGAGAAAGAGCCTTGAGACTGCAGAGCTGGGTCTCCCGCATTGTTCCAAAGTCGCTCTGCTCCGCAGCAAAGTGAGGAGAACCCATCCTGTGGGGACTATATCTATAGAATTGCACTTTTCAAAGCTGCAAAGTGCCTCTCAAAGAAGAGATAATGAGAGAAAGGAGATGTCTGCACCCACAAAGGAGGAGCATTACTCTAAGTAGAGGATTTTGTAATTATATTCATTTGAAATAATCAAGCATTTCCACCTATTAAGGGAGTCGAAAGGAGTTGCTGGAGAAAGTGATCCAGCCATTTCCCAGGGCTGCTCCTCATTGTTCACATGAAGAAAAGGAGCTGCAAATATAGATTGGTCTTGCTGTGAAAGGAGGCGGAAGTCGATGGAGCAGAGGAGGAGGGAGGGCTGGCCCTGGGTCACTGTGCCCCAGCAGCCCCGGAGCCTGCAGCAGGCCAGGCGCTTGCTTGAAAGGGACGGTTGGGCACTGTGGTGGGACCAGCAGGGTCCATGGGGGGAATTTAGAGTAGTTCTGCCTGAGGGAACTTTCTGGGATGCTGTACATAGTGTCTCACACTATGCTGTGGAGAGGGTGCCCGATAGCCACCAGTGGTTGCTGAGCACTTGAAACTTGGCTGGTGTGACTCATGAGCCAAAATTTTAATTGTATTTAAATTTAATTCATTCTGTGAATTAAATTAGTGGCTCCCATACTGGACAGTGAAGAGGCAGAGAGAGTTGCAGCTGGCAGGCTCTGGCTGGTCGTCTCCTAAGATCAGCGCCTGCAGGGCAAGGCCTCAAGCGTCCACAGGGTCTGGACAGGTGATGTCAACATAAGTGAAGTTATTAAGTAAATGAACAAAAATCTCATTTCTCCTGTAACATGCCACCCTTTTGGCCCATCTTTGGTTTTCCCATGTTTGAGAGACATCAGATAAGCAAGAGGCCTGGTTCTCTATTGAAAAGTGGCCTCAGGGCTACAGAGAGCAGGGAGAAGTAGAGGCTCATACAATGGGGACTAACAAAACTTCTCTGTGGTTGAATCCAGAGCAAAAGGCTGCCAGTTGCAACCTCTGCGGTAACACCACTTTCCATCTTAGAGAGGAGGAAGAGGAGGGTGTCACCGTGGGTCAGAGACTTGGACAAAGTTGGTGGTAGACCCACCCAGGACTAAAATTTAGACTTTTTTCATTCTCGGACAAGGTAAAATGTTAATAGTGAACAACCATCATCACAGCACTAGAGCTATTATTTTCCATTGTGGTCTCAAAAATGGGAAGATTGTTTACCATGCTCATACTACCTGCTTGACCTTGTGCTAGATGCCAGGAAATCAACCATGAATTAGAAGTGTGAGAAGCTTGACAGGCATTCAGCATCCTGGATCTTCCTCCAGCAAAAACAAGATCAGGCATGAGATGGAAACCCACCCCACCCTTCCAAGGACCCTTTTTCAAGTGTATCTTTTGGATTCATAGCACTAGAATGAAAAAAAAAAAAAAGAAAAAAAGAAAAAGAGAAGAAAAAGAAAAGCAAATCCAGACCCGACTGCTTTTAACCTGTGTGATTTTGGGCAAGTCCTTCTATCTCTCTGAACCTCAATCCCCTCGCCTGGAAATTGGTATCATAGTCCTATTTCAGGAGGGAAGGTTGAATGGAAAAACATATGTGAGAGTGTTTAGCACAACAGGTGCTCTATACATGTTAGAGGAGAGGGAAGTTAGAACATTATTTAAATGTAGTGCATCTGTAGAGGCCAAGGTAAAATATTAATAAAATATTAACAGTGAACAATCATCATCACTATTAATATTAATTTCTGGGGGATCCCCTCATCTTACCCTAGGAGATTCCATGCCATGCGAACCTTGGGGGACAGAGCCCATCACCCAACTGAGTGGCTGACATGTTCCTGCTTCCCTTGGAGGAGGCAGAGCCATATGACCTGGTCCTGACCAATGACCTGCATCTGCCACACATTTACCAGGAAGCATACCAGAAAGAAGCAGGGATGGACTGCTTCAGCAGTGGCCACAGTCCTGGGTGGCCAGAGCCTGGTTCCAGCTGTGGCAGCTGGTATTTTGTGGTGGCAGCAGGGACTGCCCCACTGGACTGGGGAGACCTTCACTCTGGCTCCCCGCACAGACTTCCTTCCCCAGCCCTCCCAAGGAGTCTGGGACGTTTTCAACATATTCTTAAAAATTCTCTTTCTGCTTAAATCAGCCAGTTCATTTCTGTTGATTGCAACTGGGGCTCTGAGTGATACGCTTTCCTTTAAGGTTTAATCTGAGCAAACTTGTCCATCAAGTGCAGGAAACAGTTCCGTGGGTATTTAATCGTTTGCCACCCTAAGCCCATCTGTCGTGAGGTTGCATAAGCAAGTGGGCATTGCTAGAAGACACGGAGCAAACAGCCCTCTCTTCTCATCTTGACTGACACCCATTTGTTGTGTTGAAGAACCCCTGGACTATCACACCAAGCCACTGGCCAATGATGGTCTGCTAGAGGAAGAAAACCGTTGTTATGAACAGCAATAAGCAAAAGAATTCAGCATTCGATGTTCAATAGTTGATCACCAAATTGTTTAAATGTCGTAAGTGAAGACTGGATTTTGGAAAGCCTATGGTGCCTTTGAATAGCTTTGCCCAAATCACCCTCTATATAACTGTGAAAATCTGTGATGAGGGAAATGATGATCTATATTGCGGTGAGATAATTTAGACTTAAAAAAGCCCCCAAATTGATAGTTGTCTTCATTCTAAGAATGAACACTACTGTATTACATTTATTGCCTATATTTTATTTCATAAACATAAAATGAAATCATTTTTCTAAGTTTTAGTTTCAGTTTTCAAGATAAGGCCCCAGTCATTTCTCTACTGACGACTAAGAAGTGCTGGCTTCCATGTTAAACAGCCTCTGACAGGAACCTGTTGCCCTGGGACAACAAAGATATTTGGGTACAGCCTCTCTGCGCCTGACCCTAGCCAGCCCACATCCCAGCTGACCACAGCACCCTCCAAACTGTGCCCTACTTGGCTTCTGATACATCTTCCCCCTGATGAGGCCCATCTCAGCCTGGCTGGTGTCCCACGCGGACCTGGGCTGTAAAGACCAGGACGCTTGGCTCTCTGGCTGAGTTTGCCCCCGGTACTTCACATTACCGCCTGACCCCTCCATCTCCAGCAGGAACTAGGTAGGGCGGCCGCAGCTGCTCAGCAGCCCTGGGCCACCCAGGAATTCTGGTCACCGCAACTGCTCTAATTACTTTTTCCTCCTGCCTCCTGCTCAGGCCGTCTGCATGCTGATGGTGCAGGGCCGGGTCTCCACTGGATTGGAGTGGTATTTTTTTAGCGTCCCAACCAGTGTGTCCGGTTGACTGAGACATTTCGGGGAAGAAGCAGGTGCATTTACTTTTCAAGTATTATTTTACTAATCAATTGAAAAATTACCTTCATGAATGACAGAAGTGCAGACCTTTGGAGTATTTCATTAAAGGGAGCAAACATTAATTACGAATCCAGCCCAACCTTGCCCAGACATAAATTATGGGCCTGATCTATTTTCTCTGCTCTTAATTGCAAGCAGTGACTAGTTCTTTAAATTATTATCTGCTAGGCCTCCAATGAAAAGAGAATTTATGGAGTGATATCCCGAGGCCTTGCTGGTGCCTATGCTGCTGCTCTGTGGGGATAGATGGAGAAGGAGAAGGCCACATCAGAGGAGCCAGGGTGGCATAGGTGCCCCAGGAAATGTGTCACATCCTTTCAAAGAATGGAGAAGGGAACATTTTCCACCACTGTATTTCTAAGTCTTTCTGATCTGGTGTCTCAGGAGTTGGCCTGGGTCCCACTGAAATGGTGAATTAGAGACAGATGCCCCTCCCTCCGTTCACTTACTGCCATCTGCCAGAAAGCAGGCATAAAAACTGTACCAATCTAGGCTAAGCAGGCAGTAAGTGGTGCCCCCTGCAGTTGTGTAATGCAACTTGCAGAGCTATACAAGGTGGCCCTTGGGGTGGCCATCAGTCCAAATTAGTCTCTCTCTGCTTTTCAGATGTTATCTTTCTTGCTCTAACCCCCATCCTTGCTTCATTGACACAACTGGTGGGTAAATATCCTTGAGTGGGCAGAAGTTTAGGGCTTATCCTGAAGCAAGTGGCCTCTACTTTAAAGGCATGACTCAAATCATAAAACCTTTGAGTTTTACGGGAGCACCCACTTGTAGGCAGAGCCTGGTCATAGTGACTCCTGTCTTGGACACTTTCTCTGAAAGTTAGTAGTTCCCAAATTATGCACCTCAGATAGCAGCATGGAGGATCAGAATATTCCCAGGGGAGAAATTTGGCCAGAGTTGGAGATGAGATGGAGAAGGACAGATGGCCGGGGCTCCTGGCTTTTGCTAGGGGAATAGATGCTAGTCTCTAGTGAGCCACTCTGTGAGCCCAAAGCAGGTATATCTGCTGTTCTAAAAATAGTCCTAGTGAATGTGTGTCCATTGCTTGGGAAGCACGCTTACAGCCCCTTCTCTCTGAATGGGATGGGAGGCATGGTGAACAGTCCCAGCTGACTCGTTTACCACCAGCCTGAGGTCCCTGGACCACCTGAACTGACCAGAGAGGGCCCCAGGCCAAAGAACTGCTGGGTGGAACCAGGGTAGCATGACACACTCCTCTCACTTGTCTGAGCCTGGGCCATTTGTCATTGGGTTGAATGAAGAATGGCCAATGGGAGAAACAGTGAGTGACCCTCTTGCATGTGGGCGTTCAGGCATCTGCAGCCCTAGGTATATTAAGAAGACCTTCCACACCTGAATCCAATCATGGCTCAGCTCCGACCCTCTCATCATCTTGGCACCTTTAGGGTTTGGCATCTCAGGCTATTTTTTAGCCCCTGGAGTGGGTGTTTCCATGACGTTTTCCCTCAGTCATTTGGTTTATGGCATTTTCCCCAACAGTGATAGATCTAAGGCCAACTGGACAGGGCCCAAAATTTGCCAGAGTACTGTAACAAGATTACCAGATGACAGGGGTCTACAAAAATCCACCAACGTTCTGGTGGAGGTGTGTCCGATTGGCTGAAAAAAACGAACAGAAAAGATGATGGAAATGATATTGCTCAAAATCATGAAGGAGATGATCTCTTAGTGGGATCCAAATTTCCTTCTATCAGTCAGAGTCTTGGCTGAAACCAATGCCATACTTGGACTGGGCAACTAAGGTAGTTTAATACGGGGGCTCTTTACAGAGGAATGGGCCCACCTGGGGTGGAGCAGCCCACAGGGCTCGGAAGAGCATTGAACGATGACCTCCCCTAGGCCTAACAAAGTGAGGGAAGAGGACAATTACCAGATGGTGGAGGCGGAGGGCTGTGTGAAGAGGGCAGCTGGCAGGAACCTTGGTGATCCTGGTGGGGGTAGGATGTGGTCATGTCCATGACAACTCTGGGGGACGAGTCTGCTAGTGCTGCCCATTGGGTGAGTCCAACCAGAAGCCAAAAAGCATAGAATTCCAGTTCTCCAGCTCATTTATCTCAAAGGGCCCAGAGCCGGGTGGGAAAGGGTGGAGAGAGGATTTGGGCAGCAAATGAAGACACCCAGCATATTCGCCCTTGACTCAGTTTGGAGGTAACACTGAAGTTCACATTGACATTGAGGTGTTGAACTCCACTGGCTCTTGACCCTACCTGCCGCTGCATGGCCTCCCAACTCCTGTAAATCACTCCCTCTCCAAGTATTTCAGAGAGTTCTCAGGGAAAGTCTCAAGCGTGCTCCGAAAGAAGTCTTTTCTGGTTAGGTGTGACCACTGCTCTGGGCACCACCAACAATGCATTGGAGGCTTGCTGTACAAAGCTTCATGGTGGTCTGCAAAGAACTGAGGGGGAAGGCCACCCCACCCTGAGCTGCCAGAGGAGTCCCAAAGCAATGACAAGTCCTCCAACATCTTGTGTACAGTATGGAGTGAAATATCCTTTGCAGTTTTCACCTTCAGCTCTCTTGCTGTCAGGACTCTGATGCTAGTGCTCAAGGCTGCCCCAGAAGACATATCTGGGACAAACTGCTCCCCTTATCATATTCAGATCTTAATTCCTTACTTAATAACGTATAACCAAGGTTTTCTTCCTTGATCACACTGGTCCTACTTGAATCTCTTTATCAGGATGGGCTCTCTCAGGAAGCCATGGAAATATTAGAGCCGAAAGAGACTCCTGACCATGGATCCACCACCCAGTTTTCAAATTCATCAGGATCCTGGTGTGGTTTCAAACTGGGAACCTCACTATATAGGAAACTATCACATGACCCTTGTCTTTTGCAGTACAAGATTTCATTATATCCCTGGTGCATGATTTGCACAAATAAATTTCTTCTTCAGGACTCAGTTTCTTCATTTGCTAAGTGAAGATAATAGTTTCTATCCCCTTTGGGGCATTGTGAGGATTACATCAGATAATATATGTCAAGTGCTTAGCACAATCTCCAGAACATGTCTATTTTCTATTTTGCATAAAATTTGAAGCATATTAACAGTACACATTGCCAGTCAGTTTCTTTCTGGGATGGAAACCCATCTCATGGTGGCTGTAGCATATGTGCATTAATCCTTTAGTCTGTCCTATGTCTGAACCCCCTTCTCATGTTTGGAGAATTCCCCCCTTTTTGAAGCAAAGCCTCTCTTCCACTGTAGTAATGGGAGAATGCCCTCTGTTCACTTTCCTAGCTTCCACTGCAGCTAGAGTATGGTTGCATGACCTAAGCCTCCATCAGTAAAGATAAACCTGCCCTAGACTTTCCAAAAGACATACAGAAGCAGGGACTTTGTGGGACCCACTCCACAAAAGATAGTGACCATGGTGGTAGCTACATCTAACCCCGAGTGACAGCATCGGGGTGCCAATGGGCAAGGTGAGATACAGGTGCTCAGTGCCATCTTCAATGCTGTACCCCATTCCAGGGCTGTGGCATAAATCTGGGATTTTTCTGACCAGCGTAGTCCCCGTCCTGGTTCTCCTGCCCCTGTGGAGTGTCTATGAGCAACTACTATCCTTTTAATGCACTGCTTCTCGGTTTAAGAAAGCTAGAGGTGATTTCTATTGTTTATGACTAAGAACCCTGATTGAAACACTAGGTGAATTAATGAAGAGAATTGTAGCTGTTATTACAAAGAGGCTTTGGAATTTTGGTAGCTTAATGTATAGGAAGTTTATTTTCATTTACCTCAGCCCAAATGGCAGTAAACAGCACCCTCCAATGTCATTTTCAGTATGTGGCTCTCAAGATCATCCTAGGTGTTCTGATATTTAATCAGTGGATGGAAGAAAAGAGTGTGAAAGATTGCATGGAAGGTTTTGGAAGTGCTATACTTCACTTCTGCTTCCAATTGTGTTGGCCAGAACTCAGTTGCCTGGTACCACCTAGTTGTAAGGATGCTGAAAAACAGTGCTGGGAAATTGCTTCCCAGCAAAAACTCCACAAATCTCTGATGGCTGTCTCTGCCATTGGGTTAAACAGCTATAGGGAATTCATTGCCTCCTATGACTGAAAAGTGCAGAGGATTTAGTCTCAGGAATGGCTGCATCTATGAGTCCAAAAAACATATTCCATCAAGATTCAGTGGCTCCTCTGTTCTTATTTCCCTTTCTATCATTGTGTGAACTAATTAATAGAGAGATTCTCTAGCTCAGTAGCAAGCTGCCTGCTAGCAGCACCAGAATAACATCTTACCAGCTTAGCAAAACCAATAGAAAACAGTATCTCTTTCCCAATAGTTTCAGCCGAAGTCCCAGGGCTGATTCTCATTGGATCATTTTGAGTCACATGTTCTTTCCTGAACCAATCACTATGACCAGGGAGATGGAACAAGCTGATTGGCCAGACATGTGCAACTTGCTTGGAAGTAAATAGATTCAACTGGTAAACCTCATGGACTCAGAGTGGGAAGGAAGAGGGTGGCTTCCCAAAGAGAAATGTGGATGCTTTTATTTATTTATTTTTATTTTACTTTTAATTTTTGGTTAATCTATCATCTGTGTCCGACCTTGGCTTTACCACTCTTCTCACATTTGACCTTGAATAACTTTTTCCCATTCTGTGAAGTTGAGGAAGATACGGCGTGATATTTGAGCTCCCTCCAACTCTGACATTCCAGGGATCTGTGGAAACCAGACTGTCTGCTGGTCTGTTGAAATCCAGCAAATCCAGCCTGTGTCTTATCTGGACAAACAGGAAAGTTAAATGAACATTGGGTTGGTGGTGGGGATTCTTGCTAATCCTTGCTTTATTTTTGTAGAATAATTCAATTCTACAAATATTTATTGATTGACTATCAAGAGTCAAGATAAGGCCAGCATTTGGATAATTATTCTTATGTTTAAAAAGTCTATTCTCTATTAATATCCAGTGTGAGTTGTGAGGGTCGGAAGGAGCCAGGGCAAGTGAGGAGACTCCATTTTACAGATAAAGATGCTGAGGCCTTCTCTGTGCAATGTTAAATCCAGCTGATACAACCTTTCATGTGCCTCTCCTGGGCATAGCTGTAATTTTACATTTATGCATGTGATACTTTGATGACTGCTGGCCTTTCCCATGAAGGCATTTGCTCTAGAAGGAGAGGGATCTAGGCTGTTTCTTTACCTAACATAGTGCCTGGCACACAGCAGACATTCAACAAATATTTGTTGAATGCATGTATGAATGAAAGAGAGAAGGAAGAGGGTATGGAGGGAGGGAAGAAGGAAAGAAGGGGAGAAAGGGAGGAAGGGAGGAAAAGAAAGACAGAAGGAGAGAAGAATGAAAAAAGAAAGTAGGAAGACAAAGAGAGGGAGAAAAAGAGGAAGGATGGAAGGAAAGGAGGGAGAAAGGAATCAAGAAGCTATTAGAAGATCTGCTTGTAACTCTCCTGGCCAAAACCTTTTCCTCTGTGACTCAATTTCCTTCTCTATCAAATGAATAGTGATTTCCCACAGGCTTTGCCTCAGGGTTGTGCCTGGTGCTGAATGGCAATACAGTTGGCCTGGCCGTGCCCCAGATTTCCTAATTCAGAACCACGAAGGGTGGGATCCAGTTGTCTGCATTTTTAGCAAGCTCTCAGGTGATTCTGAAACCGTTCCCACAGAGTTGACAAGAATTGCATGCTGGGTTCTGGACAGAAATAGTGAGAACTAAGTATTCATCGGGATGCACTTTGACCCACTTCCTTGTTGCTAAAAGTCACAAAGCACTAGATCCTGACCATTGCAACCCCATTGTTCCTGTAGATAGGGTTTGTGACACTGGAGTCCCAAGACTGTTTGAGAATTGATTTGCATCCTCATTGTTCCTACAGGCAAGATCTCTAACATTAGAATCATAAGAATTTTGCTTAAAGATTGCTTAAGATGTTTTTTAGACCTTGAATTCCAGCAACCAGTTTGGAGACCCTTCCGGAAGGACAGGGTCAGCATGAGAATATGGCCTCATCCTCTCCCAGCCCCACGACTTCACCTGCACTCTTCCACAAATTGGCTTACCCCAAAACTCTTTTTTTTTTTTTTTTTTGAGATGGAGTCTCGTTCTGTCACCAGGCTGGAGTGTACTGGCACGATCTTGTCTCACCACAACCTCTGCCTCCCAGGTTCAAGTTATTCTCCTGCCTCAGTCTCCCAAGTAGCTGGGACTACAGGCACACATCAACATGCCCAGCTAATTTTTGTATTTTAAGTAGAGATGGGGTTCCATCACATTGGCCAGAATTGTCTTGATCTCTTGACCTCATGATTTGTCCCCCTCAGCCTCTCAAAGTGCTGGGATTATAGGCATGAGCCACAGCGCCCAGCCCCACTACAAAACTCCAACTCCAAACTCCTCCAGAGGTGGATCTGAGGTTTCCTCTCAACCCCTCATTCGATGACCCTACGATTAAACCTCTTTCTCTGCGGCAACCTGGTGTTTCGGTATATTGATTTGCTGTGGACATCACGACACAAACCTGTTCCAGTTACAATTCTGCTTCAGCTTGCTAGTCCCCAGACATTTGTAACTAGTAACCAAGAAGGCTTCTCAGGACCTGTCCAATTCTGACATCCTAGGATTTCCAAGTGATGCCTATACCAAGTTCACATGAGCTCTTCTCCCTCTCCCACCTCCCCTCTACTGAGATAGTACCAACCAGACTTGCCCCGGCAGTTCCCACCACCTCATTCCCCTCCTGCAAGCACCAGGTAATTTGTGTCAGATTTTATTCTCATCTCCTTATCTTTCCATTCCATCTCTGGGTTTTTTTGGGGACAAACTCCTGAATCTCACCTTTAGATCACAGTACTCCCATGCTGTGCAAATTACACGGAGGCGTGCTCACACCATTTTGGGCCCTGTCACCTTCTCAGGGAGCCACACATTCTAATCAGGGTGCACGGTAGAACTCAGCCATTTCCATGGCTGGAGAGAGACAATGGGGCCAGTGACTGACAGGCCGCAAATGCCAGGGAAGGGAGAAGGCACTTGGGGACCACACGAGTGCAAATGGCAGTATTTGCCAAGCCCAGAGTCTTCCCCATTGGACAGAAAAGCAGCCCTAGGAGGGGCCATAGCTCAATCATGCAGTGACAGCTACCCTTTTAGAGTGCTCAGCCTCCTGCCACACTGTTTTGACGGTGGTGTGGGGAGTGGAAATACCCTGCATGCGGCAAAGTCTGTACTCGGAGCCTCAGTTTGCAATCACACCCCATTATCTGACCACATCACAGGACACATGCGAGAGCAAAGGAGAAAAAGATGGAAATGTGATTGAGCCGTCCATGTGGTGTGCATGCTAACTTATCTCACCTCCCCCAAATCAGGTTGGACCCCCACTGACCACAGCCCAGCGGTGTGAACAGATGGCTATTTGCACAGTTATTTGGGCAATTGTTATTTCTATTCCAGTGAAGTGCACCTCCTAAGGACAGGTGGTCCTCATGTTGTTCATCTGCTTTCTACCTGAATATATCAGGCAGTGCGGAAAAAAGAAACCGAGGATAAGACTAAAGTCAGTGGTCCTGCCGGCTGACTTCCTTCCAAGGTGAGTGACCATGGTTCCAAAGTCCCACATCTCACCCTCAGCACCCACGAAGTAGGCACCCTGTATTCAAGAAAAATTGACTTTGGATTGAGTTCATACAAAACCAGGGAGTGGGAAGCAATGTTTCTCAGAACTCAAGTGAAAAAAACATAATGTAGTTAATATTAAATAAGGAGATTGGGTAACCCTGTCCCCCTGTTTCTTTTTTATGGTTTGTGTTGGTATGTCCTTGATCAGGGCCTGTTTTGCTTATGATTAATGAATGACTCACCTTCAGCTGCTTTCTGTATATTCCATACTCCTTATGAACTTGAAGCAGTCATGTCAAACTTGGCTCCCAAAAGAAATGCTCAGGAGTTTGGGGAAAAAATGTTGAGAGCTCAGAAGCCTTCTGGGGGTAAATGGATGCTGGGAAAGCATCTTCCCAGCCTGCAAGTTCCCAAACTATGATCTCTAAGTTTGCAATCGTCCCAAAGTCATGAACTTATTGGGTTTGTGTCATATGCTGGGTACTGTCCTGTCCTTGCAGAAGGCTTGAATCGCCACCAACATGCACACACAAACAAGTCACATTTTAGTTTGAGTCCTTGTTCTGCCTGGCACTCTCCCTTTTATGAGTGAGCTCGGCAAGTTTCTTCCCTTCTGTGGCTTCAGTTTTTCCGCCTGTTTAATGGAGCTTTCTCTAAGGTTCTTCCAGCTCTTTAGGTCCAGATTTCCAGAGCTGAAAGAATAAACAGAATAGGGTCTAGGTGTGGGCAGGGCTGCGCTGGCTCTTCTACCACTGTCGATCCTTTACCACTAGGCCCCAAGGGGACCCCACGAGTTTCCATCAGGACAGTCAGAGAATTGGATTCAACGGATGTGAGACTGAATCTGGCCCACCAGGCACTTTGTATTTGGTTCAGCATTAAAGGTAATGATGACCAAATGTATCCAGTCTCCAAGTGGGTCCAAGGCCAACCACTACTTGGTCTAGTCACCCATACTGCTTACCTATCTGGTCCTGAGTGTGTGATCCTGGATAAGCCGTCTCTTTGAGTCCCCACTTCTCTGTCATTTTGTGGTTTTAGGAGAGGATAGTGAGAGGTGTCAGATCTGGCAGTGCCTGCCCCACCAGGATAAAGGTCCGGATTCCCAGTGAAGGGTAACCCAATCCTGCTGGGCACCTCTCCAGACAGGTCCTCCTGTCTGTGGTCTCCAACCACCAAAGCTCAGAGGCACTCAGCAGCTCCTAACCACGTTGCTCATCTCCTGCCTGCCTGCTCCAGAAGAATGCACAGCCAGGGGACATGGAAAAAACCTGAGTTCAGAATGAATGGTGTGCAGTCATCCTTGCTCTTCCAATGGACCTTCAAACTGACATCATTAGGGCAGAGGTTGGGCACAGGGATGCCTGAGGCCTGATGCAGATGTGCAGCGAGGCTGGAGCCGGTCCCCAGAAGCAGCATTGGACCATTGTTCTCCCATCCCTGCTCCAGAGCCCAGGAGCTGATTGATCTTATACAAGCCTCAGGGCTTGTATAAGAATTGGCCCAATGAATTGACCCACTCATTCATTCCTCTAACAGTTCTGGAGTCTGAATGTCAAGGTAGGAGGGAACTTGAAGGTCCTTTGGCTAAAAATACTCTCATCCTGGAGGACATAACACACCCCGCTGAGTGCCCACACAACTCCAGATTATGTATTAAGTACCTACCATGTGCCAGGCAGGTGGAAGACACTTGGACTAAGAAGTTCCTGCCTCGTAGATTTAAATTGCAAATTATTACCCAAGGCAAAAATCTATATGACGTCAGGGAGAGGCATTCTATATGGGACTGAAGTTTTGGAGAAGAGAAGAGCTCCATCTTCTTGGAAGATCAAGGCTGTGGCATTTGAGATATGGGTTTCCTGGTGTAGGTAGGGAATGACCTGAGAAAACGTGTGGAGGCGGTCCTATGCCCAGTGTTTGCCTGGAAGGGTGAAGAGTTCAGTGTGGCTGGAGCCCAGGGCATTTGGAGCGGGTGCTACATAGCAGCTGAAAGGTGATTTAGGGACATGAGGAGTTGCATAATAATCTGCTGAATGGATATAACACACTCCAGTTTCTTAAGTTCTTCACAGATACTCTCTCATTTGATTTTTGAGGCAAGCCTGTTGGGTTTGGAGCTCGGCTTGCTTTCCAATGGAAGGGATTCCCTAGAACCACAAGACTGATGGTTCCTGGAGCCAGGCTGGCCCCTGCATGTTCAGAACTACAATTCCTGGAGCCTAGGGGCTGCCATAACAAGGGATGGTACACTTCTGTTTTTTTTCTTTTTCTTTTTCTTTTTGAGATGGAGTCTCATGCTGTTACCCAGGCTGGAATGCAGTGGCGTGATCTTGGCTCACTCTAATGTCTGTCCCCCAGGTTCAAGCAATTCTCCTGCCTCAGCCTCCCTAGTAGCTGGGATTATAGGTGCTCACCACCACACCTGACTAATTCTTGTACTTTTAGTAGAGACAGTGTTTCACCATATTGGCCAGGCTGGTCTCAAACTCCTGACCTCAAATATCTGCCCACCTCAACCTCCCAAAGTGTTGGGATTACAGGTGTAAGCCACTGCTCCCGGCCATGGGATGGCACACTGCTGGAGGCTAGGTGTCTGAAATTGAGGTGACAGCAGGGCCATGTGCTCTGTCTGGAGGCTCTAAGGAACAATCCCTCCCTGCCTCCTCCTACTTCTGGTGGATGCTGTCATCTGTGCATTTCTTGGCTTGCAGCTGCATTGCTACACTCTCTGCCTCGATCATCACATGAATTTTTTTTCCTCCTCTGTGCCTGTCTCTGTATGTCCTCTTTTCTTCTTCTTCTTTTTTTTTTTTTTTTGAGACGGAGTTTTGCTCTTGTTACCCAGGCTGGAGTGCAATGGCGCGATCTCGGCTCACCGCAACCTCTGCCTCCTGGGTTCAGGCAATTCTCCTGCCTCAATTTTTTAGTAGAGACGGGGTTTCACCATGTTGACCAGGATGGTCTCGATCTCTTGACCTCACGATCCACCCGCCTCGGCCTCCCAAAGTGCTGGGATTGCAGGCGTGAGCCACCGCGCCCGGCCTCTTTTCTTCTTTTAAGGACACCTCATATTGGATTTAGGATCCACCATCATCCAAAATGACCTTGTCTTAACTACAGTGGATCCTCATTCTTCATGAATTCTGTATTTGCTATTTACCTCCTCACCAAAATTTACTCGTTAAGCTGGAAATCAACACATGTGGTCATCTGCAGATATAAGCAGAGTAGTGAAAACTGTGGGTTGCCCAATGTGCGCATTCCCAGCTGAGCTCCAGTAAGGTGGTGCTCTGCTTTCTAGGTTCCGCTCTCAAAAAAACAAGTGTCTTTCTTGCACTTTATTTAGTGCTGTGTTTTTTGCATGTTTGTACTTTTTGTTGGTGACTTTGCTTTTTGAAATGACCCCAAAGTGCAGCACTGAAGTGCTGTCTAGTGTTCCTATGTGCAAGAAGGCTGTGATGTGCCTTATAGAGAAATTATATGTTAGAGAAGCTTTGTCCAGGCACAAGTTATAGTGCAGTTGGCTTTGAGTTCAATGAATGAATGAATCAACAATATGAGGAGGACAAGATGTCCTCAAGTAGAAGCATGCAAAAAAATATGCATGGCGCTGGGCATGGTGGCTCATGGCTGTAATCCCAGCACTTTGGGAGGTCTAGGAGGGCAGATCACCTGAGGTCAGGAGTTTGAGAGCAGCCTGGCCAACATGCTGAAACCTTGACTCTACTAAAAATACAGAAATTAGCTGGGTGTGGTGGCAGGTGCCTGTAATTGCAGTTAACTCTAGAGGCTGAGGCAGGAGAATCACTTGAACCCAGGAGGCGGAGGTTGCAGTGAGCTGAGATGCCACTACACTCCAGCCTGGGCAACAGAGCGAGACTCATCTCAAAAAAAAAAAAAAAAAAAAAAAAACTGCTCATCGTTGGTTAGAGAAAACACTGTGACAAGAAGATTGCAGGAACTTAACTCTGTTTCACCTAGGGGAAGTGGTTTAGAATTCTCTAATTCAGTGTTTGTAGTGACTTTATAGAGCATAACTGCTGTGAATAGCAAAAACAGACCAAAATCACACTTCCAAAGGCCCTGAAATAGGATAAGTTCCCATTCTGAGGTTCCAGATGGTCATGAATTTTGGGGGGACATTAACCCAGACTAGACTCCAATTTTAGGCTCTGTCTCCCTCACACCGGCAATTTTCCAAACTGGCCAGTCATCCAATTCTCCCTGGAACCTGGTTGAGAATGCAGAGTTTTAGGGTTCATACCCAAGATTATAATTCAATCCATTTGGAAAACGCAATTGGAATCTACATTTTCACAAACCCTGGGCAGTGTGATGACTGCTTCTCGAGCCTGGGGACCCCTGGATGTCACTTATTTCTCTCTGGACCTTAGTATCTCTTTCTGTTTCCAATTCCTGCAAGAGAAGGACACAGGAACAACCCTCTCTCCTGGGGACTCCCGTGGCTCAGCCTCAACCCCTGAATTTATGATGATGAAGAGATTCTAACAGTCTTTTGTATTCCACTTCAGCCATAAATGGAGCCTGAACAAAATTATGAGCATGAACTTGATCTCAAGCTCCCCAAACCAGTCCTGTTATCTCGGGACAGTTGATGGCCTTGTTTTTGCCAGGGTAGGTTGTATAGAAAACGTAGCCTGTGCTGAATTCCTCCAGTGGAATGGTGGGTGCTGACCATGAGAAACGCACAGCAAGTGCTCTGGCTCTGTGACAGGGACCCTGTGTACACGTCTCAATGGAGCAAGCCCCTTGCCCCTGCTAAACTGGCATTTATTTCTGCAATATGAACATATTGATACTAGCTGCTGCAGACAGTTGTGTGAGGATTAAATTAGAAAATGCCGGAAAGTCTCCTTGGCAGCATTATGAGCTTGGGATAAAGGTAAAACACTGGCAGCAGTAACATATTCTTAAATATCTTTGTCTTCACATTGCTATAGTTTTTTCCCGATGTACTTTCATGTTTATTTTCTCATTCGGTTCTCTTGGGAACCCTACGAAACAGGAAAGAAGGCACTTGCTTATCTGAATGCCACTTCCTCCCTGCATTTTAACTTTCTAGGTTAACTTTCTGAAACCAAAAGAATTTGTAAAAAAGAAAGACCTCTGGAGGAATCAAAGGAGATTGCAAGTAATTCACAAATGCCCTTCCTTGCTTAGAAACTCTCGACTCTTACTTTACACCCAATTTTAGCAAGAACTGTTTCTTGTTAAAGGTAATTAGAAGTGATTCCTTAGAGAAGAATTGGTGGTAGGTGAAAGTTCCTTGATGACAGAAGCAAGGAAAGGCAACTAACCACAGGGGCGGGGGAGAGGCAGATTATGCTTCACAAAGAAGACGAGGAATTGACTCAAGAATTTGACTCAAGAATGACTATGGGACTCTTGTTTAAGGGTATGGAGTTTCAGGCTTGTGACTGGCTGTCAGGTCTTCATTGCACCATCACTTTTCTGAAGATGAGCACTTTAGGATATGGTGTAATTTTGGGAATGGCATAAACAATCAGTTAGACTTACCTGGGATTGAACCCCACCCCATGAGTGTCTTCAGTACCAGCCCTGTGATCTTAGGAAAGTTAATCTGCTTCACTAGAACCTTTGTTTCTCCATCAGTACAATGGGAGAATAGTACCTGTGAGGCAGAGTTGGATGATTGGAGGTAATGATGTTTGCAAAACATCTGTCACAGAGCCTGGCACTAGCATTTTACAATGATGTGTTACATTAAAACAATTTCCAAAGCATTTCCACACAGGCTCTTTCATTTTCTCCTCATAATAACCTTGTATCCATCCATCCATCCATTAGTCCATCTGTTCATCTGTCCATCCGTTGGTCCATCTGTCCATCCATCCATCCATCCATCCTTCCATCCATCCATTCACCCATCCATCTGTCCATCCTTTTATCGCTAGACAGTGATTGGCACTGTCTAGTTATGCAGTTGTGAGCAAAACACACAGGAAGTCCCCACCTTTGAGATCTTAGCAACTGGTAGGACAGACAGACCACAGACAGGTGAGGAATCAATTTAATAGTTAGATGTAAGGTGCAAATTTTGTAACAGAAGAACTAAACAGAATGCTGAGAGAGGAAAGGAGATAATAAATGGGGAAGCCCTAGTGAAGGAAAGTAGACAGAGATGGCCTTGCCAAGAGGATCATATTGAAGCCAAAATCAAAAAGGGGCAGACTTCTTGATTGCAAAATCAAGAAAAGGGCTTTTAGATAAAGGAAACATATCCAAATGACCTCCAGTGGAGACGCTTGGATTATCGTATTCATTCATAACCCAACTATTTAGAATCACTAAGGCATAGCTGCTCTGTGAGGCTTTTTTTTTTTCTTTTACATCTGGGGAACCTATGAAGTTACATGTGAGTGCAAGGTCACGGGCCAGGAAATAGACCATTCAGTACTTGAGCCCTGGCTACTGCTCCCTAGACCGGCCACTACAGGAGAGCAGCAGTGGCTTCTGAAGGCACCAAGATGCCTTTTACAATACTGTACGAGATTTCCATTGCTTTGGCTAGAAAAAGTGAATTGGGGCACCTGTTGAGGATAAAAGATATCACTGTCTGGCTTATTACCTGAACAGAATAAATGCCCCGCTCCTGATCACTGCCTGGTGTGTGATATGTTGCTTTACAATTATCCCCTTGCACATGTGAGAGAAACTGAGGCCAAGAGAGACAAAGAAACTTGGCCCCGTCACGTGGAGGGTTTCGGATGGGGTCCAACCCTGGCTTCTGGCTGCTCTTCTAGGATTGCCCCCTCCACTGATCAAGTGACAGCTTGCCTGCCCCTTCGTGGGAATCCCAGAAGGCCAGCCCCAGTTGTCTCCCATCTCCAACCAGTGTGGCTTTTATCATATGTTCCTTTGTTGGTTTTCCAACCCAGACCAACCAGGTCATTTAGGTGTTGGTATGGCAAAGCGCAACGACCCACATTCATGTCCCTTCTTTCAAAAACGATGCAACTGGGATTACTGATAAGCCAGGCTACCTGTTGACCTTTGCTGGTGCTGGCCATCCTGTGGTTTCTGACTGTTCACCAAATTTGTCCAGAACGATTTGTGCTTTGACCATTAATCTGTAACCAAGTATTTCCCTGCTGATTTGAAAAAAGCAATGAAACCTACTGTCTGTGCGAAGGGCTAACAGTAAAGCAACACATCAGTACGGCACTTACTTGGGCCAACATGCAGATGTCAGCTGCTCATGGGTGCCTTTCCTAATGTTTCCAGATACCCTGCTCCTTTCCAAGAAGGGAGCCTGCAGGAACAAAGATGTAGGAAAGGACAGTGGCAATGACCCCCATCTGTCTTAGTCCAACTCAGCCCTTGCAGTAGATGAATGCCAAGCTCCATGTGCCCCCGACATGCCCGGCTGTGTTCCAAGGCAAGAGAGCAAGGATGTCCTGACTTGTGGCCCACTGGCACATCCACAGGCTTGGCATGACTTGGTCAGGCCATTGCCCCTCTGTTGAAGTGGTTGCCCTAGGCCCATCACTGCAGACCCCAGATATCCTGCCTCCTTTCTGACCAGAAAGCAGGGGGATGTGTGACTCTGGAATCAACTGTGATTGGATATGTACCCAGCTTGGTAGTGAGTGTGGCTGTGGGTAGTCACGGTGCCCCTGGGATGAAACTCTGGGCTCCCAGCCTGGTCTGCTCACAGGGGTGTCAGAGGCTGCCCTGCAGGGATCATTTCCAGAGCTGTTCAGAGTTAAGCTTCAGACTCAGATAAACCTAGGGTGCTTTCTCTACCATGTGATGGTGAGTGAGTTACCCCATCTACTGGTGCCTCAGTTTCCTCATCTGCGAAGTAGGAAACTAGTGGCACTCATTGCTCAAGGCCTCTGTAAGGATGAAATGAAATAACATACCCATTAGCTGATATAGTAAGTTGTAAGCAAATACCAGTGAAGAGTCTGATTTGATGGTCGATTCCCCCAGCACCCAGCTCCTGGCCACTGGCTTTGAAAGGGGCGATGCATGAGGCTGGGCAGTGTTGGCTTGGCCTTGCTGCTGTCTAGCGGCCCATGACCCCTGGGGACACGGAGCCATCCAGAGGACACACAGTGGCTGAACCCACAGCAGTGGCTATTGACTCCGTGCAAGATGTCATACAATTGCCCCGAGATCATGATCACAGCAACTCTCTAGCAGATTTTGTGGATGCCTCATCCTCCATCCCTTTGGCCCATCTGAGTTGACTAAAGTTGCAGATAGCTCATGGTAGGCAGAGAGCATCCAACAAACCCTGTCTTTCTCTTTTCCTTTCTTGGGCACCAAGAGAGCTTGCTTGGGTTAAATGCCAGCGTGTAGCCAGGCTGTGTGTGTGTGTGTGTGTGTGTGTGTGTGTGTGTGTGTGTGTGCATGCACATGCCTACACATGCATGCATGTACATGCTTCAACCAATGGGGATCAGAGTCAGTGGCTAAATGGCCTAACCTCTCCATCCTCCAGGGGATGATTCTGAAGTGTCTTTCACACAGTTCCTCAGAGGGCCCCAGTAAGATCAAGCCCCAGTTGCTCATGGCAGTACCAGATCGTGGACAAACACTATACAGCTTTCATCCCTTCATTGTTCAATTTCTCCCTGCCTTGCTTGTGCTTCCTGGAATCACCTCCTATCATCTCCTAAATAAACCATCTGCATCCAACTAGGGTTGCCTTAGAGGAACTTAAGTTAAAACAGCCTTGGAAAGCCTGCCCCAAGTTTATGGGACCAGGTGTCCCCTGGAGCCTCAGCTAAGGGCTCTACTCTGGCCCTTCCGTGGGCCGGCTGTGCCAGAGACCAGCTATTGTGTCAGCCTCCCTCTGATGGGGACTCAGTGCCTCATCCCTCTACACTGTGTAGCATGGTTGGGCCTCTTGCTCCAAACCTGGCCCCTACCCACAGGCAGCAAGGCCACTCCGACCTGGCTGAACCCTCAGGGTTGGCACACAGGTCAGCAGACACCTGTGTGGAAGGTGTTACTTCTGCCCCTCTCACCAGGAGAGAGAGGGCAATGGCTGGAAATGCCTTTCTGTGTACAGGCTCGTGGATAGACGGGTGCCTTCAGAAGTCTGAATTCCTGGGTTTCTAAAGGACTGCATGGACTACGTGATGCATTTTTAAGTACAGAGAGCTGCTCACAGCCCAGCAGCCTCTTCCTTATGCCTCCATCTAGCAGGGTTCAGGTGTCACATTACTCAGAAGGGGGTGACCCAATGAAATTGTGACATGTGAAGGTGGGAAGGTATCACATTGGAGGGTCTTTGAGGTAAGAGACAGCCACCACCTGTGGCTCCGGCTGCCACTCTCCAAGTCCACTATCCTGGTCAACCAGCCCACTGATTCCCTTTTCTCCTCTCTGCGTCCCATTGTCACTTTAGGATCTCCTTGGACAGAGGATGGGAGGGAAAGGTCAGGAAGAGGTGGGCAGGGCTCTGGGGAGACAGGGATAAACAAGACAGACACATTTCTTGCTCTGGGGCAGCTTTCAGGCTAATGAGAGTAGATAACAACAAACACATACACAAGATCATTTTAGGTCGTATTGGGTCCCCTGAAGAAAATAAACCAGAGTAATGTGAGAGAAAGTGATGAGTGAGAGAAAGAGTACTTTAAGTAGGGGGCCAAGGGAGGTCAGTCTGAGGGGGTGACTTTGGGCTGTGGCCAGTATGACCTGGTGGAGTTAGCCAGGTAAAGATCTTGAACAGTGTTCCAGGTGGGAGACACAGCAAAGGTGGAGGTCTTGAGGCTGGACTGGGCTTGGTGTGTTCCAGGTCTAGAGGGTAGAGCAGGGGGACAAGGGGTGAAGGTCATAGCAAGAAATGAGGTCAGAAAGAAGAGCAGGCCAGGTGACCTGGAGCCATGAGGATGAGGTGCATAATTCCATGAAAGGACATGGAGAAGTTACTGGGAGATTTGCAGCAGGGGAATGATATGACCAGATTTGTGTTATTTACCTTTTTCAAGATTAGGAGTTGAGGTATAAAATACATTTAGGAAGTGTGTAAGTGCCCTCACCTTAGTGAGCATTCAGTGAATTTCCATCACATGTGCACCTGGGTTGCCTTAGAGAAAATCCAGGATATTTCTAGCACCCCAGAGATTAGTATTTCTAAAAGATCCCTTCGACTGCTCTGTGGAGAAAGCATTGCAGAGGGCTGAGAGTTGAAACAGGGACACCAGTTAGAGGCAATAATTGGTCATCCAGGCTTGGATTAGGGTGGATTCAGGGAAAAAAAGGAAATGGTATGTTCAAGAGGTTTTTTGCGGATAGAGCCAAGAAGAGTTGCTGATGGGCAGATTAAGATGACGAAGAGCAAGAGGATTAGAGAAGACAGCTCAGATTCTTTTGGCTTCAGGAAGGAGGTGGGCTCATGAACTGCTGTTAGGAATGTAAATTAGTACAGGCATTGGAGAAAACAGGAGGGGGGCTCCTTAGAAAACTAAAAGTAGAACTGATCCAGCAATCGACTTCCAAGGTGATGTAGTTCGGCTGTGTCCCCACCCAAACCTCATCTTCATTTGTGGCTCTCATAATTCCCACCTGTTGTGGGAGGGACCTGGTGGGAGATGATTGAATCATGGGGGTGGTTTCCCCCATACTGTCCTTATAATAGTGATAAGCCTCAAGAGATCTGATGGTTTGATAAGGAGTCTCCCCTTTCACTTGGCTCTGATTCTGTCTTGTCTGTCACCATGTAAGACATGCCTTTCACCTTCTGCCATGATGGTGAGACCCCCCCCAGCCATGTGGAACCATGAGTCCATTAAAACTCTTTTTCTTCATAAATTATCTAGTCTTGGGTATGTCTTCATCAGCAGCATGAAAACTGACTAATACATAAGTATATATCCAAAAAAAGGGAAATCCGTATGTTGAAAGGATACCTGCACTCCCATGATCACTGCTCTATCCACAGTAGCCAAGTATGAAAGCAACTTAAGTGTTCATCAATAAATGAATGGATAGAGAAAATGTGGTATATTTGCAGTTAAATACTATTCAGCCTTAAAAAAGAAGGAATCTCTGTCACTTGCAATAATGTGGATGAAGTTAGAGCACATGTTAAGTAGAATAAGCCAGGCACAGGAAGACAAATACTGCATGATCTCAGTTACATATGGTATCCAAAAAAGTTGAACTCACGGAAACAGAGTAGACTGGTGGTTTCCAGAGGCTGGAGTGTGAGGGGATTGGGAACATGTTGGACAAAGGATACAGTTTCAGTAAGTTGGGAGGAAGAAGTTCAAGAGATCCATTGTATATACATGATGTATGGCGGTGACTGCAGTTAATAATGATGTTGTATACTTGAAAATTGCTAAGAAAGTAGATTTTAAGTGTTGTCGCCACAAAAATCAAAATATGTGAGGTAATGCGCATGTTAAATAACTTGATTTAGCTATTGTGGGAAGTAAAAAAGTGCCTCTTTAAAGTTTCCTTTCTTGTTAAAGAATAAATTTGCTAATAACTGTTTGTTAAACTCTCTCCTATGTAGCCGCTAAACATGCCATGCTTACAGGCACGTAAGCTATGTAAGATGTGCCTTTCACCTTCTGCCATGATTGTGAGGCCTCCCCAGCCACATGAAACTGTGAGTCCATTAAACCTCTTTTTTAAATAAATTACCCAGTCTATTCGTTTATAATTCTTTATAAATTACCCAGTCTATTCTATGTCCTTGTGCTTTAACCAAAATATCTGTGATGGATGTCCTCACAGGCATGTTCCAGTTCACAGCCTATGCTCCTTACTTGTTTAGAAAAATTTTAAGTTATTAGCCAATTAGGTTTTAGTTTAAATTGTAAGGTCTGGCTCCAACCAATGAAAATCAAACACGGTAGTAAGACCAACCCCAAATGCCTAATGGATAAATATGTCTGCTCTTCCTTTGTTCATTGTACTCTTGTGACAAAATGCAGTGCGGGAAGTAAAAAAGTAAAAAATTTCTCGCTAAAAATTCCATTGTCTCAGTGCTAATTTTTCTTTGCAGCACTGAGCATCTTTTTCCAACACTATTCTACCATATATGCGTATATCAAAACATCATGTTGTATACCATAAATATGTATAATTTTACTTGTCTATTAAAAATAGTTATAATTAAAAATGGTACAGTAAACTATGGAAAATAGTTTGACAGTTCCTCAAAAACTTAGTAAAGAAAGGAATGGGCCGCCAGGCATGGTGACTCACACTTGTAATCTAAGCACTTTTGAAGGCTGAGGCAGAAGGATCACTTGAACCCAGGAGTTCAAGGCCATCTTGGGTTGATATAGTGAGACCCCATCTCTACAAAATATCTAAAAATTAGGGCATAGTGGCACATGCCCGTAGTCTCAGTTACTTGGCTTAAGTGGGTAGATCAATTGAACCCTGGAGTTTGAGGCTGCAGTGAGCTGTGATTATACCACTGTACTCCAGCCTGAATGACAGAGAGAGACCCTGTCTTTAGACAAAACAAAACAAAACAAAAAACAAAAAAAAAAATAATAAAATAAAAGAACAAAGTGAATTGTGGGGCCATGAGGCAGATAGGGGAACGAACATGTTGGGGTCAGATAAGATAGCCTAGGTGTTTGAGACAGGTAGTCCCTTGAACTGGCTAATACAGGGGTGCCTATAGCCACCCTCTGCCTTCCCCTGACTCCAGAGCAGAGCCCCCAGGAGATGAGCCCCAGGATGGCAGGATGGGCTTAAGGACTTAAGAACACAGCCCTTGGCTGGCCCGAAGGCATCAGCAGAGGCGGGGAGGACAGCTGTAAGTGCACGCTGCCGCCTTCTCAGCTGTGTCCCTTGGAAACCTGGGTCACTAGAAGGAGACGTGATGGGCGGGAAGGGACGTTGGGTTGTCACCCGCGAGCCATCTGCTCACTAATGCAAACAGCCTTGTTTGTCAGGTGAGGCAAGGAAAAATGACTAGGGCAGCCCCACCACATAGCCCAGGGAGAGGGGTCTCTGGACCCATGAGGTAATCCCACTGATGATGCATGGCCTGGAGAAGAGTTGGGTTAATGATCTTCCGAGGGACCCGGGAGTAAAACACAGTAATTTCATAATACAGCCCGTGATGGATTAAGGCATGTTAATACCAGGAGTATACATTAAGGGAAATGATCCCACTGGCATACTAAATGGCAAAATAAAAGCACTTTTAGAAACTTCCATGATTAATTAGTCTGCCCTTTTAGTTCCGTACCATGATAAAGTAAATCTCACTTCTCCTGGTCACCTCCCAGGCAATTCCTCTAAAGCTCCCTGGCCCTCCCAGACCCCCGTGGAGGCCAGCCTAGGGTGAGAGCTCAGACCTGCAGCCTGGGACATGGCCTCACATCCTCTGCCTTGGCTGCAAGTCATCATCATCATCATATCATCATCATCTTCATCATTTCCATTATGAGAAGTTACCAAGCTCTTAGTGTATGGATGCACATGAAATTGCCAGTGTTTGGTGATTTGAGATTGATTTGAGATTCCACAGAGATTGTAGTTTAACCTAATCACAAGGTTTGGTTTAATACTGTGGGTGAAGCTCTTTGCAAAGGAGAGGCAGACAGAGCTGAGAAATGTGGACTCCACTGTCATGCTGTCTAGTGTGGACCTCAGCTATCCTATTTACCAGCTGTGCAATCTTGGGCAAATTATAGAAAGTTTTTATGCCTCAGTTCTCTCTACAAAATAAGGAGAATAAGAAATCTACCCCATGTGACTATGGAGGTACAAGGAGGTGAATTATTTAACAGGAGATCATATGGTCTTCACTGCATAGTGGGCACTGCAAATGCATGCCCAGGGCCTTGAACAGCACCTGCCACATAGTAAGTGCCCAGTCAATGTTAGCTTCTGATGTGCTGGCTCTATCAATATTACTCAGCTGCCCAGAAAGGCAGTAACCATTGATATCCCCATTTCACAGGTAGGAAAAGTTGAGGCACAGAGTTCATGGGTTGCTGAAGCTCCTATTAAAGGGCAGAGTCAGAATTAGATCCAGACAGGCTGATCTCTGAGTCTTTTAACAGTGTGCTTCCTGAACACTCCTGTCCCCAGCTCCTTCTCCTTGGGAGGAAATGCCTGCTTTGGTTCTTCTCAGAGGTGGCAACTCTAGAATCTGAGTCAGGAAGAGTCTCTGAGCTTGGGCTGAGGAATTTTTCATCTGGATGCTGCTTTTCTTTTTGGAGGAGCCTCTTGGAAGCCAGATCCACACCATCGAAGATCCATATATTGGAGGCAACTGCCAGAGACCCAGGGTAAAGGCTCAGCCCTGCCACTTACTCACTGGAATACTCCAGGTGAGCTGTCTGCCTGAGTCTCATCCTCCAGGGTCGTGGTGAGACATTGAAAAGACAAGGCAATAGGAGGCTTTGCAACCTGCACAGTAAAGAACAGATGTGAGGTGGGATTCATGATCTCTGCCGACAGGCCAGTGGGGAGCCTTTCCTGCAGTCTTGTTGCCAGCCCTCTGCTGCAGGAGCACCAAGGGAAGTTCTTTCCTGAGCAGCGGAGGCAATGGTAAGCAGCTGGCTTCCAGCCAAGTCTACCTTCCATTTGGGCCTTCCCAAGCTCCCTGTCTACCTGGCTGGCATCCATAAGAGTCTTCGTGCAGATTGATTCACCTGCTGAGATGCCAGTACATGATGGCTCATCAGACAGCTCACCTGTGTCATCCTGGAAACTGCCTGCATCTTACAGACCTTGTTAGCTTCCTTGTAATTCACTCATCCCTTCAACAATGACTGAGTGTTCACTCCTGCTTGGGTCAGCTGGAGTGCAGCAAGAATACAGCAGAACAGTTCCCGGCATTTGTGGAGCTTATATTCAAGGGACGTAGGCAGAGACTGGCCACCCATTTCGGGGCTTATTGAGAGAAGATGGGGACAGAATTCTATCTCCAGAGAATATCTGGGCAAGCATAGTAAACCCCCACTCCTCCAAGGCTGGGCAAGGAGCATCAGTGGATGCAGCAGGTCAGATGGTATGCAAAAGGGAGTGGTGAGGACTGCGGTGCTCTAAGACCAATTTCTGTCTATAGAAGGTGGCTATTGCTTAACTCCAGCCAATGGGAATGCAGGCCCAGTGGTCCTATCTAGAGAATTTGGAAATCCTGATTTTTTTTTTCTGGAAATTTTCTGATTTTTAAATTGTAGCAATTAATTCAAAAAAGTTTTAACATGCGGGTTAAATGAAACCCGTCCACTCACCAGATCTGGACCACAGCCTGGCAGTCAGTAACATCCTGTTCAGAGCATGATTATGCACCATTGTTCGTTGACTGGATCCTGTGCTTGTGTATAGCACTCTACAGTATGTACAACACTTTCCCAGAGAAGGCATCATCTTGTGATCATAACAGCCTGGGGAGGAACACTGTCACCAGGTGTCCCCTCAATGAACGTGAACTGAGACCAACCATGCACCAGCCATTATTCTACGCAAGGGCATATTTGGCAAATGACACACCAGAGAAGTTGAGCAACTCAAATGCGCTGTGACCAGCAGGGAATTCTTTTCAGTATTGAAAAGTGTTTCTCTCTTACCTCTGCAAGACCCAAACATAAATCCCGTAGCTGCCGCTGAGATCCAGAAGCCCAGAGCTTGACTCCCTGGGTTCACTCCTAGCTCTAGCCTTCTGTCATGAGCATGCAAAGTGTCAAAGATAATAGCAACAGGACCTGCGTCATAGGGCAGTTACGAGGATACACCACAGCAACGCATTTAAATGCTTCCTTCCCAGTCAGTACTCAGGGCATATTGCCATTATTGTGGGGGATTTTACAGTTTTGGAAATGGTGTTAATTGAAAATTTTAATGATATGAGCCAATGCCTATAATGCAATGTTAAATTTTTAAAAAGCAGGCACCAGACAGGCTAACTTTATTTTTGTATTCACAGGCCAAATGCTGCAAAGAAGCAGAAAAGGAGATGCATAAAAACAGAAGAAATTTGAGGCACTAGGATTATGGGTAATTTTAATTTTCTATCTAATCATTTTCTGAATTTTCTAAAGTCAGCATGTGTTGATTTAAAACCAGTGCAAGATAATTTTTTTTAAAAAATTAGGTTCCTAGTCTTTCAGAAAAAAAAAGAAAAAAAAAAAAAAACAGCTTTATCATTTCCCTCCCTACCCTGCCATCTGCTTTCCAGAGAACCCCCTACCCTCAGAAATCCCACTCGGTCTTGAATTCCCTCTTGGGCACCATTCCTTCTGGAATCCCTGAGGAGAGGGGTCCCATGGTATTCTGATCCAGTCCCCAAACCAGAACATACGCAATCCAGGCCCAAACCCAGTCACCCTTGCTTGCCTGTAGGTCCCACCCATGCAGGAGTCTGTCAGAAGAAGTCATCCCGCCCCACCCTCCACAAGCCAGAAAACAGAGGAGCCCATCGCAGGCTTATCCTTCCCACTGCCCAGGACAGAGGCACCAGAATTGGCCTGTTCACCTTAATGTCTCAGAAAGTCTTTAGATTTATTTGTGGGGATAGACTGAGTACTATACAGTTTGATTATTTATTTCCTACTTTTACAAAGCTCCTAGGAGTGCCAAAAAAAAAAAAAAAAAAAAAAAGGAAGATAAGAAAACCAGAAGCAACCTGTCTCTCTTTCCACATTCATGCGGATCAATGAATGAATGAATGGATAAGTAAGTCATGTAGGCTGCTGTGGAATCTTGGCCTTTACTGTGAAATCATGAGCTCCTGAGTGAATTCATTTCCTCTAAATTACATACCTGTTGGGTGGGGAAAGAAAAATAAATCCATAGTCTAAATGTGCTTCTTTTAAAAATATGGACGATGTGCAGATTGTACAGACAGACAAATATAGATTTTAAGAGTATAAAGTTCTGATCTAAAATTACATTAATCATTGTTACATTTTAGACTTTGTAGGAAATAGCAGTACATAAGTGTGACTTTCAAATTAGCATTTGAAAGTGTCTGTGAGGTAGGTGAGGGTTTTCACAAACTGTGTTTTTCACTTTTTCTTTTTTCTTTTTCTGAGCCTTGAACTGCATGCCAAAAACCATGGGGCTTTGAGCCTAAAATTGTATGACATTTATCTGCAATCGGAAAATTAGGTTGATAAATTATTCTTCAAAGTCATTGGTTAGACTTTGAATACAAATTTTCCACCCACTCGCCCCCAAATTATTTTTTTAAAGGGCAGGCAAATTTTGAGCTCCCCTCCTTGTCTTGACCTATCACTGGCAATGAGGCCCAAGAAGAAATGCAAAATATAAAGGACGAGTCATTCACCTCATTATAGGACACCATCAGTGGTGCTTCCTTAGCCTCTTAATTCATTTCTTCTAGTTTTTCTTGTCACATCCACTTGCTTTATAGCTTACTAACTTGCAAGTTATAGTTGTAATTTATGGTCAAAATTGAGTGGTAGCAAATCAAAGAATATTTCCATTGATTACCCTAAATTGTCTAATCTCCTGTATGTTTTTAGAACTTGATTGGGTGGTATTTACTGATTGCCTTCATCTAATTTAAAAATCAATCAATAGCAACAATGAGTGCTGGGGGATAAATTGAGTCTAATGCAGCCTAACCGCGGCAAATATCCATCAGTCGGCTACTCACAATCACATCTGTGGGCGGTTTTAATACATAAACCAGAACCGCCTGGAGCTGGGCGTCCCGGGCAGATGCGCTGAAAATTTCTGCTGGCATCTCATGCTTCTTGCGTTGTCTATTTAGGGTGATCACCCGCTGCTAAAACGAACATATTTCACTACAATAAAGCTGTAGCAAGGGAGATAAAAACGAGATCTGATTGCATTTCAAGGCTTGCTAGTCCATCTTGTTCCCCCACACCCTCTGAGGACATTAGTGGGAATTAACATAACTCCAGCTTTTCTTGTTAACTGCACTATCCCAAAGAGAAAATTCATGTGCTCTCGTTAATCTATCCCTTCGATGTTCATGCACATCTGTTTTTATTTTCATCCAGTGCTTTCTGGGCATTTTCTATGGGACAGTCACAGTGCAGGGCATTTTGATCTGTTACAGCATTTAGTACTTACACATAACCACGGGAGGGTGTGAGCTCCATAGTATAGACAAGCAACTGAGGCTTCAGTGAATTCAGCAGTTGACCCCAGATCATGAGGCCAGGTAAGAGGGAAGGCTGGGTCTTTGGGCTGTCCACATAACCATGTCCTAAATGCAGGACATCTGGAGAATGAAAAGGGGACCAAGTCCAAGTCCTCTGAGAAACTTACATCCAGTTGGTAGTCAAGCCTGTATATAATTCACAATAGGACAAAATGGGATGAAATTGTGCTGCAATTGTCATGCAAGTCATCAGTCATGGGGCAATAAGGAGGCAGAAAGAATAATTTGTAACTTAGAGACTGAAGAGTTGGAAATATCATTTTATGGTTTTTTGGACTGTCTAGAGGTGGCTGGGCCCCAGTTAAAAAAAAAAAAATCAGGCTCTCCGGCAAGGGCAGATGGAACATAATCTTTCCATGTGTTTATTTGTGTTGATGTGCAAAGTGGCTTAGTCCCCTTTGACCCCTAGGACTGAGAATTTGTTCTGGTTTGCCCTGCCAACACTCATCCACCCCTGGGAAAACCTGGGAAGTCTGTGCGCTCAACCTGCTCTTTACAATGGTGAACACCTTTAACCTCGGCACTCTTGGGGGAAGCCCTCTGATGTTACAATAAACTTTAGAGTGGTTTTGAAGACAGGAATTTAGGAAGACACTCACCTGACTATTCCTTAATTGAGAAATTCCACTTGGCATCACTGGAAGACTTTATATGTAAGCACAGGCAAATACATCAAAATGCTCAATTTTACCCTAAGTAAAAGTTTACCCATATTTGGAGGGAATTCCAGGTCATCTCTATCTGCCTCAGAATCAGAGTCAAGCTAATTTCCCAAGAAAATGACAAGTCCTTGAGAACTAGGGCAGCACTGGGCAGAATCTGCATGGGAATAGGCCTGCTGCTTCCATGAGAGCCAATTCCCAGACCTATAAGCTCCTCAAGCCAGCTGGCGAACATCAGCTTATCAGACCCAAGAAAATGGCTTCATATGCATCAACATAAGATACCAAATGTGACAGCCCCGCAAGCCAAGAGCTGTCCTGTGTTGTAGTTCAAAGGGAATCAGTGACTTTGCAAGTGAAAAGCTGACCTAACTTAAAGAATGATTCATAGATCTTGGAATTGGTAGCAACTTCCACAGGCTTCCACCCTATTCTGTTAGACTGCTAGAGATCTCAGAACATCACACAACCTTTTCTTCTTCAAAAATATGGCTACACCCTCATCACTGGGCTGTAAACTTCAGAAAAGCCATGGTTCCCACCTTGTTCCCTTTTGTATAAATAAAAATTTCAATATGTCTTTTTGAATGAGTGAATTACCGAACGTTTTCCCACCACCAGGCTCGGTTTTATAGACCCAGTGATGATTGGCCAGGCTTTTCCTGGTACCATCAGTGGCAGGGATCGGGTACTTGAAATTCACTCTTTCCTTTCTATTTCCCTGGTACTGTCTGCTTCTTTCTCTGTTAAGTCCCCCTGGTTGAGACTACTGGTTGTCTGCAATATATAGTCTCCCTCTTCTTCTGTAATAAGAAAAACCTTATATTTTAGCTGGGCATGGAATAAAGTCGACATTTGCCAGCCTCCCTTGCAGGTAAGTGTGGCCAGGTGAGTAATTTTAGTTCACAATAGAGGGGGGTGAAATTTTGTAGCTGTCCCTGAAAACTTCTTTTAAAGAGAGTTGGCATACCACATAAAAACATGCATATGTTTATAGCAGCTTCTTTCATAATGATCAGAAACTAGAAACGACGAAGATGTTCTTATGATGTGATGAGAATGACACTTTATCTCAGTTGTCTTCTTCCCAAAATCTGTAACTCCAGTCTAAACACGAGAAAGACAGCAGAAATTTCCAGTTGAGGGACATTTTGTGAAACGCCTGATCAGTACTCCTCAAAACTGTCAAGGTCATCAAAAACATGGGAAGTCTGCAAAGTGGTCACAGCCAAGAGGAGACTAAGGAGACATGATAACTAATTGCAAAATCTTGAATGAGATTCTGGCACAGAAAAAGGACATCAGGTAAAAACTAAGGATATTTAGTGAGGTATGGAGTTTAGTTAGTAACAGAGTATCCATCCTGGTTTATTAATTTTGAGAAATGTATCACATGAACATAAGACATTACTAGTAGGGGAATTGGATTGTGGATGCTACGAGAACTCTCTGTACTATCTTCACAATGTTTTATAAATAAAAATTTCATAACTAAAAAAAGAGTTGGTCTGTACTCTGTCCAATATCTCTTGTTCACTCCTTTGTGTGACTTCCTGGAACATTGGATCTGTTGGCCGCCATCTTGGGACGTGCAGACAATGCAGCCCCCACGACCCCAAGGATGGTGGAGCAGTGAGCGGGAAGGAAACTGGGTCCCTGGGGACTTTGTGCAGCTGAGCAGCCACACCAGGCCCGGATGGCTGACTTCCCGGCTTTTATGTAAAAGAGAGATAAAGTCTGATCTTGTTGAAGTCTTGTTATTTTAGGTCTCTGTTTCTCACAGCCAAATCCAATCCTCATGGACACTGTCCTTTGCTTGTTTTTCTTTGAGACACAGGTCCCTTCGGTGGAGACACAGACTGTTCTGTGGGGATGGGTGGCTCAGGGCCTCTCCCACTTGACATTCTCCACTGGAGAGGCTATCGAGGCTCTTCTGCATGATGCACAGTGTGGAGACCACCACCCTGTGCCACTGATGTTATGACTGTTTGGTTTTATGGGAGTCGATGGGCCATAGTGTGTTAGAGAATCTGAGAGGTGATGTGTGCTACCTGGGGAAACAGAGGCCTCAAAAGAGGAATAGACCCGGCATTTTAGAGCTAGGACTAGAAGCCCATTGCCATGCCTCCTGACATCATCATCTTTTTATTGTGCCAGTAGTTTCTAGGTTGGTTCCAGAGAGCCCCAAGGGCGGCAGAGACACGAAATGGTGGAAAGGGGGTGTGACCAGGGATCTGTGGCCAGTTGAGCAAAGCCCAGGTTCTCAGCCTTCACATAAGGCAGAGCAGCTGATTTTGACTATGCCACATATTAGACTTCTGCGAGGGCTCTGATGATACAAGTAAAAATAATATGTAAATAACAATGTGTAAAAGTCACTGCCATTGTTATGTTGATGCTCAATGTTTATTGAGCATCTACTATGCCACCAGCACTTCTACCTGTAATATTTCATCAAATTCTTATCATGAATATGCAGCCTTATTTTACATATTGAGAAACTGAAGTTCTAAGAGGTGAAGTAACTCACCAGCTGCAACACCTGGATTTGCCTGATCCAAAGCCTGTCCCAACCACTAAATCACACTGTCCTCCCTGTTGTGAGAAGTTAGGAGACCTGGGACTGTACCATTAGCTGGTTTGCCATGTGGCCCCATGCAGGATCCTTCCCTTCAGTGCCCTTCAGAGTCTGTTACCACCTGTTGCCAAAGAGGGTGGCATTGATGGCGCCTCCATCAATCAGTGACCAGAGGCCCAAGAAGTCAGCTTGCAAGGAGCTTGGAGCCTTCCCTGATGTCACTACTTCTTTCTTGCCTTAGCCACATTCCCAGCCACTGGCACCCCTGGGTTGCACTCGCCCTTCTGTCTTCCTCGCAGAAGCCTGACAGAAGGGGTCACCTTCTTGTTCTGCTAAAGAGTCACCATCAAGGGTGAACACTTCCAGGTTGGGGGAGGGCTGTCCATTACCAGGACATCCATCTATCTGTCATCAAGAGGCATACCCATCACTTACATAAACTCACCTCCAAGATGTCAGGGTGGGAGCCATTTTTTAAAAATTACAATAAGGCTATTACTATCATTAGGCCTACCTGAGAGAGCCTCTCTTGATGATGGAAGAGGTTTCAGCTCTCCAGCCTCCTCCGCGGCGGGTCATTAGTTAAAAGGGCAGGGTGTGTGGGGGTGCGGGGAGGGGCGCTGGAGCTGCAGGCCAGGTCCGAACCACAGGGCTCCCTTTGGAGAAAGGAGCTGGAGACAAATGATTCGAGTCTGAATTCCATATACACCGGAGATTGCTTATCGATCCACATCAGAATATGCGGGCTGGCCCCGGGGACCGGCTGAGTATTTTCCTAGGGAGTTAATAACGTGGCCGCTGAGCTGTCTTGTCCAATTCACTGAAGCCAGGCCTCTAATCAGCACCGAGTTTCTTATTTTGAGAATTCTTGCCACTTGTGAGTGCTGCCTCCCTTCCACTCTGCTGGCCCCTGTCAGTGATTGAAATGACAGCCCGTGGATGGGGAGGCTAATCAAATTGTTTATTATCGACCTAAATCAATATGTATAGATTGTCGAAACATCACTGTCACACTGCCAAAAAGTCATACTAATAATTCCCTGCCTGCAGATGTAATCCAGCAGCGATTTCTCCGACTTGAATTACATCTGAATTTAGAGGAGTGAAAACAATTAGAATAGGATGTGGGATGAGGGGGGCGCAGACGGAACCGTGTGCTAGGCAGCATGTTTACACAACTTGGTAGAACTGCAATAGGCATTAATGATGAAATGTCACTTTGGCCTGCTTAAATATGAGTCCTCAGGTGGGGAGAAAGTCAAAGAAAACCTGCAAGAGGAAAGCAAGAGAGATCTAAGGGAAGTGCTCCCCGGGCAAGGGCCGTGCTGTGCAGGGAGAGGTGGAGGGGCTGGGCTCAGGGCAGCTGAGATGTGGGCAGCCTGGGCCCCAGCTCTGGACTATCTGTGGGGGAGAGATGTATATATTTATGGGCTATCTACTGGGGAGACACAGCCATGCAGGCAACAGTAGCTGCATGAACACACTCTCCTTTTCCCTCCAGATTCAGTAAACTGGCATGGCTTTGCTCCCTCCCAGAGGGGAGTTTGAGCAGGGAGACGGAGAATTGGAGAATTTGAGGGACTAAAAACTATGCTAATTGAGCACCTTGAATGTGTGTGCTCTTTAGAACCAGGCCACTGCTAGCCAATGTGTGTCTTGTTAAGAATTAGGCCAGCCTCTGTGGCTCCTGCCTATAATCCCAGCACTTTGGGAGGCCAAGGCAGGAGGATGGCTTGAGGTCGAAAGTTTGTGACAAGCCTGGGCAACATAGCAAGATTCTGTCTCTACAAAATTTTAAAAATTAGCCAGACATGGTGATGTGCACTTGTCGTCCCAGCTATTCAGGAGGCTGAGGTGGGAGGGTTGCTTGGGGCCAGGAGTTCCAGGCTGCAGTGAGCTATGATCATGCCATTGCACTCCAGCCTGAGCAATTGAGCAAGACTCCACCTCTAAAAAATAAAAAAAATATATAAAAATGAAAAAAAGAATGAGGAAGATGCCCCCCCAGGTGGATGCATTAGAAGGCACCCTCTTTGGGCTGGCATAAGCACACAGATGCAAGGCCTGACCCCTGAGCTTTGCAGGGAGTTGCAGCCTCCTCAGCTGGAGGAGTGCGTTACACAAATGGAGCACTGCCTCTAGGAGCCCGTCCACACTGGTCCACAGGGCTTTCCCTGGATGAGCTCCTTTAATTTTCTTCATGATCTCATGAGGGTGATGCTGTTATTATCCTTGATTTCTAGATAGGGAAACTGAGGCACCATAAAGTTAGGTAATTTTTCCACAGTCATGGCTACCAAGTGGCAGAGCTGGGATTTGAACTCTGGGAATTCGCTGCTGAATCCTAGTCTCTTAACCAAGACAGTCTGGGTCAGGGCTGGCTGTGGGGAATTCTGTGCAGCAGGCAGTGTGGAGGGAGGGTCTACACCAGTCGGTTGTTGCCCTTGACGACATGCTCTCCCCTTTCTCACCTTCCTCAGCCTGTCCCCCACCTAGGAAGGTGCTGAGACTCTCGCTAGACCTTTAGCTATGGCTTTAGGCCAACTGTTATTAAACATCCCATTTTCCTCTCTGTAAGATGGGAGTAATTGTCCCGAAGGCTGCCTCCCAGGCCTGTCAGGAGAGCTGAAGAAGATGAGATGAAACGCCATGCTTTGCAATCCCCAGAAACTGCAGGACAGAAGGAGGCTGCTGTGAGCATCGTGCGACCCTCAAGGAAAAGCAAGTTCCTTCACTTGGAAGTAGGGAGAGGGCCAGCTTCAGGGTGACGGCCTCACCCACAGCCACACACACACCCCGCAGGCTCTGCTGCTTTGCTGATCCATTAGAGGTTGAGGTGCTCCCCAGAGCTGCCAGTGCCCACACCTGTGTGAGGCGGGTTCTCATGGACTCTCCAGCCACCCTTTCAGAGTGTGCCACTTGTTTCCCACTGGAACTTATCCCCACTGGCATGTATAGCATGTCCCTTGTGCTCCAATTCCATGGCATCTACCCTAACCGGAGCTGCGAGGTGTCACAGCACAGAGAATGCCCCGGGGCCAAATACGGCTGGTCTATTCTATCCACACCACATTCCTTGAATCTGGGCCTGGTGTCCACATGCCATCTTTGCCCTGGGAGCCACCTCCAGTGCAGGTATTAGGTGGAGGCATCGGAATACATTAGGAACAGTACCCTCATTTGTAGGTGGGAGTGTAGAAGGGGACTGAGTAGGGAAAGCTCAGCCCCTGGGCTCCTTCCTTACTGTGAGTTGCAAGAATAACATCCTCCTACCTCCTGCCTTGGCTACCACTCACAACTGGAAGGCTGGAGCAGAAAGCCAGGAACCCCAGCCTGAAGCTCACTGGCACATTCTGTGCATAGGCTAGGCTGTGCCCCATAAAACTTAATGTGGGCTGTTCCCTGAATGGGCAGAGTTTGCACTCAACAGCAGCAAGAAACACAGGCAGATTTTCAGAATTCTTTTGGTACCCTGACAAACCTCAGCCGTGATACAGCCTCTTCAAGTCTTAAGAAGTTACCTGCTTCTGGTTTTCCCATGCCTGGCTTGAACAGATGCTATTTGCCCAGATGCCATTTGTGTGTGTGTGTGTGTGTGTGTGTGTGCGTGCGTGTGCTTTTTTTAACTGAAACATAGAAAACCACCTCTCGGCTGCCTCACACTCTACTCCAGGCAGTTCAAAGTAACAAAATGGCAATTTCAGACTCCAGAAAGCCCTAGTTCATTTTGCAATTTCCCAGCCTTCCAGGTTCAAGTGGGTTCTAAACTTGGCAAACGCATTTCCCCTGTCCCTAGAGGGAAAAAATAAAAACCACCAGAAAAATACATTACACTGGGCATTATATTTCTGTGACGGAAATAACTCATTTTCATGACACACTATAATAATAGCAAATTATGGTACACAATGAATCCATTCTCATTAAAGTCTGTATGCAGAAGAGCAAAGAATACAAAATGTATACAATTGTTTAAAGGAAAAATGCCATGTAATATAAAAGATACTCTAATCGCTATTTCTAATTACAAAGAAGAGAAAATCACTAAAAAATTTTTTACAGCATCTAATTACCAAAAAAAAAGCCAGAACCACAAAATAACTCTCTATAAAATTAATAATGAAGGAGGATTTCAAATGACTGTAGTTTCTCAAAATTGCTCTTCTTCCAATTGAGATATGTACAGGGAATGGTTGGCAGAACTGTATGTGACACGGGCTTTCAAACGATTCTTTGTGTGAGGTTAGTTGTGATTACCTCTGTGTGCCAGGGGCCCAGCTAGGTGTCTGCACACATAGGACCTCGTTTCATCCTCAGGTGACCCTACTAGCGAGGCTTGGCTATCCTCCTTTATCCTTGGGGAAACTGAGGCTCAGAGACATTTAGTAACTTACCCAGTGTATAGGGTATCCCCACATTATGGTCAGCCCACCAAAATGCATGATATGCCTATTGTATGATGATCATTACAAAGCCGTCTTTTTTGGTCAGGTGTGACAATACATTCTATGGTCACCCAACCATAGTTACTCAGCCAAGAAGGCTGGAAGTCAGGACTTGAATCTGGGACCTTGGCCTTAAAGGTCTAGACCTTTTGTATTAGAGATGTGGTCACCAGAGAACTCCCTGTGACCCAGGTGACAATGCAGGAAAGCACCCAATCTTCCCTGAGCAAGTCTTTCTATGTGATACCATCAGCTGGAGGAAGACACCCGAAATGTCCCCTTGTAGCTTTCATAACCAATCCCCAAACTGCAGGATGCACAGTGGATCAGAAGGGACAAGGCCAGGAGCAGGGAGCTGGTGAGGAGGCCACTATAATCAGTTGGACACAAGATGGTCATGTGGCCAAAGTGAAGGCTGCTGGGAAGAGGACAGTGGAGATGGAGTGCTGTGGATGAACTGGGGTGCATGTAACAGGCAGGAGTCCCATCACTTGGTGACACTTTGGAAGGTGGTATTGTCCCAACGATTCCTGCTTGGTCATCTGGGTGGGTGGTGGGAATATGTAACAGAGATGTGGAAACAGGAGGAGGAGCAGGCTTGAGTCCAGAAAGTGATGAGTTGAGATTTGAACATGTTGAGTTTGAGGATCCAACTCTCCCTGCAGCTGTCACTTTGATGGCAGCAGAAACCTGTGCTCAGGCAGACTCTGGAATCACTGCTGTCCACCCCACTACAAATGTGCCCCAGCCTTCTAGGTCACTATCTCAGTAAATGGCCACACAAGTCTACCCAGATACTCAAGACGAAGTAGGGTGTCATCCTGACAGTTATTTCTTATCTTCGCAAATGACCTCTGCTCCATTAGCAAATTCTCCCAGCTCCTCCTTCACAATGCATGCAGGATGCACCCACCTCCCACTTCCTCCACTGCTCCCTCCTGCTCCAAGCCATGGCCATGGGGCACCTGGTTCCTGCAACAGCTTCTAAGTGGCCCGCTGCTCCCATCTCAGCCTTCTAGAGTCTATTCTGCATGTAGCAGGTGCAATGATATTTTTACAACATAAATCAGATTATGTCATGACACTGTTCACAACGTTCCCCTGGCTTCTCATATCACCCAGTTTTATGGGTTTAAATTGTGTTCCCCCGAAAGCTATGCTGAAGTCCTAACCCCCAATACCTCAGAATATGATGTAGGGTCACTGTAGCTGTAATTAGTTAAGAGGAGGTCAGATTGGAGTAAGGTGGATACTTAATCCCATGATGGGTGTCCTTAGAAGACTCAGACACTCAGGGGGAATGCCATGTGATGACAAAGACAGAGACAGGAGTGAGGCAGCTGCAAGCCCAGGATTCACAGTCACCACCAGGAAGAGGCAAGGAGGAAGTTTACCTAGCACTCTATAGGGAGCATGACCCAATGACAGCTTGACACAGGACTTCCAGCCTCCAGAAGTGGGAGAGAACAAATTTCTGTTGTTTTAAGCCATCAGTTTGTGGTACTTGCTACAGAAACCCTAGGAAATTAATATGCCCAGAATAAAAGCCAAAGTTCTCCCCTGGCTCTTAAGACTTCTTGTGAATTCGCCTCTGCCCACCCAACTGTCGGCGGCTCCTCCCGCAACCCCCTCCCTCCCTCTTTCCAGATGTATGGCTCCTAGACAGGGCCTGATCCTGCCTGGGGCTTCTGTGCTCCTGCCTGGGTTGGTTGCCCCCAGCTCTCTTCCAGGCCCACACTCCCTTACCTCTTCCAAGTCTCTGGTCTAATGGCAGCCCCAGCCAGAGGCCTCTAGCAGCCGCCATGTCTAAAGCTGCCTAGGACAGCTCCCAATTCTAACAGCCTTTTGATGAACTTTTCTCTTTCTCATAGCAATGATTATTTTCATAGTCATTATTGCTGCCTGAAATTATATTTTTAAAATATTAATTGAAATGTGTCACCTCTACTAGAATGTAAGATCTTGAAGAGTGTGATTTTTACCTGCCAGGACCTGGCATACAGGTGTGGCAATCCACCAGATAGTCTGGGCTGTGTGTATTGTCTTATTTAATCCTCACAACATCTCTGTGATGAAAATATTAAAACTACCAGTTACGGTGGTTTTATTCCATGTCAGGTGGTGTTCTAAGTGCTTTCGTATGGCTAGTTCATTTAATCCTCACAACAACCCTATTCCCTACTAATGTCCTCATTTTATAAATGAGCTGGAGCACAGAGAAGTTAAGAAACTCACCCAAGATCACACAGCTACTAGTATGGGGTCAAGTCAGAGTTTGGGTGGAGCCAGCTGGGTTACACCATGCCCTTTACTTTGACCTGATCCTGACTCTGGGAGCATGCTGACTCGGCTCATGATGTCACAGCAGCACTAAGCTAGTAAGTCCTCAGCACTACCACCTTTCATCCCTCAAAACAAAATAAACAAAGCACACACAGGACTTTCTCTCCCTCTTTTTATTTCTATCTGCATTTGTCCTGCTGGAGATCTCCCTAGAAAGGGTTTCACAAAGAGGTGGACATTGGGCAACGGAGTCCGATAACCTCAGCCTGGGTGTGGCTTTATGGCCACATGGTGACAGAATTGTCCTGACTTGTTCTCTTCCATCCTTTATCACTTTTTCCTGCCTCTGCCTTTTCTCCACATCTCTAGACTCACTTCCTGGGCTGATGGGACTGGAGCTTGCCTCCGCTGAGACCCCTCTGTTACCAGCAGGAAAGCAGAGACCAAGGGACCATGCATCTTATAGCTAATGTGTATGTGTAATGCAGCTGAATATTGTTATTTACCTTCTTCCTGCTGAAGAACTGTTCTGAAGTTGATGGCTATCATACAGTGAAACAAGGCTATCTGGTAGCTCCACGTGGCCGGTAATACAGTTGCTTTGTTTTGCACAAGCACTTAGAACGCCACCTGACACGGAATGAAACCACCGTAACTGATAGTTTTAATTGCTTTCCTCACAGAGATGTTGTGAGGATTATATGAGACAATATGCACAGTCCACACTGTCTGGTGGATTGCCACCCCTGTTTGTTTACCATTTAGATTGCAAACACCCTGAGAGCAGCAGTGGGGTCTTTCATTTCTGAATCGTCCACCAAACCCCATGTTACAAGCAAATGCATTTCCCCTCTGATGTGGTAGCCTAGAAACCAGCTCATTGCTTACAGCCTGAAAACCAGCTCCTCTGGAAAAGCCCCACTCACTTGTCTCAAAGACTTTGGGTGTCTTTGGAGCCCACTCTCTCACCCCATCCACTGCTCCCTCCAAACCTCCCCACTCCGTGTGCTGACCTGACCTCCCCTCATCAATGTGGGTGTTTCTGCAAGATGATACCGCCCATTGCTCACTGCTTAGTGACAAAATATTGTTTTACAGTGATAAGCATCTAGTAAGACAATATTTGGAAAGTTATTATCTCAATGTCTCTGGTTGAGGACATGGAATGATATCACCCAAAACCAGATCTGCTCTGTTTGCAGCCAGCAGCTGGGGCAACTGGGGACAAGATATATGAGGTATCGGGGGGCTTGATCTTCCAGTGATTCGCCATGGATTGGTGCCCACATGCCTGATAAGGCCTATTCGGAACCTAAAGGGGAAGCTGTGACACTTCACAGGAATCCAGGGAGGAGAGAATTTGAGTGGCAAACCTTGGGTAATGCGATCCCCAGTGACAAATGAATTTCTTCAGAGAGCTGTTAATGTTTGTATGGCCTGCTGCTGGACTGGAGAAGACATTTCTTTTAACGACCAGGGCCATGTTTATTTTGCCCACATTCAACAAGTTCTCTGGACTCAGACTCCAGAGAAGATCCAGAGACCTTGGGGGCCTCAGATCTTTCCTTGTCACTTCACCTCCAAGCATAAGCAAGGTCCCATCATTCGTCACCTGCATCAGGGTGCCCACTGACAGCTGGCCTTGTCTAAATCACACATCTCACAGACTCTAGCACAGGGGTCCTCACACCCAGCACTATTGATATCTGGGATGAATAGTTCTTTATTGGGCGGGTGGGGAGGGAGCGGCTGTCCAATGCATTGCAGGAGATTTAAGCAGTATCCCTGTCCTCTACTTACTAGATGCCAGCATAGCCTTCCTGTAGTTGTGACAACCAAAACATGTTTCCAGATATTTCCAAATATCCCTTGGGGAAGGGTGGGGTGGGCAACATCATTCCCAGTTGAGAACCATTGCTGTGGAGTGGCAAAGCATCCTCACTCCCGCCATCCTGTCTGAACAGTGTGAACATTCACTCAGAGAGCTTAAATAAGAACCGTTTTCCTTTTTTAAACAGCATGTTCTGAAGTTCAGAGAGACTGGGTGAGCATCACTAGGCCAAACAGCAGTTAAGTAGAGGAGCGGAGTGCAGAAGCCCAGCCACAGGATACTTTTGGTGTGACTCTAACTCCTCTTTCAGTAATGGGCCTCTGTGGGAGTTTGAGTGTTTCCCACTAATCTCATGTTGAAATTGGTCACTGTGATGGTATTGGGAGGTGGAATCTTTAAGAGGCTTATCTCCATGCTCATGAATGGACTAACACTGCTATTGTGGGAGTGGGTTTGCTTGTCTCCCCCTCTATTTTGTCCTTGTGCCTTCGGCCATGGGATGATGCAGCAAGAAGGCTCTCACCAGATGCTGGCACCTTGATCTTAGACTTCCTAGCCTTTGGAACTGTGAGGAGTTACATTTCTGTCCTTTATGAGTTGCCCAGCCTGTGTATTTTCATTACAAAAAGCACTAAAAGGACTAGGACAGCCTCCCTCGCTGTCTCACCAATGCACCTTCAGCTTATCTCCTCTCATGCCCCATATTCTCACAGATGCTAAAACTTCCACCGAAAAGCTTCACCCTTTCAATGCAAGAGCCATCATGAAGCCCTAAGTAGGAAGTGAGGGGCAAATCTAACCCAGGGCACTTTCTGGAGGCTTCCTGCCTGCTTCAGTTAATGAGGATTCCCATGCTGATTCCTCCAGAGCCTAACCTTTACCCTCACCTTTTATCTGAATGAGGGATCTAAATCCTAGAGGAGGGAAAAGACCACAAGCTGCCTGGAATCCTAAGGGCACTGCATGATCAGTAAAGAAATGGAACAGGAAATAAAAGAGGTGTCTTCTATGCTTAGAAACATTTGTTATAACCAAAAATGTTTCTGTAACTTGTATTGTCCAGGTCCTCCCAGCTGAGGTCACCTCGTCAGCCATCACCCATGTTCTGCTTCCCCCTGATGATGCAGGACCCAGCCCCCTGCAAAGCTCCAGTCCCTCAGGTGTTTCTAGAAGGTTGACAGGGGGTGTGTCAGTCATGCTTATGAATCAATGGGTCCATGTGCCCAACTGACACCATTAACCTGTCTGCTGCTACCATTTCAGAGTCCTGGCTCATCCCAGGGACCATGGAGAAGAATATGTGTTATCTCAGAAGAATCTGTGAATTATAGATTAAACATCTGCTTTACTTGGGATATTCATGCATGTTTCAAAGAGTGGTTTTCAAACTGAATTCAGAGAAACCCTCAGAGTTCCCAGATATGCCTCAGTGGTTACCAGTTGGGCTCCAAGTGTAGAGAAGATGGGGAATGAATAAGCTCTGAGTCTCTGCTTCCTGTGCACCCAGAGCTATGCTTTTTATACACAGTACATCCTAGGGAGGTCACAGAGTGTTTCCCTTGAAGACAGGTTTCTGCTGTTTCTAGAAAGTGGGAAAGCTACTGTCCTAAATGATAATGTCTAACTAGTCAATCTGATAAGATTAACATTTAAATTAAAAGAAAAATGGTGAGATCTAAGAAATTATAAAAAGCATAAGAAAAAACTAGGAGGCCATCAGAAGTAAATAGAATCTAGTGGATGAGAAGGGGCACACATAGGCTCTTGGGATGCTATCATCTTTCATTTCTTGAGCTGAGCAGTGTCACACAAGTGTGCTCATTTTGTGGTAATTCATTAGGCTATGTCAGGGCTTAGTGTATTCCTTGCTGTGGGTTAGTATAACAACATACCACAGACTGGGTGGCTTAAACAACAAACATGGTCTTCTCAGAGTTCTAGAGGCTACAAGTTCAAGATTAAAGTATGGCAGATTTGGTGTCTGGTGAGGCCTCTTCCTGGTTTATAAACAGTCACTATTATGTCTGTAAACCCCCATAGCTCATATGTCAAAGCCTATATTGCATGTGTGCCCCATAAATTTATAGATTGAAATCAAATCCTCAACATGATAATGTTAAGAAGTGGGCCTTTCGGAGGGGATTAGGTCATGAGGGATCTACCCTCATGGATGGGATCATGAGGCCTGAGGGAACTTATTTGCCTTTTCCCATATGAGGACATGATGGGATCATAAGGCCTGAGGTAGCTTATATGCACCTTCTGCAAATAAGGACATATAGAAGGCATCATCTATGAGGATCAAGTCCTCACCAGACACCTAATATGCTTGATCTGGGACTTCCCAGACTTCAGAACTTTAAGCAATAAATTTCTGTTGCTTATCAATTACCCAATCTAAGGTAAATTGTTACAGCAGCCCAAATGGACTTCGACAGCCACCTTGGACAACCCTCAGATGGCTGAAAGGGAATGCCTGTCTCTTCCTATTGATTTGTTTATTTATTTATTTATTTATTTTGAGACAGAGTCTCACTCTATCATCCAGGCTGGAGTGCAGTGGCATGATCTCAGCTCACTACAACCTCTGCCTCCCTGGTTCAAGCGATTCTCCTGCCTCAGCCTCCCAAGTAGCTGGGATTACACCACAGCCGGCTAATTTTCATGTTTTTAGTCGTGATGGGGTTGCACCATGTAGACCTGGCTGGTCTCAAACTCCTGATCTCAGGCGATCTGCCTGCCTCGGCCTCTCAGAGTGCTGAGATTACAGGCATAAGCCACCGCACCTGGCCTCTTTCTCCTTTTATAAGGACACTAATCCTACTCTAAGTTTCTCACCCTCAAGATCAAATCTAACCTTATTTATCTCCCAAAGGAGGTCAACTGTGGCCAGCTGCCTGTCCTTGCAAATAAAGTTGTATTGAAACAGAGCCATGCTTATTCATTACATATGGCATATCGCTGCTTTCATGCTGCAAAGGCAGAGTTGAGGAGTTGCAACAGAGATTGTACAGCCTGCAATGTAGGAAATATTTTCTACCTGGCTCTTTCCAGAAAGAAAGCCAATCCCTGGGTTATATACATATGATACCTGCCCATTTCTGTATGTATAATATACTTCAATTTAAAAATAAAATTAAGGCCAGCATGGCGGCTCATGTTTGGAAGGATAAGGCAGGAGGATTGCTTGAGCTCACGAGTTTGAGATCAGCTTAAGCAACAAAGTGAAACCCTGTTTCTACAAAAAGTACAAAAAAAGTTAGTTTGCCATGGTGGTGTGCACCTATGGTCCCAGCTACTCAGGAGGGTGAGGTGGGAGAATTGGGGAGAGTTGGGGTGGTAAGGCTGCAGTAAGCCACAATTGTGCCACTGGGTGATAGAGTTAGACCTTGTCTCAAAAGATAAAATAAAACAGACAAAATATCTTCCATCAAATAAAAGTAGAAATGGAGTCTCATTTTACAGGTAAAAAACAACAACAACAACAACAAAAACATCTATAAAAGATCTAGAAAAGAGGCAAACTCATTTGCCTAAGACCATGGCAAAATTACTAAAACCATCTAGTGCTTTCTCCAAAGCTGCATACCAGCAACATCTCACAGCTATTGAGCACCTACATCTGGGAGACCCTAGGGATGCCAGCAGGGTCCCGTGGGCTGGTGAAGACCTAGGGTTGGGTCTTCCTCCTCTGCTGTAACAGTTGTAATGGGAAACTCTGGCAGAAAGGGCTCCAGCCCTTTCTGGAGGGGGGCGGGGGCACTAAAGGACACTCCTCACTATGGACAGGGGAAATAGCCTGTGAAAATTCAACCCCAGAAGTTAGGACCTCTGGGAAGCTGCCAAGGTAAAGTTGACCGGATCAGCCCTTGAGAATGGACAACATTCTGCTCACAAACAGAGGGCCACTGGGAAAGGGTCATGCCGGGCGCATCTTTGAGCTTTGTTAAGGAAAGTTTGGAGACTGATAGGTTTTTCCAGTGGCTGGTACAAGTTATCCTAGTGTGGAGTGGAGGTCTGTGGCATGTGACTTGCTCTTGGGGAAGAGGAAGCTCACGTTGTGTGCCAGGACTAGGCTGGGAGCTTCATGTGCCCTTCCTCCCTCAGCCCCTTGGCTGGAATATGGGAGCACAGACATCCTCATCTTGTCCATTTTACAGTGAGGAAATTGAGATTCAGGGAGGACAAATACTTCCCTAACAGTGCAGCTGGAATCGGAAGACTGCCATTAAGCTAGGAAAGCGAAGTGTGCTGAGATTCTGCATTCCTATGAAGAAAATAAAAATTGCATATTAGCTGTTCTCCAAGTATTTGGACCCTGCAGGGTGTGGCTTTGTTGCAAAGTCTGGAAGAAGATGGCAGCTCCTTCTGCCCCAGTTCCTAGGTCTTCAACAACTGTGCTTCCAATTTCTCAGCCAATAGAAACCAAAGAAGTTCTTCTTTAGGGTTCTCTCAACAAGCTCAAATTCTTCCAAAGAGCAGTGAGAAGACTCGATTTGGATGTGGATTCCTTTCTGGAATGTTCTAGACCAAGTGAGAGGAAATAAAATACTGAAATAGTGAATTGGGCATATGGATCCTCTGCATCCACTGCACTAGATGCAGGTGATGGAAGACAGAGAGAGCTAAATTTGCTGTCTGTAAAATATTAGGAAAGAGGAGCCCAAGAGAAAGCTGGGTCATTTTCAGAAGATACAGACTTCCTTGGGCTTAATTAAAAAAACATATTAATTTACAGAAATCTAAGGCACGCACACACACAGTCCCATCTGGCAATAATCAAATGCCTAGCATAGGCTTATATTGTTGCCATCAGGCCATGGAAGGTGATGATTCTCACTGCCTGATGCAGAGCTGCCTCTGTATCCCACTCTGAAATCCTGAGGCAGGCTGAGGAGGTAATGGTGGGCAACCTGAGAATCCCCCAGTCTCAGAAACAGGGGCAGAGGGCTTATCTGCAGAAATGGCAGGAGGCTGGGACAGAAGCAACCTATGCTTTCATGTAGTGAGGAAAGAGACTAATTTCCATTTATAGCAATGTTACAGAGTTGCTGACCCCAATAAATGAATTTAAAGTTTTATTTATTCAGAACAAGCCTCTTTAAAGAAAAATAACTCAATAGTATAGTACAGGAGGCACGTGGATATAAAGCAAATTGTGAGGATGATACACAAAGAAAAATGGTGGAAGTTTGGGATTCACATTTGTATGCTAGAGTGGACAGAACGGCCAGGAAGATGAAAGGATCTAGGAATTTGCAAAACGGTGTGTGATGCAACAGAATTTCTGACTCCCTCAAGTGGTTTCCTGGGCAATGAAGTTCAACCAGTGCCCAGCAAATTGCCTTTTTACATAAAAGACCCCAGACAACGAGTTAGGCCTCAGAAGCTTTGCAGTGAGTTAGGAACTGTAAACTTGATGGGTCTCTGGTTTCCCACCCAGCAACCCCCACACCCTTTTTCTTTTCTGAATTGTGTGGCTCCTTCCTGGCAAAAAAAAAAAAAGAAAAGAAAAAAGAAAAGAAAAGAAAAGAAAAGAAAAGAAAAGAATATTTGTGTGTAGTTGCATATTTTTCTGGAAACCTCTTCCTGAACTGTATCATAGCTTCCAGTAATAACCCGTTCCTGTGGTTCAGAGATCTTCTATCAACCTATTTTAGGCATTTGATTATCGCTTGACTAATAATAATAGGGACTCCTTTCATCAAGGAACAGACTGGAAGATCTAGTGTAAATCATAGTGTATAATTGCTCTGTGACTGCCATTGAAAATTCCTAGTTATTGGAGTAAAGGAGCATCTCTTTTAGGTGCAAGAAGCTAATTTTTCATGTAATAATAACTAGGCTGTGAAACAGCAAGCAGAGAAACCCACCCAGAGAGCAAACTTAATCAGAAAGAAAAGGGAAAAGAAAGGAAAAGAGAGGGGAAAATTGTGAAAACACCCGTTGGGCTCCTTCAGATTGCCTTGGAGAGAAGTTCAGCCAGAATCTACGAGGAGCCTTCGACTAGCTGGGTGTTCAGCCTGCCGCCAGTGGGCCTGGTGGCAGGCGACAGATAACTTCCGGGTGAGTAATCTTTTGAGACAGGCAGTGAGCAGTGGGCCTGGGGTCTGCTTTGATGAAAGTCTAGAGAATTTCAGTATTCCTCCAGCTTGCCCAAAGTGCATGTGCACACACACACATGCACCCAGACCTAGAAGGTTTTGGAATGGTCTGTCCTATGGAGCTCAAAGTCACTGGACATCTGGTAGAGGGAGCTTTCTACCTTCTGGTGACCAAGGAGCCTGTAGGAAAACTCCCTAACTGGAAACATCCATTCCTTCCCGGTCACTGTGCTGTATCCCTTCTGAAGGACTCGTCATTTCTGAATATCCAAGTGATGAAGGGGCATGGGGCAACGGTGTCAATGCGTACATGGTGTGACTTTGAGATGGTCTGGATCCTACCCAGGAGCAGAATTCTCTCTTCTCTCTAGTTCTGGAGTCTGAAATTCTGAACATTTTGGGTGAGGTGTGGATATTTCTGTGACTAGAGATTGATGTTTTTGGATGTTGCATACGAATAGATGAGAAAACATCTATTTCATGTTTATCCCTGTGTCTAGTAAAAACAAATCAAGAAAACAAGAAATAGATGCTAGCACTTAAATTGTGCCGAAAATGTGCCCACAGTGTGTTGTAAGTTCTTAACATGTATTAATTCATTTAACTCAATATCCATGAGCTAAGATCTATCATTATGCTGATCTTACAGATGGGAAAGCAGAGGTCAGGAGAGGTCAAGCAAAGTGCCTTTGCCTGATAGGCGGCTGAGAATGATTCAGGGTTGGTGGTTGGGCCTCAGCATCTGTAGGTTCACCCTGGCACAGTGCTGTTTGGCCCATCCTTGGTTTTAGAAGTAAACACCACATCCTCTCAGTTTCTCTTCCTGGACAAAATATTCTGGGACCAGTGCTAGAGGTGGGAGGGTTAGATGTGGAAGCATTGTTTTGGCATGTTGACCCTGTAGGTAGAAGGCTGCTATGCATAGTCCTCTTTTGGGCTGGCACAGCACTTTACAGTGTACATTGCCCATCCTCTCAGGTCCATGATTTTTTTTTTTTTGGTTACATTTTTGTTTTAATTTGAAGCTCAGCTGTGCCCAGCAAGCTTCCCCAAGAAATGTACTACCTATTTTCCTTAGTTTCTCTATCTTCCTTAGTTTCTCTCTTATCCAATTGTGTATGTCAAGAAACTTCTGCAAGCTCCCCCCTTCCTTTTTTTTAAGAAAGAGTTTCTCATCACCCAGGCTGGAGTGCAACGGTGCAATCTCAGCTCAGTGCAACCCCCGCCTCCCAGGTTCAAGAGATTCTCCTCTCTCAGCCTCCCGAGTAACTGGGATTACAGGCGCACACCACGATGTATGGCTAATTTTCATATTTTTAGTAGAGGCAAGATTTCACCATGTTGGCCAGGTTGGTCTTGAACTCCTGACCTCAGGCGATCCACCCCCCTCGACCTCCCAAAGTGCTGGTATTACAGGTGTGAGCCACTGTGCCCAGCCGGTCATAAGCTTTTTAAAGAGGAACCAGGCTTTATGTTTCAAAAGCAGGACAACCAATAGGCACTTCCAGCCCACTTATTAGGGGTGGGACCTTGGCTGTCCCACACCTTGCCTGGGCCTCAGTTTGTTCTGTGAAATGGAAGAACTCACATACCCAATTTGTCTTCTCCTCATCCTTCAGGACTCAGCCTGAAGGTGCTCCAGGCTGGTTTGGGCCCTCCATGGACTCCCATAACCCCCTTTGCTTCCCGGGGAGAACCTAGCTGTCCCTCATGTCATTTTCACTGTCATTTCATTTTCTGATGCCTTCCCCATTGGAGTGCCTGTTTCTGGAAGGTGTGGCTCACTTTTAAACTTGGACAAAGTTTTATTTATCTTTGAAGAAACAGCTATGAGCTGATGGTCATTTTTCCTTTGAGATTTAATTATAATCGGTTTAATTCTTCATTCCCTTATTGATGTGAAATCTAACCTAACCCCCAATATCCTGAAGGATTCTTATGTCTCAACTACTCCTTTTTTCTATCCAAATTCTTGCTTCTGAATTCTTGCTTTCTGCTCTCTGTTTTGTTCCTCACTCACTAGCTGAAGGTTAGCCAAGATTTAGCAAAAATAAATACAGGAAAAACAGTTAAATTTGAATGTCAGATAAACAATGATTTTTTTTAGCATAAGTATGTCCCATGCGATATTGGGGACATTCTTATGTTAAAAAATTATCGACTGTTTATCTGAGATTTCTATTTGCCTAAAAACCCTATATGTTACCTGGTATCCCTCTGCCAGCCCATCTCCACCTCTCTAGGAATTGTACTGAAATTCTTATTCCTCAAAGGACCATCAGCTCACAAGTGCATATCTAACATGTGGTATTGAGGTTGGGAGAAGGAGAAGGTGGGTGACATGGCAAGGAGCAGAGCAAGCAGTCTCCCATTGGGAGCTGTGCATCCCTGCTTTTAAGCATTCCTTGGTTATTCCCAAGACGGGTAAGCCTTTCCTTGGTGGTGCTTTCTGACAGGCTCCAGCGTCCAACCATGCTGCTGGGAATTCACGTCTGCGCTTTGTGTTCTGTGTTCAATGTCTGAAAACCAAAATATCTGTTGTCCTGTTACGTGGTGACCCAGTCTCTGCGGCCCATGCCCAAAGTAAACTCCAGGTCCAGTTTGTCACCATTGAGACCTCACCAACCAAAGGGCTTTGTGGAACAAAGGGCTCTTAATGCTGAGACTTCAGTCCATACAGTAGTCACGGAAAATGAGGTTTTCATGTGAGGAGTCTGGGGTCCTGGTTATGGGAGGGGCGGTCCTGCTCTATCTCACAGAGGGATGGCTTCATTCCAGAAAAATGAGGCAAAGGAAAGCAAGTGACATGTAAATGTTTCTCTTCTTCAGGAAAAAGAAGTAACTCTTACCAAGCATCTTCTATGCACCAAGCATGATATTACAAAGAGACAACCAAAGGGCTGTGATCAGGTAGCAGATGCATTCTTCCTTAGACCTGTTCAGTGCTTAAGAGTATTTAAGTTGATATTTAAATTTTACGAATTTCATGTAAAAATCTGAATTTCCAGCCTCACTGAATCAAAATCAAAGCTGTGGCCACATTGCGAGTACCATTGGTTGGGTCTGAGTAGAGCTGGTCTTTAGGTTTTGTGCTGTGTGGGCTGCGTGCTCCCCACTTTACCCCACTCCTGACCAGTCCCTATTATCCTGATGCGTCTGCTCTAAACATGGGTGCTTTACATATTAATCTAATTAAATCCCCATCATCAATTATTAGACAGCCCCATGAATTGAATCACGTCTCTCCAAAATTCATAGGTGACTGTATTTGGAGATAAACCCTCCAAGGAAGCAATGAAGGTTAAATGAGTTTATTAGGTTGGGATCCTGCTCTGATAGGTAGTAGCCTCCTTTACTGAAAAGAGAGAGATAGTATTCACAAAGAGTTCATGTGAGCACCCAATAAGATAGCAGCTCTAGCTAAGAGAAGAGGCCTCAGAATGAAACCTACCTGCAGGCACCTTGAACTTGGAGCCTTCAGAACTATTATGAGAAAATCCATTTCCGTTTAAGCCACTCAGTCTGTAGTATTTTGTTATGCAGCCTGAGCCAACTAATACAGATGAGTATATTATAGTTATTTTACAGAGGGGAAACCAGAAGTCAAGAAGTTGAATAAGATGCATATGTAGAAAGTAGCAGAGCTGGGTTAAAATCCAGGTTTTTCTTATCAAAGCAAGATCTGCTCTGAAGGTTAGCACTTATGACCCACAGGGCCTCTTCCACAGCAGATCACTGGTCTGTCCCCTACCCCTTTCCGTTCCCCATCTAGCCTCATAGGCTTATTATCCTAAAAGATCCTGCCAATTCCAGCATCCACTGGCTTCTGGGAACCTGCTCCCCTTGTGCTGCCATTGACCTTGTAACTGTCACTGAATGCCTGGCTTAGCCACCCCTCCTCCATGAGACCTGCCTTGACCCCTTTGTATAAATGCTCATTCCACAGCCTGCTCAGCACTTTGCAGCACTGCGTCTATGCTCCCACCCTGCTCTGATGGCACCTCCCGTGGGTCGCCTGATAGTAGAGATGAGTGTCAACCCTCTGTCCTCTTGAAGGCAGGGCCAGCTCTCAGCCACCCTAGTATATAGCTGAGGTCAGATGGTGAAATGCCTCCCAATGCTGGGGAGGGCCCCTCAGTGGGAGAAACTGGTCCAGGTGAGAGATGAGAGTGTCGGGGAGACTGTGGTTGGTGGGAGAGTCAAGCCCTGTCCATAGTGAGCTGCTGCTACTCGGTTCCCAATGTCTGTTGCCCAGAGGGCATGTGCCCAGCGTGGCCAAGTCTGGCTTTTTTTAACAACAGTCAGAAGTCCAGATTAACTTGTTTCTAATGCTTAAAGTTTGGCCATAATTTCTCATTTTTCTAAACTCTGCACATATCAAACACAATACATCTAGGCTCATGTTACAGATGATCATGGATTCAGACCCAGTCTGTGGCCCCTGCAGTAATGCTTGGACTGTTTGTCAGCACCCAGTAGGTCTGTGGGGTGGGAGAAGGCAACAGAAAGTTGCACCAGGCAGCCGCTGTCCAGGACCCAGCTGTTCTGGGAAAACCTGCCTGGCCTTGCTCTTCCACCCCAGCCAAGCCCAGAAAAAGAATAGAACTAGGGACTGTGCTTCCTACCCCAGCCGAATTTGTGACCCAGTAATTGACTTTTTCTCTGGATTTTCTGGTGCAGCTCCTGTTGCTTTTCCTCAGAGCCAGTGAGGCAGGGAGCCAAGGCCTCTCTGGAAGGACCTGGGATCCTGGCGGAGGTTGCCTGGGCGAAGTTTCCAGAGGGAGCACTTCCAGCCTGAAAAGCCAGCGCTCCTTCTCCCTTGCGTTACTGCTCTGAGCCTCCTGTGGCCTCCCCTCTCGGAGCTCTAGGCACTGCACATGGTAGATTTAGGCTTCTGTAGACAATTGGATTTGGTGGCCAGATCTGCACAGTGAGCCTTTCTACAGAGCGTGGCAAATCTGATGCTATAGAGAAAGGTAGCCATGCTTGCCCTGTACCCCTGGGCCACCCAGAGCAGGGACTCCTCAGGCCACAGGGCTCCCTCGGTCCTGGCCCATCCATCCTCAGAAAGGGTGGGGCTTAGCTTGGAAAAGCTCCCAGGGGATGCCAGTAGGTTCCCTATGCATGAAAATCTTTTCCTCAGGGCACTGCTGTGGCCCTCCTGGTTCTAACTCTCTAAGAGGCTGTTACCATGATGTCCCTTGAGCTGTAAGATGCTGAAATACCCTAGGATGGAGAGAAAGTTCCTGCTTCCCCACTCCAGCTGTGTCTGAGCAGGCACAGCCTCTGCCCACAACTCAAGGGAGGCACGTGAGGAGCACTGTGCCCAGGTGTGGGTGCAGAGGGTAGGTGCCAGCAAGATCGGGCTGGGCCAGCTCACTGCAGCAAAGTCACAGGGCAGCAAGCAGTGGAAATGAGAGGCTTTGGAGCCAGGCGAATCTGGACTTCAACCTCCAGCTGTTCCATTATGAGACTTTGAGACATGGGACAAGTTATCAAACTGCTCTTGCTTCAGTTTCAGTTCTGTAAGTCACCACTGACCACCAGAGCATATCTTGATGAGCAAGTCTCTGTCAACAAACAAACAAATCCATTCAGTGAGGTAGTTTTGGAAGACTGATTTGGCTGTATTTGCAAAATTACCGAAGTCATACCTTTCGACTGGGCTGGCAACTTTAACTGGAGCCAAGAATCAGTCCTAAGAAAATAACACAGGTTGAATATCCCTTACCTGAAATGCTTGGAACCAGAAATGATTTGGATTTCAGGTAATTTTTTTTGTTTTTGTTTTTGTTTTTGTTTTTCAAATACTGGCATTATACTTACCAGTTGAACATCCCAAATTTGTAACCTGAAGTGCTCCACTGAGCATTTCCTTTCTGCATCATATCAGCACTCTAAATGTTTTGAATTTTGGAGCATTTCAGATTTTGAATTTTCGTATTAGAGGTACTCAACCTGGGCCAGGTGAGGTGGCTCACGCCTGTAATCCCAGCACTTTGGGAGGGCGAGGTGGGCAAATCACCAGAGGTCAGGAGTTCAAGGCCATCCTGACCAACATGGTGAAACTCTGTCTCTACTAAAAATACAAAAATTAGTCAGGCCTGGTGGTATGTGCCTGTAATTCCAGCTACTCGGGAGGCTGAGGCAGGAGAATTGCTTCAACCAGGGAGACAGAGGTTTCAGTGAGCCGAGATCACGCCACTGCACTCCAGCCTGGGAGTGCAGAGCAAGACTCCTTCTCAAATTAAAAAAAAGAGATACTCAACCTGTACTAAACATGAAAAATGTTGTATCTACAAAGATGTTCATTGGTAGTGAAAAGGTGAAATAGTTGAAATATCCAACATTAAGGGGATAGTTATTACTAAGAGTGATAATGTATCTCCTATTTATTGAGTGCCTTCCATGCAGCAGACACTAAACTTACATTGTTTCATTTACTCCTCATGACGGTGATGTTATCTCCATCTAAAAGATGAGGAAACAGAACAGAGGAGGGTGTCCCCCGCTGGAGATCACAGGGTGAGGCTTGTCATGACCCAAGCACAACACATAGATGAGTGGCTGCTGGTGATTGTTGAGGGTGGAGGAATCTGAGAAATGAAGGTGCGTTCTCCCCAAAAGGTGCCTTTCAAGGGTTGTTAAGACTAAGATGGAAAGCAATGGATGGGATGTGATCAAGACTTCCATTGTCAGAGCTGAGTCTTGGGAGGAGGAAGCCAAATGTTGGCATCTGTTTCCAGGGCTTGCCTGTCCACAACCAATGGTGCAAATGAACTGACTTCAACCAAGATACTGGCAGAGGTGTCTGCAGGGTGAAAGGAGTCAGCAAGGGATGTGCTGAGCTGCTCCTTATGCAAAGAGCTTTGCCCCGTTATCACCCCTAGGGCTAAAGGGGAGAAGAGAAAGTAGTGCTTCCCAGTGAGAGCTAGAATTGGAGGAAGGGCCACCTGGTGGGAAGTGTCATCCCACAAGGATTCAGCTCCTAGCAGAGACACAACAGTAAAGCAAGGAGGGTCCCAAGGAGAAATTATTTACCTTCTCTCTCTGCTCACCTGCTCATCTTTTTCCCTATCAGTCAAACCTGACCAAGAGCCAGAGGGTAAGGAAACTCAGGCCTGAGAACACAGCAGAGAACAAGTCCAGGAGGAAAGCTAAGGGAATAACCAGTGTTGCATGACACCAGAGCACCTTTCTGGGGAATACATGAGACAACTAGTAAATTTTGAAAAGTTAAAAATCGGAAATGTGAAGCATTTGTGTTGAGTTGGTAGGACACAATTATATCATCTTTTAGTTTTCTTTACTCAAATAACACAGAGACTGTGCTGACCTGAACCTATTCACTGGGGACAGATGCTTGACATAGTCCTTGCCATCAGATATTTATAATCTAGTTGGGGAGAAAGAGAAGAAACAGATAAAAGAAGGAAATTGCAATGCAAGTGATGAGATGAACACTACCATCAGAGTGTGCATGCGAACCCTGAGGACTGGGAAAGGGGAGGAGAGGCAGTCCAGCTGCCTGGTGGTGGGTCACCAGGGGCAGTGTCCAGGAGAACTGGAGTCTAGCCCTGAATCCCTATGGGACTTTGGGCAAGTCACTCCTTCCTTCTGAACTGCAGTTTCCTCATCTATAACATGTAGAGAAGTCCTCCCACAACATTGCTCTACAGGATGAGGTGAGAATAAGTGATGAGGTGAATGTCCCGGCACTTTAGAAAGATACAACTTAGCTTATGATAACCACGGCAGCCTAAGCTCCCTGTGATGCCATTATCCTAGTTCAGCTCTGAGACACGTTCTGGGCTTTCCCTAGAATTTGTTCTCTTATGAAAATGGAAGATGACAGGGGATCATTACCCTAGGGTTAACTGGAAGACTTTAGCTCACTTTCCCTTATGGTTCCAGATGTGTGAGCATGACAATGATTTTTCTTAATTTTTAATTTAAAAACTTAGCCTAGGGAATTTGAGGGAGTAGATTACATGGCTTCAAATCTCTGAAACTCCACATTCCTCCACTTTGGAATCTCTGGCTTTCTAAAAACAACATCAAAAACAATCATCCACTTTCCTATGCAACCATCTAAACGCTCTCCATCCATCCACTTACCCACCCATTTCTCATTCATTGGTGTACACATCTGTTCATCATCCATCCATCACCCACCCATCTATCATCCATCCATTCATTCATCCACCCATCATCCATCCATCCATCCTTCACCCATCCCCCACCCATCCCTTGTTCATTCATTCATTCATCTATCCATAATTCATCCATCCAACCATCATCCACTCATCACCCATCCATTTATTATCTACTCATTCATTTATCCATCATCCATCCATTGCCAACCAATTCATCATCCAGCCATCACCCACAAAGTCATCATTCATCCATCCATCCATCATTCAATTCATCCACCCACACACCCATCCATCATTCATCCATCTATCCATCCATCCAATACATACATACACCCACCCATTATCCACTCATTCAACATTCATCTATACATTACCTATTCATTTATACACACATGATTGACCATAATGTATCCATCTGTCTGGAGAGAGCCCTAAAGAAGAAGGATTTCAGCTTGATCCTGGACTCTTGAGATAGGGACATCAGGTCCCTGATGGATACATTTACATGTATCCATCAAGTGTACATACACATGCCAAGTCCTGTGCCAGGCCCCATGAGTGAAACAAGGGCAAGAGTTCTGCCCTCAAACAGCTTCTCATCTGGCAAGGAGCTATGAAAAACTCAGCAAGAGGTAAAATCCCCTAGAAAGCACGGTGAATATAACTAAGTAGTGAGTGACCCAGTTAGGAAAAGTTCAGAAAAGAGTGAGACCACTGGAAACTGCCAAAGAAGAGGTGGTCTTCCCAGATAACTGGTGTCTGGGCAGAGCCCTGAAGAAGAAGGATTTCAGGTTGATCCTAGGCTCCTGAGGTCAGGGACATTTCATGCCCCATAACTCCCCACCCTAGACTGGGCCAGAGGACAGTGAGAAATCTTGTTTTCAAAGGGCATGTTCTTAAGTTGGACCCAGCTTCCTTTCCAGCCCGCAACTCTGATCAAATCTTTTCTTGGGCTGGACTTCCAGCCTCTATTCTGATGACCAGCTCAACACTGCAAGCATCTTTTAAGCTCTCTCTGGAAAGAAGGGGAGGGAGAAGGGAGCTGGAAGTTGCGGGACAAGAATCCAGCCCACACTACTGCGACCTGGAGGTATATTCACGGAGTAGCCCCACACACTGAGGGCTGACCCCTTTTCTGCCTTGCAAATGCACTTTTTGCTTTCCTGGCTTGGCCATAAATAACCCGGCCACCTCTAATTTGGCCTCCAATACCCTGACCAGCCGTGATTTATTCACAGACCAAAACAGGCATCTCTAATTTGCTAACCAATCGCTGCAATTCTGGCCTCTCCAACCAATAATTCTGCCATCTCTAATTTGCCAATAAATAATTCTGCAGCCTCAAATTTACTAACCAATAATGTGACCAATTTGCTGACCAATGGTTGTGTCAAGGCATAATGGTGCCCCTAGCAGATGGTAATTTGCTAAGCAATATTCGGACCTTTCCCCCTTTAGCAATAAAGAACCTTCCCGATCTTTGAATTCTGAATCCATTGCTTTGCTCAGAAGGATGCTCCAGGCTGCTGAGCTGCAGAAGGCTCCTCCCCAAAGCTTGTGCTACCTATACATTCTCTTTCTTCTTCTTTTCTTTTCTTTTTTCTTTCTCTCTTTCTCTCTCTCTCCTGCAATCACAGTTAGTGTCTTGGAACGTAAGAGATATCCCGGCATGTTCTTTTTACATATGTAGCTGCTGAGACCCAAAGAGAGATAATGACTTGCCCAAGATCACAAAGCAAGGTCATAGCAGAGCCAGGATTGAAACACAGGTCTCTGGGCTGCCAATCAAATATCCCAACTACGCTAACCTCAGAAACAGACTTCCTTCCTCAGGGAATTTGCACGAAGGAGCAGGTTGACTCTGGCTGGGCCAGCTGCCATCGGACTTTGGTTTGTCCTTGGCCAAGTTCCCCTAGTGCCAAGGGAGGGAGGAAGTGACCCTGCTGACCCCACCACCTAGGGGGTCTGAGAGCTGGACAGGAAGGAGATTAGCTGTGCCACACAGAGGTCTTGGCCCCATTTCAGTCCCAGGAAATGCTGGCTCTCAGCAGAAAACAAGAGCCAAATCCCACATCCCTTAAGGGAGTTGGCACCCACATTTCCCAGAATGAGTAAGAACAAGAGTTCAGAAAAGTAAAGCAGATATCTCTCTCCCAGCAGATATCTCTCTCCCAGACAAGGCATGATGGCCCCATGAAAACACAGGAGATGCTTTAGCACAGAAACACCTAACCATGTCTAGGGTCAAGGGGAGCCACTTAGAGGGACATCAACTTGGTCCCTTCCCTACTTCCCAGGTCAGAGGTGAGTCTAAGCTGGCCCTTCCCAAATATTTGTGCAGTTAAGAAAGACAACACCTAATTCAGCTCTTTCTGCCCTTTCATCTGAAAAGGTCTATGTAGCTCATTTTTATGCTTATGGCTCTTTTCAGAAGTTAAAGCAAAGGCAAACCAACAACAGTGGTTTGAGAATCGGAAGGAGGATTCCTGGGGAGGTCAGAACATCCCTGCACCCCCTCTGAGTGCCACTGAACCTGTCTAAGGGATTGCATTTTCAAAGCATGGAGGTGGTGATGGGCAGGTGGGTCTGTGATCTATTTTGAGACACTGAGGGTTTTCCCCCAAGAGACACATCCCCTGCAGTCCTGATGCCCTCAGGACCAAGTCCTCTTCCAGTGCTGTGCCAAGTCTGGGCCATCAAGCAGAATGGAACCAGGTGGAAGCAAGAGAGGAAGAAATGGTGGCAGAGAGAGGAGAAAAGCAGCAGCTCAGCGTCAGCACAGACTCCCTTGGCTGTAGGGGGCTGTCTGGGAATTGCATTTTATTCTTTTAGGTCTGGGAACCTGCTGCTCTCCATTTCCTCAAAGGCCTGAGCAAGAGAAAATGGACAAATTGGAACAGCCAGGCTCTGGTTAGACTCTAGGGAGAGCTTCCTTGAGGGCAGATCAGCAGATTCTAGTATATTCTAGAAGGGATGACACAGTAAGTTATATTCATTGCATGTATCCAATTTCTGCCCTCCTAGGGTGGACTTTGAAAACTGAAGAGCTGATTTGGATTTTGTCCTGGTCTAGTGACAGATCTCAGCTCAGGTGTCACCTCCTCTGGGCGGAGTGGGTTGGGTGTCCACTGTTTCTCCTGATTCTGGCATTTCTTAGCCTTCAAAGCATCCGTTGGATTGTGAATCTTTTCCTCACTGCACCACGAGCTCCTCGAGGCCAAGGCCAGGATCTGTAACCTGTTCATCCTCTTGTCTGTTGTCACATCTCTGAGACCCAGCAGGTGCTGGACCTGGGGTCAGAACTAGCAAGCATTTATCAAATCACTAGATGGTGAAGGTTCTCTGTCCAGCTTGGAATCTCAGATGTGTCTTTCAGAGGTTCTCTAAGCAAGTGAACTTTCCCCCCAAAGCAGAGCCTGAGACAAAGGCTTATGTTCAAGAAGTTTATTAAGGAAGTGACACGAAGGAGCAAGCCTGCAAGACAAGTGGCAAGAAACAGAGAAGGCAGGAAGGCCCGTACAAGGATGCTTTATGCTTTTGGCCACCAGTATAAATGACTGAACCTCATCCCCTGGGGCTTCTGGCAAACCTCAGGACATGCCTATTAGAAGTCCCACCCAGAGGATGATGGAAGGTGAAGCAAGGACCCATCGCTTTTCATGCTCTTTGGTCAGGTCATTAATGTCTGGGTTGTGCATGTGTGTGCTGAGTATCCCATGAGATTGTCTGAGAGAAACTTCAGCAGGAAGTGAGACCAGTGGGGCACGGCTCCAGGAGAGGTGCTGCCAGTTGGCACCTGTGCCAAGTGATTGCAGCCTGCATACAACTGGGTGCCGCAGTAGTGTCTAGAGTGGGAGGTGAGGCCGAGGCGTCTTGAAGTGTCACACAAGTAGGATCTGATACATAGATCTTCACCTCTTGAGCAAAGGAGTAGGGGGGATGCCCTCTGAGAGCCAGAAATGAAGGTGGCCTATCACCAGCTTCCTGTGGGGTGCCACTGCTGGGCACTCCACCATATGCAAGTTGGTGTTGACTGATGGCCCCATCTTATAGATATGAGGATCACATCTGGGGCCAGCACCCCTTCTGACCCCTCACCCTCACTTCTCAGGACCACATTCAGCCCCATGGAGACTCTCCTAGGCTCTTTCCCCACTTTGGCTCACCTGCCCCTGTTATTGGCCACTAAGTCCCTAGCATGAGTTTCCTTTCCATCTGAGAGAGAGAGAGGAAAAGAAAAGAAAAGAAGAAAAGAAAAGAGAAAAGAAAAGAAAAGAAAAAGAAAGAAAGAGAAAAAAGAAAGGAAGGAAGGAAAGAAAGGGAAGGAAGGAAGAAAGGAAGGAAGGAAGGAAGGAAGGAAGGAAGGAAGGTGTGGTCAGCTCAGCTAGGAAACCACTTTGAAGCTTCACCCAGGACTGAGCACTAACAAGACTGTAGCCTTGGGGTCATCTCCACAGAGCACCTCCATATATATAATTTAATTTTTTAAATAGGGAAACAAGATTTCAAGGCTAAAATTGGGCTGGACAGCAGAGGTAGGAAGCGGCTGAGTGCCTCAAACTTGCAAAGGGAAGAGCTTTGTTTTCTAACCCTGCTGCTAAACGTGTCTGTTCCCACGAAGTGATGCAGCACCTCGAGCATTGTGGTAATAGAGCCACAAAATGGCAGGAGCAAAGGCAGTAGAAGTAAAAGGAGGAAGGGCTCTCGTGCAGAGGGTGTGACTAGAAGTAGGAGGGCCACAGGCAAGGGCAGGGAAATTCAGAAATCAACTCTAAGGAGACAAGCAAGGGCTATAGGGCAGGTGCCCTTAGGGACCACATGGGCACCGCAGGGCAGGCTGGGCTTGGTGCACCAGGGGCAGTTGAGAGCGGTGGGGACTGTGGCCAACTGCAGAGTGCAAGCCTTGTCTGAAGGGGCAGATGCTGACCCACTCCAGCCAATGCTGCCGTGAGCAAATGTGGGTGATGTTGGGTCTTCCCATTTCCAAAGAGAAGATCAAAATCAGATTTTTAAGCCAAATCTCTTGCTTTAAAAATGTTATCCATGAATCTGCAGAAAATATTATACAGGACAGACAAACCCCCCCTCAAAAGTCACATTCAGCTCTCAGGGTGCCAGTTCTTAACCACTGTGGGAAAGAGCAGGTCCACAACATCCCCAGTGTCTTCCCCACCCTTCACGCCTCTGACAGACCCAGTCTGCAAATGGGGCAACTCTGGGACTGGAGGACAGGGGTATCAACCTTTTAACATACTGTGTGATCATTACTCATGGGCTTGGGCTTATCAGTTGTGTTTTCCCTGGATGCTCTCACCTTTGTTAACTACAATTAAACTCTGCAACACAGTTTTCTTCTCTTTTGTTTACTAATGTAAACCTAGTAAAGTACCCAGTAAAAAAGTACATAGTAAAGTACCCAGTACTTTACACCTAGTAAATTACCCAGCATGTAGTAGTTGCACAATAAGTGTCTCGTGAGTGAATGACAGAAAGAACCAGGTGAGTGTCTTTTCTTTTCTTTCTTTCTTTTTATTTTTTTTGAGATGGAGTCTCTGCTCTGTTGCTGAGGCTGGAGTGCAGTGGTGCAATCTCAGCTCACTGCAACCTCTGCCTTCTGGTTTCAAGTGATTCTCCTGCCTCAGCCTCCCGAGTGGGATTACAGGTACACCACCACACCTAGCTAATTTTTGTATTTTTTAGTAGAGACAGGGTTTCATTATGTTGGCCAGGACAGTCTCAATCTCTTGATCTCATGATCCACCTGCCTCAGCCTCCCAAAGTTCTGGAATTACAGGCATGAGCCGCTACACCCGGCCTGGAGTGTCTTTTCTAACAAGGCTACCAGGCAAGATTTTCTTCCCCAGATAATCCTGCCCTCTCCCATGCAGGGAACTGTAGAAACTCAGAATAAATGGACCAAGAAAGTCCAGGCTTCCCTTTTTCCTCTTCAGCAGGGTGCTATGGCTGCTGGGAGGTGGGACAGAACCTCTTGAAGTTCCCAAACTATAGGCTGGGATTGCACAAAGCTTATCTGCCAGAGCCAAGGAAGAGAGAGGCGGACAGTGGAGCGGAGGAGAGAAAAGAGAGAAAGAAAAATTGTCCCATGCCTGCGATGGTCAAAATGCGTTATTAGGGTGTCCAGGAAATTATAGCTTATGTCTATTAGTTCTTTCAGGGTTAATATTGATGCAGATATTATTTCTATCCACGGTCCCATTTATTTGAAATATTATGACTGGGAGTAGCTGCTGCCGTGAATCAAATCAATTGATGGAGTAGTTAGCTATGCCACCAGGGCAGCCTGCCCGCCCCCTCCCCCCACCGCGAGCATGAAATATTATGGAGATGGTTCCTTAAAGTGAGCACTTTATCATCATTTGTCTGCAGGCCCCCGCTAGGATGGCCTTGCCCGGCTTCCCGTTGGGCGTTAGGAGCTGTCATAACTCAATCGGGCGGCTAATGCCGCTCCCAGCACCTCCAGCCCACGGCCTCCAGCGGAGCAGCCCACTGACAGCTGGGGGTCCTGGCCCAGGGACTTACTGCTGGCCACATGCAGGGCATGGGTATTTCTGGAAGTGGAAATAGCAGTCCTGTTTCCTTTCGCCACTTATGGTTCTCCAAACCCAATCTGTCACTTCCTACCAAGGCACTTTTCCTCATGCTATTTTCCTGGCCAACCTGCAGCCCCCTCTCCCCTGACTCTGTCGTTCAAGATTCTATACATTCTAAGGCCAGGGTCCATGGCTCACACCTGTAATCCCAGCACTTTGGGAGACCGAGGCGGGCTGATCACTTGAGGCCAGGAGTTCGAGACCAGCCTGACCAACATGGCGAAACCCCTTCCCTACTAAAAATACAAAAATTAGCTGGGCGTGGTGGCGCAGGCCTGTATTCCCAGCTCCTTGGGAGGCCAAGGCACCAGAATTGCTTGGCCCCAGGAGGCAGAGGTTGCAGTGAGGCGAGACCACGCCACTGCACTCCAGCCTGGGCGGCAGAGCAAGACTCTGTCCCAAAAACTAAAAATAAGTTGCTATATATTCTAAGAACATTTGGGACATGGAACCCTGGCTCGGTGCAGGGAGAGGGGCCATATCTGATTCCCCATTCCCTGACACCTACAGTGACAGCACCATTTAACTGTTGTCTAAAAATAATAATAGTAAAGATAATTTTCTTAGGCTTACAAGGGTTCAGGTAATCTGTGCAGTGCTTTGTGCTAGTGCTTAGCAAACTTTTTTACAAAGCACCAGATGGTAAATATTTTAGGCTTTGTGGGATATAGCATCTCTGTTGCAGCCACTCAAAGTGTCCTATGAGAAGGCAGCCATCAGTGATGGGAAAATGGGTGTGGCTGGATTCAGCCCTCATTGGTTGACTCCGGCTTGATGCTGTCAACTTTTTGAAGGTCTTTGCTCTAACATCATTTTCTCAATGAGGCCTTCCCTGACTATTGAAAAGTGAACTAACCTCTGGGCATCCCTCAGCTCCTGGTCTTGATTTATTTTTCTCCATACCTCTTATTGCATATTTTAAAATATGTATTTGGGCTGTGTGCAGTGGTTCATGCCTATAATCCCGGTACTTTAAGAGGCTCGGTGGGTGGATTGCTTGAGACCAGCCTGGCAAACATAGCGACTCAGTCACGACAACAAAAATTTAGGAATTAGCCAGGCATGGTGGGCATTCCTGTAGCCTCAGCTACTTAGAAGGCATAAATGGGAGGATTGTTTGAACCCAAGGAAATGCAGTGAGCCTGATCACACCACTGCACACCACCGTGGACAACAGGCAAGATCCTGTCTCTAAAATAAATAGATAAACAAAAATACATCTTTGCTTCATTGTGTTGTTAACAATACCACCGCCAGCAGCACACACCTGCACTAGGATGCCAGGTCCATGAGGACAGACACCTTGCTTGTTACATGAATCACGTTTGCCTTTCTAGTGTCTAGCTGGTGCCTGGTCTCATACCAGCACTTCCTCAACCTTTGATAAACGGGCAGCCCTGTTGTCTGCACTGTGAAAATCCCTATTTTTCAGACTGAGGACCAGAAAGCTTCAGGAATTGTTCCAGGTCACCCAGCCAGTATATGTTCTCGATCTCACACCTGAGTTTTCACTGCCGTTTTCTTTATTTCAATGTATGAATTCATCAAATCCTTCTCCTAGCTCTATAAGGTAGGCTGGTTCTGTTATTTCTTCCCTTGTGCAGGTGGGGAAACTGAGTCAGATGTGGGTTAGCTAGCAAGTGCGAGGTCAGGACTGGAACCCTGTTGATCAAAGTCCATTTCTTCCTACTCTGGCATTTTTGTCATCCTATTTTTGTGAGCACTAAGAGCCTGGGGCCTAGGATGCCCTGGCTGGGAGGTAGGAAGCCCTAAGCGTGCCCCTCACCAGCCTCTGACTTACCTGTGACCGGGAGGAAATCACCGTTCTATAATCACATCTTATGAGACCCCAAGGGCTCCAGGCTGGCCACAAAGATGCAACTAAAGAGCCTGGCGTGGTGCCCCCTCCCACCCCGGTGCTTCCAGGACCAGTGCTCCAGTTTTTTTGTTTGTTTGTTTGTTTGTTTTGAGACAGAATCTCGTTCTGTCACCAGGCACCAGGCTGGAGTGCAATGGTGCGATCTCAGCTCACTGCAACCTCTGCCTCCCAGGTTCAAGCAATTCTCCTGCCTCGGCCTCCCGAGTAGCTGGGACTACAGGTGCATGCCACCATGCCCAGCTAATTTTTGTATTTTTAGTAGAGACAGGGTTTCATCATGTTGGCCAGGATGGTCTTGATCTCTTGACCTTGTGATCCGCCTGTCTCGGCCTCCCAAAGTGCTGGGATTACAGGCGTGAGCCACCGCGCCCGGCCCAGTGCTCCAGCTTCGTCCCACACTGGCAGTTTCTCCCCACGCAGCTTCTGCCTGCACTGATCTCTCCACCCAGAGTGTCTTTTCCCACCTCTTTCCATTCAGATTCTTTGCATCCTTGAATGAAGGTTGGAAAAAAAAATTACAGTCTGCATTTTTTTTATGTCTCTATTATTAAACACAATTACAGGCATACCCATTTTTAGACTGCATTTTAGCCCGGGCAATAAAGCAACACCTCTGTTCTCTCTCCCTCTTCATACATAAAAAAATGCAGTCTTTTAAACAGGTGTTTTCAGGGGCTGCCCTTTGGCAGTGAGAAGGGAAGCCTGAAACCCTCCTCTGGGTCTGTACCACCATAAAAGGAAGGAAGAGTTGAAGGCCCCTTAGGTCAAGATCCCTTACATCTCATGGGAAGCCCTGGGGTACCCAAGGATGTATGGCAACCCCAGTCAGCTTCTCTGTTGCCAAAGGCAACAGAGCTTGAAGATTCCTTGCAGATAATCCAGAATTTGACCCACAGAACCCTAAGACCATTAGACACCATGATGATCAACTTTATGTGCCAACTTGACCAGGCCGTGATATCCACTGTGGGGTCAAAACTTTTGTCTAGATATTGCTGTGAGGGTATTTTTCAGATGTGATTCACATTTACATCAGTAGACTGAGTTAAGCAGGTTCACCTTTGTAATACGGGCGGGCCTCGTCCAATCAGTTGAAGGCCTCAAGGGAAGATACTGAGGTTCCTTAGGGAGGAAGGAATTCTGCCTCAGACATCCTCAGACTCCGTGACAACATCAGCTGTTCCCTGGGTCTCCAGTCTGCCAGCCTGCCTGCAGATTTCAGACTTGCCAGCCCCCACAGCTTCATGAGCTGATTCCTTAACACAAACCTTTCTGTCTTTCTCCACACACCCACATTGTATTGGTTTTTTTCTCTGGAGACCTCTGACTAATCCAGAGAACCTCGAGTCTAACTCTGCATTTAACAGAAAGGATAACCAAGGCACAGAGAGGGTAAGTAACTTCCCCAGTGTCACACAGCAGATTAACAACTGTTTGAATCCATCCAAAAAACACGCAGGCTAAGTCTCTTGCTCTCTAGCGAGGGGTCGGGGACCTCCCTTTGTACTTCCAAGCCTCCCAGTCTGGTGGAAGGCAGAGATCACATGTGTTCCAAAGAATATCAGCTCCTCACCAAAAGTGGGTGGGGGCGGAATTAAAAATCAAAAATTCTGTGTGAAAATACAGAAATCTAGCCGCGGAGCCTGTTTTCTATCACACTTAGCAACTCCATTTGATGTGATAGTTTGCTAATAAAACATGAGCATTACGGTAACATAATATTTTAAGTATCCATTAACTAATACGTAAATATAATGGAACCTTATGGAAATATACTTAAGCTGTCACCAACACCCCTAATGTAATATGCATGATTTCCAGGGCTATTTATAGCTCCTTGGGCTCACTCTCTCACCAATGACTTCACTGGCTCAATCAAAGGCGGATCTTGTTTTCTCTCCTCTGCCTCTGTCTTGATAACTCAACCCCTGGGCCCCTTTCTCTGTGGTATTTTGGGGGCCCTGCCCACACCTGTTTACCCCACAGTGCGCGATGGATTCTGCTGTGGGCCAGGGCTGGTGCTGAACTGTGGGATGACAGGGAGAACAGGCTCAGCCTGCAGGCATGAAGCCAGTGACCTGGAAGACACACACCACCGTGGGTGACACAAGTTGTCAAAGGGGAACTGCAGGAATTTGTGAGTGGGTAATGCAGGGAGGCCTCCTGGAGGAAGTAACACTTCAGTTAAGAAATGGAGGATGTGTAGGAGTTGGCTGGGCAAAGTAGACAAGAGGAGGGAATGGAGGAGCAGGGTGAGGGCTCAGGAAGTGCTAAGACATAGGTATGAAGAGCAGGGAACAGTCCTTCTGGGAACTGGACAGCGTCCAGATGCTAATGCAGAGATAATGAGGGGCAGAGTGGCAGGACAAGAGGCAGGACCATCACGCCTGTAATCTCAGCACTTTGGGAGGCTGAGGCAGGCAGGACACCTGAAGTCAGCAGTTCGAGACCAGCCTGGCCAACAAAGTGAAACCCTGTCTCAACTAAAAATACAAAAATTAGCTGGGTGTGGTGGTAGACGCCTGTAATCCCAGCTACTCAGGAGGTTGAGGCAGGAGAATCACTTGAACCCAGGAGGCTGAGGTTGTGGTGAGCTGAGACCGTGCCACAACACTCCATCCTGGGTGACAGAGCAAGACTCTGTCTCAAAAAAAAATAGGTGGGACCAGCAAGCAGAGGCTGGACTCTGGAGGACCAGAAGACAGAAAGAGATGCTCCTATAAAAGGGCAAGAGCAGGCACCAAGTCTGGCCAGGGACTTTTTGGGGCCAACAGCATCCTAAACCTGGAGGAGAGGAAAAGGCTTCAAAGAGGCCCCAACCAATTCCATCTGCGGGTTTATGCCCTGAGATGGGTTTAAAAGAATCCCAGTCTCCACCTTCAGTCTATGCAACCTTGGACAGGCTCTCTCTGGGCCTTGATGTGCTGATCCTTGTCACTGAAGTTGGGACATGCTATAAAGGTGCTCCAGGCCAGGCCTATAGGAGAGCTTCAGTGAGCACCGTCCCTGCTCCTAAAGACACTGCCCCCAACAACCCCTGGTTCTGTTTGTAGCAGCCTTGGACTTTGGAGCTAACATCTAGCAAGTTGTCACTTGCAACACACATAATAGGCGTCGATGCTGGGCATCGCACTCCTCCTGAAGTTAAGTAATGCCTCTTCGATCTATCCATGAATTGGGGTTTTATAGCCTTCTTAGTTTGTGTTTCCCTAGAAGCAAACCCCAAGACAAGGAATTGAGAGCAAGTGGTTAATTTAGGAAGTGCAGGAGCAGACCTGTGAGGCAGGGACAGCAACACATGCAGGGTGTGTTATTTAGCTCCTGTGTTATCCAGGAGCTTAGTCCTCTGAGAACTCCAGAAAACAAGGCAGGACATTGTCTCAGAATTATCCCACCAAGACTCCAGGGAGCTGGGGAAATGTGTACCACAGCCCATCAGTCATTGTTGGAGGGTGACTGCCAGAGGGTAGCAAGGCCCTGGAGCCTCCAGCCTGCCATGCACACAGCCAGAGCAGCCTTCCAGTGTTAGGAAAAGCTTTCAAGCAGAATGATCCAGGTAGCAGCAGTTGGGAGTTGATCAGGGCAAGAAGAAAGGGGAAGGCCCATAGGGTATGGTTGGAACACCAATGCAATCACCTGCAGCAGCTAAAAAGCAATGTTTTCAAGTGACTACACACTCTCATTGGATTCTTGAAGGGCAACTGGAAGGAAGCAAGGGAGAAATAATTGCCAACAACCATTAGACAGGTAAGAGGATTATGATTTCAAGAAGAGCCTGACTTACCCTTGCCTGGAGTGTTTTCCTTTTGGCTTAAATGCTACTTCTTAGGTTCACAGTTCACCTCCTTCACACAACCTTTTCCTTTGTGGACAGGGAATTCACCTTAGACTAGAATCCTGCATTATTATCAGCTGCTAAGATTTGTGGGGATTCTTGTTACTGCATCATAATCAGGCATATCCTGACTAATGCAGATACATGAAAAGTAGACTGATTTAGAAATAAAAGCAATTAAGTAAGCAATAGAAGAGGACATTACAGATATTGCAAAGATTAGGACAATAGTTTGCAAATCACTGACATTTGAGGATTAGTTAGTGCCTTTGTGCTAATAGGCTGGTACATATACAGGTATTGATCAACTTACGACCTATGCAATTTACGACCATTCGACTTTACGACCACAATCGCTAGCCACGACTGCTCCGCGTCTGGCAGCACAAACGTTGCCCAGCTGGGCGTATGACAGTGCTGGACAATAAACATATATGCTATATCATATCATTGTTAGTCATTTTCTTGCCTTTCTTACTAAAATGTGAGTGGTTTATATCCCTATATCTTTAACAATATTGGAACATACTAAGTTTAAATTATATTTGAACAAGATATCCAGATGACATCTTTTATGATGAATGCTGCATATTTGTATCCCATGGAAAGTCACATAAAATTGTGATGATTTACTTTTCTATTTACAATAATAATAAATAAATACCTGGCAACTAGTCCTTTTTAACCCTAAGACTTAACATAGTTCATACTTTTCTGCTTTTCAAAACTCATCATGTGCCGTGGTTTTTCACTTCAAACCATAGACCACCGTGGCTCAGTGTACTGTGAATATTCGACAGTTTTACACAAGGCTGTGCCTTTACCGCAAGTTAAGGTGGCTTTTTAAAAATGAGATTTGACAAGAATGCTTTCATAATAAGCATTCAGGTCAACCTTTACTACTGGTAATGCAGTGTTTTACTTAAACCTGATGAATGTAAAAACAAGAAACAAAATGGTGTAAAGATGATACAAATGGCATAAAATGAACAAAGAAAATTATGATATACAACAATAATGAAAGAAAATTATGATAAAATATGACTTAAAGATTTTTATAACATCATTTCACAGTACTGTACATATAGCCTACTCAACTTACGACCAAATCGTGTTACGACCGGTCTGTCGGAACCAATCGTGGTCGTAAGTCGAGCACTAGCTGTATAAGGAAGGAGTTATTTAAAACATGGAGGGACAATTTGGCTTTCTGATTACTATCCACAGTGAGACACAGGGGAGAAGACTGAGGAAATCTTTTCAGCTGCTGGGACATACAGTCTGGGCTTGTGTGGCCCTGCTGAAGCTGATTAGTGTGGATGTGATCCATCCTGTAGCCAAGCTGAGGCCCAGAGCATGAACCACACAATCACTGTTGGGGTGAAAGGTGCTCAGCTCCACCACTGTGACTCTGGGACCAGCATCATTCAACTCCTGATATGCAGAATGGTTCCCAGTTTGGGCTTTGAGGTCAAATAGAATAGTTCTCCCACTTAATAGCTGTGTGACCTTAGGCAAGTCATTTAATCTCTCTGAGCCTCAGTTTTCACATCTATAAAAGGGGATAATAGTAACACCTATGTCCCGGGGTTTGGAGAGGCTTAAATGAGATAAACATGTTGAGTGTTGAACATGTGTCATATAACATCTAATCTAAGACTATCCATTGCAGGACACACCATTGTTTTATGTACCACTAAGAAAGAAAAATATCTGTTAAACTCTTGTGCAACATCTTAACAGCAGTGTGAGACAGCAATCGGTCAGACCAGTCTCTTGTTGCTTTGAAATTTGTTTAATGTATTTCCATGTATTTGGCAATTTCTCCCACCTTCAGTTCATTCTTGATGAGTGATAGACAATCCTTTAGAGTGTATCTCAGTAAAATAAAAAAACGCAACTTTATCTCCTTGGGATAGCTTCCTCTCTTATGTTCCATAATGCACTTTGTTGTAGCTTTGCAAAGAAATAACATGTTGCGGTCATTTCTTCAACAATGAACATCTGGCTCCCGAATCCTGCCCACACGGCTTGCTGTTCTTAACTGTGCCTTTGTGTGTGCACAGTCGCTTGTCATTTCATCGCTGAATCATAGAGCAATGGTTGTGAAGACGTGTAAAATGGGAATTACATTCAGTGCAGGGACGACAACACTGCAGGGAAAGCCAGTGAGGTGACAACAGTGGGAACAACAATGACCCAGCTCGCCCAAGCAGTGCCAGCTGCGTCATGACAGCCACTTGACTGATAGGTGAAGACGTCAGCATTTGTAAGGAGGGCCCAGTTTCAGAATGTTAAAATGGAAAAAAAAAAGTCACCTGAGAATGGATGAAGTAGAGTGGTAAACGCTCACATCAGAGCAGCTACTCATCTTATTTTGGGGATTAAAATGAATACTATTTTTACTGCACTTACGTGGGTTTGTATTGCATAATCACTAGCTTCACTCACGTGGTCTCTAACTTCACCACCTAGGACTAGTAAACAGGACCTGTGTAAGGGTGGGTGGAGGTGGCACTTGGGGTTGTCAGAGAGAAGTTGTTTCCAGTCAGGGAAGAGGCCACCAGCCTCCTTTTTCTAGGCTCCCACAGCCAGAGAAGCAGCAGACTGAACCCCCTTCTAAGCAGTGTGGATGGAGCACCTACTGTATATAAGGCACCATGTGTGGGAAGGAGGCAGGGAGGCCATGAGGCTGCACACGATGTGGATCCTTTGCTGCAGGAGTTCTCTTGGGCAAAAGCAGGAGGCAGATGCATGAACAATGGTGGTGCTCAGTGGACAGTGCTTAGCACTAACATAACCAGCAACTCAGGCAACTGTCTGGGAGCCTTGGGGGCCCAGGCTAGGGCCCAGAGCATGGACCACCAGTCGCTGTTGGCTCTTCCACTGTGATTCTGGGACTAGCATCATTCAGCTCCTGATGTCTGCATGCAGAACAGTTTCTAGCCTGGGGTTTTGGGTCAGATAGACTGGGCCTCCCACTTACTAGCTTTGTGGCCTGAGTTAAGTGAGATGTTAAATTTGAGCCTCAGTTTTAACATCTATAAAAGAGCTTAATAGTAATGCCCACATCCCTCGGATGTAGTTCCACCTTGGAAAGCTTCCCGGAGGAGGGGAAAGGTGAGTCACGGGACGGGGAGAACTGAAGTGGACAAACATGAAGGCAAGGGGGTGCTGGATAGTGGCAGCAGGTGGAGCTGGGTGGCAGCAGGTATGGAGTGGAGGCCACCAGCTACCTTCATTAACTTTACCGTCTGGGGAAATGGCAAAGCAATAGTCTAGACCCAGGCTGTGACCTAGCCTGGGCTCTGGTTTTTCCTCCCCAGATGCATATACGCACAGAGACACAATGTGTGTGCTCACAAATAGGCTCCTTCACCTGCCCAATCAGGCAGTCACACACATACACCATGCACACATCCATGACATGCAGGAATGTGTGTGTATGTACACAGAGGGGCAGTCATGTGCTCACATATGTACTTCTGCTGTGCTCTCTTGAGCAATCATGCATGCACACCATTTGCACATTTATACACATGAATGCACATTCACGTACATCCAAATAGACACATGTGCATGCATCCACAGAGCCACGCCCAGGTGTGCTTACACACTGTTTCCTACAGCTGTTCTTTGGGGCAAGCACGCACATATCCATATCCATACACATGCATGCACACACAGGCACATACACAGGTATGCACGTCCATAGGGGGGTACACATGGGCACACCCTCACGAGTGTACACATGCATGTACTCTTAGTAAATCTTTTGCAAAAATAGGAGCAATAAGTCCTCTTTCTACATCCATGCCCTTGGTAATTTCCCCCACCCCTGCCGACTCTGGGCTTACCCAAGTGACTCGATTTGGGCAGTGGGACATTGGCAAATGTAATGCAAGCAGAGATTAAAAAGTGTTTATACAGGCAGTCCCCTGGCACCAAGCAGCCTGAAAGTGCCCCAGCCCAGGAGCTAAAAAGTGTTTATACATGAAGACTTGCTCTTGCTGTGCTTAGAACCTTAAAACCACTGTGTGAATAAGCCCTGGCTAGCTTACTGGAGGGTGAGATCATGTGGTCAAGTCAGTTTTTGATGTTGCATCAACTGCCACCACCAGACACATGAATGATTCCACAGTAGACTCCTTACCCTCCCCAGCTGAGCCACCCACTTCCACAGACACACAAACAGAGTTCAGCTAGCTGGTCTGGACCTGAAGAACCTCCCAGCCGATCTATAGAATGATTAGAAATTATAAATATTTGTTGCTAAGCTTCAGAGTGACTCATTACACAGCACAAGCTAACTGATACAGTCGCTCACAGGAACACACAGATGCACACCACGCACACACCCATGCATTGACTACACTTATTTGTATATAAAAGCACAGAAAAACAAAGGTAAACTCACACATGCTTCAGTGATCACACAGATGGGCACACACACATGTATATGTAAACAGCATGTACACACAGGCACATCCACAATACATCCCAGAGACATGCTTAGATGCCACACATGCGTGCATATAGGTAAACACTCACGTTTGCTCGCTTAGACTAATACTGTCCCAGGCCAGGATTCTGCCCACTCTCTATGGACAAGTAAGTGGCCATTAACCAAAAATTCTACCCACTTCCTGGAATCTATTTGGCAGAGGGAAGGTGGTGGTTCCGAGAACAGGTGCCATCCAGCCCAGCCAGGACCCACAGACACACCGAGGCCCACTGCTGAGCAAGGACTCAGAGCGCTCTTGGGTCTTCAGGTGGCAAGGCCTCCTGACAGATTGACTGCAAACCTTAGAATCCTTCTCCAGATTCAGAGTTCAGCTAAGCTGGTCTGGACCTGAAGAAAGGTAAACTCCTGACCACCTGAGCCCTCGGATTTGTTTTCCTCTCATTTCTGGTTGCTAAGCCTTGGGCATGGGGCACATGGTACTGCTATTAGAAGGTCATTTCCTCCACTCCACACTGCTCCCTCCTGCAACTCAGAGCCCTGATATCCTGGAGTCCAGTGGGCGATGCACGCTCTGCTCCCTTGAGGAATGGATGTTGGCCAAGTCTCCATCATGGGGGCAGGGGCACCGGGGCCTGGGCTGGTAGAAGGAGACCCAGGCCTCTTGCTTCTCCTAGTGACCTCGCTTCTGTGTGTCTCAGATCAACACTCACCTGGTTAGAAACAGGACTCACAAGGAGGCTGGTGCTCACAGCTGAAGACCAAGAACCTCTCCTCCGTGGGAATACCTGTGTGCCCTACTCCTTTGAATTTGCTATTATACTTCCTTGCAATGTTTGTAGTTCAACTTTCCATGTGTTTTTTGTCTCTTCTACCTGTCTGGGGCCATCTACTTGTCCTCTCTTGCCTTCTGCCATCTCCTTAGTCTGCACTACGCCAAATGCTTGCCTGGGTGACCACAATTATCTCCTAATTGTGGACTTGCACCAGTCATGTCCCCTCCGATCCATTTCCATGCTATTGACGGGCTGTTTATAAAATGCACAACTGACCTACAGGTCAAAGGCCCAAGAGTGACTCAAAGATGAAATCAAGATGGTTAACATGGCCCACAAGGCCCCAGATGATGTGAGCCCTGAGTATTCCCCATCCTGTTCTCTTATCACCTGTCTCTCACACCCTCTCTCTCTGTGTGTCACTCTTTCCATCTGGTCTTTGCAGCACAGTGGCTTTGGTATCACTGGGCCTCTCTTACGGCAGATCTGGGTTTCAAAGGTGCACGTCCCAAGAGAGAATGTCAGGCAGAAGTGGTATTTCCTTTTATGACCTAACCTTGAAAGAGATCTAGTCAAGTCAGTTGCAAAAATAATCCCCCCTCTGCAGGCAAGGGGAGGATCCTTAAGCCTTCACATCATAAGGGCGAGTGGCAAGGTTCCAGAAGAGAATATGGGATGGGAAATGTTGTTACTATTTTTCATCTGCCACCTCCAGGTTCCACTGCACTCAGAGGCCAAGACCTAGAAACAGGGAAGTAAAATTGGTATCTAATCTTGGAAATGGAGCTAGCATTCAGCTTAGCAGAAGCAGCAAGTTTTCCCCTAAGGAAATGAAGAAAATCTCTGTGGTGGCTACTTTAAGGATCCAGGCAATGGCCACAAGGCCATGAACTCGAAAGAAAAGAAAAGAAGAAAGCAATACAGCAAAGAGATACTGAGTTAGTGCCAGGCAGGAGTGTGGGGAAGACTCAAGGCACAGCCAAGCTTAAGTCTAAGATTTGCACCTGGGTAATTTTGGGACATGGTGGTGCCAAGAACAAAGATGGAGACGTCAGAGGAAGAGATGACTTGGGAGCATGGTGATGGTTTACTCTGGCGCCATGTTGAATGAGAGGTGCAGGAAGGCACATTGGGAAGCTGCCTGGAGGTGAGTAGAGCTGCAGGTCTAGACCTTGGACAGTGACAATGGAATGGGCTGAAAATGCTGACTTCAGGGATTGGAAGCCATAAAAGGGGTTGAGACCAACCAACACAGCAAGAGCAAAGCATCAAGGAAAACACCAAACCCCTGGCAGCACCAGTATTTGAAGGGTTGCCTTGAGAAAGTGGAACAAGAGAAACCAATTCCAAGGAAAGAACTTAGAAGAACTTTCTGACTCCAGGACTCAAGGAAAACGCTAATTGGAAGGACAGGGATAAAGAGTCACTTGGCCCAAGACTCATCTCCTCCGAATCTACGACGGGCCTTGCAGACCTTTCCTCATTAGTTCCAGTTGCCGGTCACTTCTGCTGGTGCAAATTCCATCCCTGCTTGCACTGGAAGCCCCGATGGAGACAGGGACCTGTGACATCAGTGGTGGTCTTGACACATATAGCTCAGTGTATGCAAAGAATGTTGGTTGAGTGAATGTATAAAATAAGTGAAAACATATAAATGTGTCTGAAAACAGGTGGAACATGGGGCTGCCCTGAGAGCTGAGGGCCTGGTTGGCTGCCTTTCTCTTGTCCTTTCCATCAAACTCCCAAAATAATGTTCCAAAGCCACTCATCCTTCCCAACATTTTCATAGCACAGCAGAGGCCTAGAGAAGGAAGTGGCTTTCCACTGGTGCCACAAGGGTCAATGTCAGAAGTGGGTCTGGACCTGGGAGTGAGTGCCCAGTAGGTCCGCTCCATGCCTACTGGTGCCTGGAGTTCTCACTAAGGAACAGGAGAAGGAAGGAGTGACGAGGGCCTAGAGGGCTGTCCCCATGTAGACTCACTTGCCCCTGGAATGCGGCTCTGGCCATGGTGGCTGGACGCCTGGGCAGGACATGCTACAGATGGCCGGCACAAGCCTGGAGGCCCGCCGAGCGCCAGGCTGGCCGAGGCCCCTCCCTTGGCAGTGGCGGCGCCTCTGGGACCTTGCGGCGGGCTGAGCTCCTTGCAGACCCGGGGTCCAAGGGAGGAGGGGAAGGCCAGGAGACATTGCTGTGGTTTTGCGGCCAAGGAGGAAACGTACTTAGGATATTTAGGGGATGGACAGGGAACCGGCTCCACTTCCCTGCAGCCTCTGCCTGCCAGCGCTCACCCACTGGAACATGCCATTTGAGAAATGTCTTCATTTTCTTTCAGTCATTGGCCAGGTTCCCGCCACACTCGTTGGGAGCGGGAAGAGGGGGGCAGGAGAGGGAAGGTAGGGGTCATAGACCGGAGCAAAGGACTGGAAAACTGGCTCCCAAGAGCTCTCTGCACAAAGAAAACACCATGGGTCGTGCCAAACCCGCCCGCTGCATGGTCTGACACCCACACGTGGCCCCCTGAGCTCTCTCCCGCCATCCCACAGGAAGTCCCATTTCTCCCTGGCCCATGGCCCGATGGGGGCACACCTCGAACCAAGGCTCAACCTGGAGAGCGGGCTCCATCCGCCCAGCCATGTTAGGGAGGGTGGCTTCAAGAATATTCCGCATAAGAGCCGAGTTCAGCTGAGCACCTCCCCTGCCAACAGTAAGCCTCTCAAGACGGTCTTTATTTTTATAGACCACGGCTTAAAGGCCCCAGCCACTGTGAGTCCTGGTTTCCTTGCTTATTTGTAATTTTTAAACAACTTGATTTATTGCTTGGAAGCCTCTGAATGTATTCATAGACACAGAATTACAGAAACATCAGAGCTGGGGAAGAAAATGCCAGAGCTGCCTTTGTCCAACTGCCTACTTTGACAGATTGAGAAACTGAGGCTCAAGGGGGCATTCACTGGGAAATTTAGACATCTAGAAATAAAATGCAGATTCATATAAAGAACTATTGCTATTTGTGAGAGGTGGGCAACAGAAGCAGGTTTTAGAAACAAGTGGACTTTTGTTCAATTCCTGGCTTTGTCACTTTAGCTGCGTTTCCTTGGAAAAGCTATTTAACCTGTCTGCACCTCAGCCTTCTCATCTGTAAAATGGAAAACAGTGTGCCAACCTCGAATGAGGATAATGGGTACAAAATATCACCAATGCATCTGGTGAGTAGCCACTCAACCAATATATACCTCTTGTCTTTAGGTCTCAGATATCTAGACATATTCCCTGTTATTGATTTTTAATACATTCAAGAACTGAGCATTTCAAAGGAGAAAACCCAACTCCATATATCTTTGTCATCTGGAATATGACAGCTTTATGGAGACTGTTGGTGCCAGGCCTGGGTGGGGACAGCACCTTCCTCCTCCAGAGAGAGCCACAGACCAGCGGCAAGGAGGGTTTACGTCAGCACGCCCGCCTTGCTACCATACCCGAGACGTCACCCGATCAGGGCAGATTCAGTGCTGGACCGCTCTGCCCAGGCATCGGAAAGTAGAGACCTGGCTCTGAGTGTGGAACAGGAGATTTACCTTAAAGATACCCCAGTTTGGGCCCGATAGAGATCAGCTGGCATTTCGTGGGACTGAAAGAGTGGCAACTGAATACTCTGCCCTGCTTGACCCGGCCCCTGTACCAAAGCCATAGATCGATTTCTATTTTTTCCTTTCTTCTGTAAACAGTGGCGCAGGGCAGGTCTGCCCGGATGCCTGGCCTGCAGGCCCGCCCCAGAATCCCTGATCGTCTATGGCAGATAATACGGGCTTGAATTCGCACCCATCCCAATGTTCATTCACATCGGGCTTTTTTGGCACTTCAGTAATGAAGAAAGAGAGAGGAGAAAGGAGAAGGGGTGGAGGAGGTGGGGGGAAGAACCATCGATACGAAACATCCCAGCTCGGATTCTGGGCAAACAGCTGCTTTGTGTTTAGAATTTGGGGCTTGACTGGGTTTCAAGGCAAACCACAGCACTGAAGCCAGCCTTTCTTCTTTCTGCCAACAGGCGCCCACAAACGCCTAAATTTAGAAGCTGGCAATTGCACTCATTTAGGATTTTAGGAGAAACTCAGGTAATGCAAACTATCTCAAATCAGGAAGGTTTGTGAACTCACTTTGTCGATGGCATTTACTCATTTCATTGGGGGTGGAGGGAGGGGTCTTTTTTGCTCCATCTTTTTCTTAAAAACACAAATGCAATTTCCATCCCGGAAGTGAAGCTGAGGGACTGTGTTTTGAGACACCCCTTCCCTCAGGATTACCTGGGCATGCCCATAGGCAACCCCACAGAATGGCCAGTAGACATGCTTGTCCCACGGAGAGGGCTTTGCGGACCCAATCCCACAGAGATAATTAACATCAGATTTTACAGGAAGTGGTGAGGTTGAAAAGAGAGAGAGATGAAGAACGAACTGCAGAGAAAAGAGAAGAAAAAAAGGGCCCTGCCCAGGTCAAGCCAGCCCACGGCCCTGTCTAGCTGTCTGCTGTGAGGCTGCAGACTTGTTCCCCGCACATCAGCGCCCTCGCGTCTCCTCACAGAGGGCTCATTCTCTTGATAGATACGTGCAGGGGGCAGAAGGAAGGAACCCACTCTTTATGCCCTTTCACATTCTTCTCTTCGATGGACACTCAGAAAAGGGAAATTGTCAGGTAGGGGGAAAAGGATGGCTAATTGCTGGGTGAACTTGGGCAAGTTTATCAACTCTCCTGGTCTCCATTTCTTTCTATGTAAAATATGGATAAGGCCAGCAGTAGCATCTCCTGCCTGTGATCCCAGCACTTTGGGAGGCCAAGACAGGAGGATTGCTTGAGCCCAGGCGTTCAAGACCAGCCTGGGCAACAGAGTGAGACCTTGTCTCTTTAAAAAAAAAAATCATGTAAAATACCTAAAATAATAACCTCCTATACCCAGAATAAAAACAAAATAAAATAATGCATTAAAAGCACCCTAGGAGGGACTTCCTGGCTGAGTGGTTATATGATTCATGCTGTTACTCCTGACCCATGGGCTTGATGTGTTTTTGTCCTCACTGATACTGACAATGCAGCAGAGGAGGCTGAGAGGTAAGCAAAGACAACATATAATAAGCCCAAGAGGCACGGACAATAAACGCTGGTGGGGAGGGGTTAGAGGTTGGGGAGGTCTGTTTAGAAGAAGTCAGAATTCAGGGACAACATGTTAACAAGGTGCAGACTGCAGCCAGACTTCTGGGTTCTTACTCCAGCTCTGTTCCTTATAAGCTGTGTGACCTTAAGCGAGTTACTTAACGTCTCTGTGCCTCAGTTTGCTCATCTATGTAATGGGAATACTCATGATAGATACTTCCTTCATTGCACTGTTATGGGGACTAAATGAGTTAATCTGGGTGAACCATTTATGATCACACTTGTCATAGATTGAGCACTCAATAAATTAGCTATTATTAAGCTATACCTTGACACTTGGATGGAACGTGTGGAAGGATGGTGTGGAAAGAGGAGGGGATTCCAGGTTGGGAGAGGATCATCAGCAACAAAGTGGAGGTGGGAGGGGAGAGGCATAGTCAGGAAGCGATGGCCCTTCAGATTAGTTGGAGCAAGGTGGCGGTGCTGGGGGTTTAGTGGGAAATTAAGAGAAGAAGGAGGCTGGAGTCAGAGCATATAGGCTCTACATGCCAACCCATAAGACTGGGCTTGATCTCATGTTTGGTAAAAAGTCAAAGATGATTTCTGGGCCGGAAACCTGTTTAATTCAAGTGTTGCCTTTGATTCATCTTGTAACAATAGGTGGGACAATGTGAAGGAAGGAAGTGATTGAACGCTGGGAGGCCAGGTAGGTAGTGAGTACCTCTGTTCAGATGTCAACCTGAGAAGGCCTAGACTGCGGAAGGCAAAATTTGTGCCGCCACCCTCTCTTCCTGTGTCCATGACAGACATCACTAATGGATCACGGCCATCTCTCCCATGGATGCCTGGAAATCGTTCTCCATCCTGTACTCCTGGTGGATACCATCAGTGCGTCACAGCTGGGACTTGAGAGGAAATCCATTTGCTTCCCCTGGTTTGGGTGGGCTAAGGTGGTGCCACGGCAGGTAAGAGGGAAAGGATCAGTGTGAGCAATACAGAAGAAAGAGAGGAAAGAAAGAGAAGCACAGAATGGACTAATGGACTGAAGGATGAAGAAGAGGACTGTGCAGAGATGACTTAGAGTTCCAGGGCTGAGAAAATGTGTTTGGTGTTGCTGAAAACAGGAAAGAGAGGATGTGTTGCGGGAGCAGGCTGCAGCAATTTGGGTGAAGACATGGTGGCTTTGGGGTGTGCTGAGTTGGAGACCAAGTGTGGGTCACCAGAGAGGAACCATTCAATCCATACTTGCAGACAGGGTCCTGGAGTTCCATCAGAGGCAGGTGCTGGGGACACGGATTTGGGAGCGGGACACACAGAAGTGATGCTAGACTTGGCTAGAACAGATGATCTGACGTGGTGGAGAGTGTGAGGGCAGAGGAATAGAGGACTGATGCTGAGCTTGAGCACACACTCACCACTAAATATCAAATATCAAAAGAACCCCGCAAGGGAACTAGAGATGGATGGTCTGATGGGGAGGAAGAGAAGGTGTCCTGTTATGTTAAACAAACAAGGCACAAAGGCAATTCAAGAAGGGAGTGGTCAGCGGATCTGAGGCTGCAGAAAACACGAGGAACGAGGGTTGGAACGGCCTCCTTCCTCCTGGGCTCACGGCCCTTTCTGACCCTTGGTAACTCCAGGAGCTCTGACTTTAGAAAGCCCTGCTTCCATCCTATCAAATTAAAACGCACCCACAGCCCACATTAAACTTAATTTTTACATAAGCAGACACACATTGACTTGGCTTGCAGTTGAGTAGTTGATGTCATGTTATGGTTTGTAGACATTTAAACATATATTAATTTTAATTTAGTAGTTTTCTTTTCATATTTTAGAGCCAAAATATTTTTTTTTCAGTTCTCAGATATTTTCACAGGCCCCTGAGGAGCATGTTATAAAGCTTAGACATTTTGTCTGTAGTGCCAAATGTTTTGAAGAGCTAAGCCTGGGATGGAGGTGGCAGGGCTAGGGGAAGGGTGGCGTGGGTCAGGGTTCTGACAAGTGCTATCCTAGAATCTGGGCGAAACTTCTACCATCAGGTGTCCCCCGCTGTTGATTACACAGGACTCACAGCCACAAACCTGGCCGTGGGCAGTCATGAGAGTAACATCACAGCATGGAACAACTGTTGTGAGGTGGGTATCAGCCAGTTGGAATGGAGACCCACGTGCTGGGGCAGGATCCTGAAGGACCCCTTCAGCACCAGGTGCCAACTCCTCAGTTTTTGGATGTGGAGGCATCTTGGGAATCCCAGAGAAGGGATCAGGACCAGCAGAAAGTCAGGGGGCGCTCACGAGGGCAGGTGGCATCTGTGTCCCAACCAGTGCAGAAACTGTTCAATGTTTTAATGATCTGCAAGTACCCAGCTCCTGGAGACCCCAGGTTTATGCTCAGGATCCTTGGCTCCCCTGTCCTGGTGGGAATCATGCTTCTGCTGAAAGTGCAGGTGCTCAGAATGGTTAACCTCACTGTGTGGGTACCAAGAACCCTCCAGGGCTGTCGGCGGGGGGGTGGGGGGCCCATTCACTGAGGACAAACCACTGTATTTAGGAAGAGGAGAGCCTTACAAGGTACAAAGAGAAACCAGTGCCCAGGTAGGCTGCAGGCTGACTAAGGAGATGCAGTAGAGCCGAGAGGGGCGTGGGCTCATGGCCAACCCACCAGCCCACCCCTGGGATCTTCTCCATAGTTGATTCTTTCCTCTGCTCATCCCAAGGGTCTTCCACCCCTCCCCCAGGCCCACCCTCCCCCAGTCCCATTGGAGCAGGCCAAGTCGCAAAGTCTAAGTACTTTTTAAGCACTGCAATTTAGCGCAATTATTTGAAAGTAAACAATCTGCTCTGTCAATTAAACATTATTTAGCTTGCATTTCTTCTGATGCATCACACAATCAGCTCCGCAGCTCACTGAGCAGTGCCCAGGGACTGGCTGCTGGCTTTTTAAACAGCCAGTTACCAGCAGTTCTGCAACTAGAGTTTCAAGAGGCTTTCCTGTGTGTGTCTTCCATTCTAAGGCAATAGGGTGTTAAAGAGCAGGGAGGAGTTAGCAGCCGCATCCCAGGACCACATCCCTGCCTGTCCTGTGGGGCACCACCCTTTTCTCTCTCTTGGCTTCATTTCTTCTTCACACTCTACCTTTATCAGACCTGGAGAGTACTGTCAGGCCCTGGAGGAAGAGAATCCTTCTGGGATATGTCCTCTGCCTTCGAGGTTTGCATTTTATTTTATTTTATTATGTTCTAAGTAGAATGAGTCCCAGCACACCGTGCCTGAAAGCCTTTCTTTTATTTTTACATCCATATGTATTTCACGGAAATTTAATCCATGTGTTTCCCATTCATTTACACTTAACTCTTCAAAATATTGTTTCTAAGAGCTGTTTGATGTCCAGAGAGCCATGTCAGCCACTTATGAGAGGGGACTCTGCTCCAGCATTCGACCCGTCATTCCTTCAAACTGAAGCATGCCTGGGCCCCCGTGAGGAAGCCAACATCTGCAGGGCATGGTTTCTAGTCTAGAATATGGAGCTATAGGAGGCAGAGAGGTTCAGATCTGGGCATTCTGAGGTCATGGTGGTGCCAAGGAAGACACCAGCAAGCAGGAGACTCTGCATTTCTATCTGCCCAGGACTAATGCGTCATACTCAGCCCTGCTCCTTAGCCAGCCACAGCCAAACTCCTGTGGTTTCGACATTGCCTGAAAAGTTTTCTTGTCTCGGCCTCAGCTGCCTAAATGTTATGTAGTTTTCAAGACCCAGTCTTGCTCCAAATAATTTTTGGCCAACTGACACTGCTTTACAAAGCAGCCTGTTTTGCTGACAGATGCTCTAAGGATAATCAATAAGAATTTGCATGTGAAAAGGATATTACAGTTCATAAAGTGATTTTACATGATCTTTATGGCTCTTCTTTCAATGACTCTTTGAAATGGGCAGAACAGGGACCAGCCCTCCCCCATTTTGCAGTTGGAGAAACTGAGGCCCAAATGAATGGAATCCAGACTTGAATTCAAGTGTTTTGTTACAAGTTAAGCAATCTCCCACTGCAACAAATCCATCTTTCTATGGGCTCAGATCATAAACTTGAAAGACACAATCCCAAATGCCATAATCCCAAATGGTGAATTACCAAAAGATCAAAATCTCTAAAGTCTAAAATCCCTAAAGTCTAAAACCCTGAAAATCACAATCCTGAAAGCTGAAATCCTAAATGTGACATTCTGGGGAAGGAATGCACACTGTTTTTGGTTACGTGCAGGACAGCTGTATTGTGTTAGTTGCATTACATTAGGTGGAACTACCACCTAGCTATTGTCTTTATTTGGAAATTAAGGACAGTTTAAGAAGATGTAAATGGATGCCCAGTTGACAAGAGGTGAACTTGTGGACTTAATTTTAGGTATCCACTTGACGAGATCAAGGAATATCTAAAGGTATTATTTTGGATGTGTCTGTGAGGGTGTTTCCGGAGATTACTGTGTGACTCTGAGTGGACGAGGTGGGAAGATCTGCCCTCTATGCTTGAGTGTTTCGAAGACAGAAATGAAAAATACATGAAATCTCCCTTGCCAGATTATTCAGTCATATAAGACTTCTGCCTCTTTACATACATCTCCATGTTTGCTTTCAAAAAACACCCTTAATCAGAGAATAAAGACAATTTGACAATGTATACGCCCACTATGTACACACACACAAAAAAATTGAAAACAAGCAAACAAAAAAACAATTCAACAAGTTCAACAAACTTCTGAACCCAAAACACTTGTTGATACAGCGATTCCTCCAGTGTTTTAAATGGTGAAATGTTCTTGGTTAGGGATTTGACTGTCAAAGAAGATAGACTTCTTATATTTACCCTTAAAGCCAACTTAAAGAAACTGGTGCATGCCTCACTTTGGCTAATGAATTACACTTTCCCGATTATTATTTTTTTTAATCAACAACTACCCACTTTAGGTCCCTAAAATTTCTGAAATTAAAAATTCTAATAAATCTGCTCATTTACGTATTAATGACTGGAAAAAGTGGAGCACTTTATAAATGCTTATTTGAAGATTTGGTAGACTTTGCAGAAGAATATGGATTTCAGTTGAATCCCTAAACCATGACAGATTTAGAATTAGGTGTGATCAAGGCTCCTAAAAGCAAATTTCATGGTGTTACCAATAAAGTTTGTTTTTTCCATTCAGCCCAATGCATTTGGCAGAAAATTCAAATGAGGGGATTGGCCACTCATAGGGCAACCAGGAAAACTTCAGTTTAAAAATATATCATTTGTCTGCATTGACATTCCTTCCAGCTGATGAAATTCCAGATTTTAACAAATTAAAACTGCATTTGCCTGAAGGAGTTAGTGAAGTTACTCACGACTTCAAAAATAATTGTGTGCACGGTAGGATAAGAAGACACTCAGAAAACGGTGTTGCCGTTCCGGTCACCAGTATTGTTTCCACCAAATCTGTGGTCTGTGTATGAGTGTGTACGGAATAAATTTCCACACACCCCAAAACAACATAGAAGCATGGCTGAAGATGGGAAAATTTAATAGTGAGTGCACATGTTGGTGCATATTAAAACATAGAAGAATTTCAAAAAGACGAGTGCCTCATGCAAAATGAATTTGAACATAGTCCCTGAGAGGAGTCATGTTCTGAAAGAAAGTAAACAGCTATTCATGGGATGCAAGGCTTCAAAATATAGTTCATGATCATGATCATGAAGGCTGCCAACTTTTGTGGACTATCTCCGTGCAATTGCCCATAATTTATCCCTGTAATGCACTTTTTCATGTGTCAAATTTTCTTTTTAGTTTTTGATAGTGTTTTTTCCCGTTATTTTAAATTGTCACCTTTATTTGTTACTATTGACTATGCTATATACTTCGTCTTCTCATCATTTCCAATACTAGAGGTATAAATTGGGTAAGAACTTTTAGAAGTTCTAATTTTGTTTTATGCTTCTTTTTCAAATTTGAATTCATGAAAGTGCATTATCACGAAGTTGACTTTGTGTGTGAGCATTGTGTGTGTAGACAAAAACATTGAAACTTCCTCAATACATAAAGAGATGTCTGATCTGTACGTGTGCGTTTGTGGAGAGATAAATTTCTTGAGATCTCAACTCTTTGGGCAACTGCTTATGTGCCCATTGCAATTTTTGAACAATCCCATGCAAAGATTTAGGTTGTGCTTCATAGTATTTCAGATGACCATGGTTACAAAGCAAGTGTACACTATTACCAGCCACAGAAATATGCCTTTATACATTTTGGTTTTTGAAATATTTCTTTGTGAATATGATTTGTCTCTTCATAATTGTTAACCCAAATGACTGCCATTAGTATATCTGACTGTTCATGTTTGGAAAAATTAAATAGTCTATAAAAGATTGTCTATTTTATTGAATAAAGTGGCCCATGAACTGTTCTGTCATGTTTTTATATGGTTTGAAATAAATTTCCTTTCAAAAGTTAAATAAACATCTTTTTCAGTAACTTTTATATTTTTCTTTTCAGAATTATATTTTCAGGATTTTGAATTTCGAGATTTCAACATTTGGGATCACGGAATCCAGGACTGTGTTTTTTGGAATTGTGGCCCAGACCTACTGAATTAACACATTCCCAATTCTTAATTTCCTCATTCACTCTTTACTTTTGATACCTGGCCCCAAAAGAGCCCTGTGAAGTAAACGTTAAGAGAAGTAGTGATATTCCCATTTAACAGATGGAAACAGTGAGGCTTAAGTGGCTGTATTCTTGCTTGAGCATGCACAGCTTGAATCATCTTAAGCTCTTGCTCTTATGAAACACTGCACACATATTAAAAGTTGGAGATAAATAGAGAATAAGAGTCCAAAGGTCTTAACATCCTCTGGAGGAATAATTTATTATCTGTACAAACATTTGTTGAATACCTAATTTAAGCCAGGTACCATGGTAGATGCCAGAAATCAAATAGAGACCACAACAGATATGGGGCCTTCTCTAGGGGGAGGGCAAACATGGCCACAGAAAACGACATCCCTGAGGCCTGAGGAACAGTCATCATCATGGTTGGGGGAAAGTAGATAGGGACAGGAGATGAGAGAATAAATGTGTAGTCACTCATCTCCGTGTATGATATAGTTTGGCTGTGTCCCCACCCAAATCTCATCTTGAATTGTAGTTTCCATAATTTGCATGTGTCGTGGGAGGGGCCCAGTCAGAGGTAATTGAATCATGGGGATGATTATTACCTCCATGCTATTCTCGCGATAGTGAGTGACTTTTCACAAGATCTGATGGTTTTATGAGGGGCTTTCCCCAACTCTGCTCATTCTTCTTTGTGTTGCCACCCTCTGAAGAAGGACGTGTTTGCTTCCCCTTCTGTCAGGATTGCAAGTTTCCTAAGGCCTCCCCAGCCTTGCAGAACTGTGAGTCAATTAAACCTCTTTCCTTTATAAATTACCCAGTCTCAGGTATGTCTTTATGAGCAGTGTGAGAGTACATGCTAACACAATGCACAATCAAAATGGGAACCATTTCCTTTTTCATATTGGAACCCATTCTGTAATTTTGCCCATATTAAAATGTTTTCTTTTCTTCTTGGTGCAGTTCCCTAGGATAATTCTGGACACATTCTTCTGTAAGCCAGGACACTCTACCTGTCACAGCTCAACATTTACGGAGTGCCCAATATAAGCCAAGCATTGTTCTGGATCAATAAATTTAATTTAAAATTTTCTAATAACCACATAAGACATACTAAAAAGAAACAGGTAAAATTAAAGTTAGTAGTATATTTTACTTACCCCAGTATATCCAAGTTATTATTATGTTGACAATATTATCATTGTAATATGAACATAATAATTATTAATAAAATATTTTATACTCTTTGTTTCATACTGAGGTTTTGAAATCTTCTGTGTATTATGCACTTACAGAGCATGCACCTCAGTTTGGACTAGACACATTTCAAGTGCTTAATGGCCACATGTGGCCAGTGGCTACCATACTGGACAGTCAGCTATGCATTTTATAACATTGTTTTGGTCAATGACAAATGTTGTTTTGGTCAAATGACAGTGGTCCCCTAAGATTATACTCCCATTTTTTTTCACTACACCTTTTCTGTTTGGATATATTTAGATATACAAATACTTACCACTGGGTTACAATTGCCTACAGTATTCAGTACAGTCACATGCTTTGCAGGTTTATGGCCTAGGAGCAATGGACTATACCACACAGCCTAGACGTGTAGTGGGCTGTAACATCTAGGTTTACCTAAGTGCACTCTTTGGTATTTCAACAACGATGAAATCACATAATGACACATTTTTCAGAACATATCCACATTGTTAAGCAGTGCAGGACTGTATGCCACTTTCACTAGCAACTCATTGGCTAGCACTGGTCCTACTCACATAGGGGCCAGGAAGTATTAATACAATCTTACCTGGAGCCCAGGAGGAGAGGAAACCAGAAATATTTGATGAGTGCCCTATGACTAACTACACAATGCCCCTAAAAGACCTTCTCAGGGAGACTGTACACAGTGGTTCAGACCCGTAATCCCGGAACTTTGGGAGGCCATGGTGAAAAGATTGCTTGAGGCCAGGAGCTTGAGACCAGCCTGATCAACATAGTGAGACTCCATCTCTACAAAAAATAAAAAAATTAGCCAGGTGTGGCGGTGTGTGCCTATAGTCTCAGCTTCCTGGGACACCGAATCTCTTGAGCACAGGAGTTAAGAGTCTACAGAGAGCTATGATCATGCTGCTGTACTCCGGCCTGGGTGACAGTGAGACCTGTTTTCAGAAAAAAAAAATAAAGACCCTCTCAAAGAGTCTCTTCTCCCTCCCCCATTTCAGAGGCCTGACCCCAGCTTTCCAGGCTATCGGAGGCCTTCTATCACTGAGGACTTCCTGTTCAGCTTGGTTTCCTCCCTACTCCAGAGTCCAAACATGCAGCAAAAGAGGAGATGTCACTAACCTTGATCGTGTTGTGTTTCTGAGCCTATGTGGGTCTCCAAGTGTGTGGTGGGGGGACCTGCTGGGCTTTATTTTTCCCAGGGTTTCCCCTCCCTTGAATGCTGGATTAGTCCTTGCCTATCAGGAACTGATAAGACCATGGAAAAAGTGAGGCTATGGCTGGAGACCGGAAGGGAGGCCTGGAGGGAGCTGGGAATTTTCCCACCGTCCCGGGAAAAACCTGTCTTATATCTCCGAGCCCTGCCTTTGCCCCCAGATTTCAGGGACTCATGCAAGTTTTCCACACACTGATTTTGTTGCATAGAAATTGCTGAATGAGCTCAGACAGAAAAAGTTGTCATGGAAAACAGCCACTGAGAAACTGGTCACCAACCAATCCCTGGCTCTGGGTCGGAGCCTACAGTGGGGGCCCTAAATGGTGGAGAGAGGGGCTTTCATTTTTCTCTGTATGAACTTCATCAGTGCTCACTTCCTGTCTAGGTCATGGCTCAGCCCTAGGAGGACCTATCCTTGGCCTGGACCCCTCAGGGGCAGGACTTGGATCTCAACAATAGAAGCCCATTAGTGAACAGTTATCATCAATTTGTGGAGGAATTCTAAGAAATAGAAGAAGCGAGAACAATTTAAAAATAGAGTGTGATGAATTTGAAACACATCTGAAGGTGACTTTATGAAAGGGACCTTAAAGATGGGATAGAGAAGTGGTCCCAGGCCAATTCCTCCAATAAAAGAGTTAGGAGGTTTTTCCCGCCCTGCCCTAGTTTGAGGATGGAAGGCTGCTGTGCATCCCTAAGTCAGCCACCTGACCGTAAATTGTCCCTACCTTGGAGCCACACCAACCAAGCTCAGAAAATATTTGCTTTGGCCCCCTCCAGAGCCCAGCTACTTGCGGAGAGCAGAAACACACCAGGGGCATGTTTATAAAGCTATCTGATGGGAGCCATTGCTGGCCGACAGGAGACAGGGTGTGAGCTCAAAAAAGGCATCTTCTCTGGTGGTCTTAGCTCCTGAATATCAGCTTGGAGCCTTTCCGTTGTTTATTTGGGACAGAGACACCCAGGCTGGAGTGCAGTGGCACAATCATTGCTCACTGCAGCCTTGAACTTATGGGCTCAAGCAGTTTTTCCACCTCAGCCTCCAGAGTAGCTGGCAGGTGCAGCATGCCCAGTGAATTTTTTAAAATGTTATTATGAAGAGTGGGCCTTGCTGTGTTGCCCAGGCTGGTCTTGAATTTCTGGCCTCAAGCGATCCTCTGAACTTGGCCTCCCAAAGCACTGGGATTACAGATGTGAGCCACTGTGCCCGGCCTGAAGCAGGTTCCTGGGCAGGGTTTCAGCCATACTCCCTGCCTTGACTGGGTGTCTTTGGGCAAGTGATCTCCTTCTTAAGTCTGAGCTTAAGCTTTATCCCTTTCTTCAAAATAAAGACCCCGCTCCTCCCACCTGCACTGCCCTCCTGAGGCTTCTGCTCTCTGCGCCACTCTGCTGGCCCCTTTGCCTGGCCCGCTCCTGCTCTCCCTTCACTTCCAGCCAATGCCCCTAGAGGAACCTCAGCCCAGGTGCTCTTTGCTCTTTGCCCTCCCTGCTCCTGGACTGTCTCCAGTGCCATGCTTGCCCTCTTGTATTGTTATTTTCTTTCCCATGAGGCAGTAAGTTCCAGGAGGGTAGGGATCCCATCTGCCTGATAGAATCCCTCCTGAAACCCTGGCCCCCTAAAACAGGGCCTGGCACATAGTAGAAACTCAGTCAAATGGCTGAATTGATGAATGATCAAATTAAGGAATGAAGTCTAAACCCACTTGCTTTTTTTCTTAAGGAGCTTGATGTCCCATAGTTATTAACACAAATGTACAGAGGGCTGGATGAGGTGGCTCATGCCTGTAATCCCCACACTTTGGGAGGCTGAGGCAGGAGGATTACTTGAACCCAGGAGTTTGAGACCAGCCTGGGCAACATAGTGAAAGTTATAGTCTCTACAAAAATAAAAAATAAAATAAATTAGCTGGGCATGGTAGTGCACACCTGTTGTCCCAGGTACTTGGGAGGCTGATGTCAGAGGATCACGAGAGCCCAGGAGTTTGAGGCTGCAGTGAATCATGATTGCTCCTGTGTGCTCCAGGCTGTATGACAGAGCAAAACCTCACCTCTTAAAAAACCCCCAAAACCAAAAACAAAACAAATGGAGGAATGATTTGCCTTCCCTTGCTGGAATCTCCCAAAGGACGGGGGGAAACAGGGCATGGCTCCCCTATCAGACACACAGATCCCCAGGGTGAGCATTTCTTCTTCTTCCTCTTCTTTGCAGATAGCTATGTATGGAGGCCCTCCCACTGTGCATACTGACAAGCTGTGACCTGCCTTTAGCCAGGGTTTGAGGACTTGCTCCCTGCACTCTCTGCTCACACGACCACCCGGGGCCGGCTCTGGAAGCAAGTGTCCTGGATTCCAACCTTGACTGTGCTACGCCCTTGCTGTATCCTCTTCAGCTGGTTATTTAACTTCACTGGGTCTTGCTTTGCTCATATGTAAAATGGGGATAATAATAGTAGCAATTAATGAGGGTTTGTGATGATTCAATGCGATCATGAATGTGAAATGATTAGACTGTGTCTGGCACATAATAAGCAATCAATAAATGGCAGCTCTGGTCATGATAATGCTATTATTCCTTGTGGTTTCACAATTCCTTCTGGTTAGGGTCTGCTTCTGGTCCTGACCCCAGAGGAGATTTAATGTGATTGTTTGTTCAAGTCATTCAGTGATTCATCATTCAAACAAACCTCTACTGGGTTCATGCCCTATGCCTGGCTCTTTCTTGGTCTTAAGAATGCAGAGGGACTAGGAAGAGAGGGAGCCTCTGGTCTGTTGGTGTGGTGAGTTCAACACCAGGGCAGTCAACTGCCTGTTTGTGTCCTCATGCAACCAATGCTTCTCAGCATCTTGGAGATGCCCCTCCAGGAATGCTTCATGGAAGCAGTGACTTCAATATTAATCTATGCAATGCATATATTTATGAAATACCAACTGTATACAAGCACTGGAGATGCAGGGTGATAGAGACAGAGCTCCCGTCCTTGGAAGTTCAGATCAATCTGCTGGGAAACAGATTGCAAAATGACAACCATAGGATACCTGGTGTTAAGTAGGAAGAATGATCATGAGTAAAGACAGTAAAGCAACTTTGGACAGGATGGGCAGGAAAGGTTTCCCAGAGAAGGCCACATCTGAGCAGAGACCTGAAAAAACCATGTGACTCTTTTTTTTTCTCTTTTTAATTTTCTTTTTTTTTGTTTTTTAAATTTTATTTCCATGTGACTCTTTAGGGAAAAGATGTTCCTGGCAGAGGAAAAGGCACACATGAAGCCCTGAGGAAAAAGATGCTTGACACAGGCTTCTGAGATTTCTGGCCAGGTCTATGCTTCATAATAACTTAAGAAAACCTGGCCCCATCATTTCCAGGAGAAAGAGGATATCTTTGTTCTTGATAATCTCAAGTGTCACATTACCGTGCTACAGAATACAGATTTCTTAGCTCTTTTGTGATTCATAGGGTTTGGTCCCCAGGGAACCACTCTGTTTTGAAGGTGACAAATTCTCCCCCCTTTCCTTGGGCTTTATATACTGAACATTCAGTTTGGGGCTTCTTTCATGACCCAAACAGAAAATAGATACTCCAGTGTGGAAAACAGCAAAACTGGGTCTACACTGGAACTTTCATTTCTACTGATTGGATGAAGCTGATCACCCAATGGTTGCTATTGATTGGAAAGCCCCTTTGTCTCCTTAGATCCCAGTCTTTGCATCTGCAAAATGGAGATAATCCTATCTACCCTATGCCCCAGCCCACCTCATGGAAGACACAGTGTCCTCCTGTGTCTCTCTCTATCATTTTTGCCCTTGTCCAAACCCTCAACCACAGGAGACTGAGATCTTCCTAAGGTGTAAAGCTGATCTTCTTATTTACTTTCAAGAGACTTTGGGATAAAATCCAAGAAATCAAAGCTCCTGGACATGATTTTTGAATATAGTGACCCTACACACTGGTTTGTCCGATACAGTCCTGATTGGAGTCTGTTATCCTAGACTCTGAGACCTAGAATCATTATTTATGGAGCCCACATCTGCTCTCAGCATTGGAATATTCACATCAGGAAGTGGAGTGACAAAACCCTTTATGACATGGTCCTGCTCACCTCTTTGACCTTTTCTTTAGTTCTTTGCAGTAACACTGCCTTCCAGCCCACTGTTTTCTCTCTTCCCTCCGAGACATCCCATGTGCTGCTGCTTCTAGTAGACATTCCTCTACCCCACCATCCCATCCACTTTCTACCTCTTCCCGTGAAATACAGCTTTTTATTCTTCAGAGCAACCACACAAATAAGTCTGCATAATAATCAGCTAACAACATGATGACAGGATCAAATCCATACATATCAATATTAACTTTGAATGTAAATGGGCTAAATACTCCAATTAAATGACACAAAGTGGCAAGTTGGATAAAGAAGCAAGACCCAACAGTATGCTGTCTTCAAGAGACCCATCTCATAGGCAATGGCATAGCCTTCAGAGTTATTCCAACCCCTATCTTTTCCTTCCCCTAAATCACAGCTTTTCATCCTTTAGAATTACCATCAGGTCAGCCCCTCTGACCCCCAAATCTATCAACTCCTATGTGCTCCACACCTTCATGAATGTTCCCTAACTAACTCCTCGTCACAATGCAATCTTAAATATTATGTCTCCCTACTAGACTGAAAGTTCCACAAGGACAAAACTACCTGATAATGCTATTCTTCCATACTCTACTCTCAAAGTCAAACCCAGTACCTGGCACATGTTGGAATGTATATGTCGAATAAAATAAATGGACCTGCTTATTGAATAAGTCTCATGAGGTGAGAGTGCTTGGGGGAAATTCTCAAGAGCTCTGAAAATGGAAAAGGACTAGAACATTACAATGGTGATATGGTAGCTAGTGTGTGACTGAGGCTTTTATTCTCTTAAGGAAACACAAATCCTCTTAAAAATAGCATGTATTCTGCTAGGCTTGGGAGATTTGGGGGGAGTTAGCAAGCTGATTTCAGATAGAGCTCTGGCAAGGGCAAACAGTCATAACCTTCCATCCAAGTTGCAGGTCGAGGGGAGGTCCAGGGTCCCACCACCAGTGTCCTGTTCCAGGGAAGAAAGCCATCATCATCCCCTGGACTAGGTCAACAGAGTCTGGCATCTCTGCAGGCAGCACCTGCCAAAGCCCCTGCATGGGCTTCACCCCTCCCAGTAAGCACAAACATAATTCTGCAGCATCCCCAGAAATCTCTCTAGAGGCAGGCAGCCAATTAAATGAACATTGTTAATGTTTCCCAAAGCTCTAGTCCCTCAATGTCCACATCAGGGGACACTGTGTGGGGCAGGGGGAGGGGAAAGACTATTGCAGCATTTATTCTCAATGAAGGAATTGATCTGTGAGGGTGATCTGTGCTAAGTACAATAAAAAAAAGATGTAAGATAACAACAGTCAAAGATGTCATAAATTCCCAGGGCGTCACAGTTGGAAGCAAATAAACGTTCACAAACACATGAACACGCCAACATACTAAGCTTATGGCTGGAGAAAGAAAAGGAGGCTGCTTCTCAGTCTTCCTCTTTCTAGACAAAGGATTTCTCAGTCTGATTTTCTCTGCCTGGAGGTCCCTGGGCACTTGTACCATCAGTAACACTTCACAGAGCCTTCATTCCTAACAAATAATTAGCTAAAATTGAACCAGGGATTTCTTACATGTATGTCATAGGTCTGATATGAATAATGAGGCAGAAGGTTAACGGTGGGTCAGAGACAGTTCCCCATCTTCCAGCTTATTTATTCAGCGAAATGAGAAATTGATCACATTATTGCGTATAGGGGGAGCCTGATTCATTGCAATCAGCTTGGAATTGGCAGTTTTGACTGTAGGCAATTTGGGGACATTACTTATGCCTGAATAGGCCAGGGAAGGTCATTTATAGCTTGTTAACACCTTTCTAACCCCCAGAATGGCCAGATCCTACTCCCCTACCCTATTTGCCCTGGACCCAGACCAATTTAAAAATCATAGAAAAAAAAATCATAGAGAGATGAGAATGACACTATAAAATTAAAGGCACTATGAGAGACACTCCAGGGAAGAATTAAAATGTATATGCCTCATAATTACTTTATTTGTACACCCATCTATGTGTCCATCTATCCAGCCACCCACCCATCCATTGTTTATTCATATAAGATTCATTCATAAACCCATTTCCTGAGCACTGCTCACTAATGTGGGATCAACCATTGCAGCAGATATTGTGGTTTCAAAGATTAAAGGATGCAGACAAGGCCTGCAACAGCCTCTCCAGAGGAGGCCAGTGGGTTTCATGCAAGGCTGTAGAGACATTCCTAGAATCCAGCACAGTTCCTGGCAACCAGGCAATATTTAGTGAATGTGGGATGAAGGGGGACTCCAGAGGACTTGCTGGTGTAATTTGTGCTGACTGAAATTGCTCAGCACTTACCATGTGCAGGACCTTGTGCTGACAGCAGTGTCACAGGGTTTTAGGCCTGGCTGCAAGAGTTCAATTGTAGAGTTAGCTGGGACTGTGGACTCAGACTCTGAGTCTCAGTTTTCTTATCTGTAAAGGGGGGACAATAGTAGAATCAACCTCAGGTGACAAATAAAAGTAAACATTAGAAATAGTGTCTGGTGCATTCTAAGTGCTAAATAAGTGACAGCTATCACTATTATTATCATCATCACTATGATTAGAGTGACTGGAAGACACTTTTGTCTACCCTGTGAGAACTGCTTTTTTCCCCAAATTCTGCAGGTAAAATAAGGGAGTGAAATGTGGTGTTTTGACTACTTACTGTTATCATAATCAACCAACCCAGACTTAGTTACTTAACACAACATTAACTATTTATTATCTCTCTTATTTCTATGAGTTGACTTGGCTCAGCTGGATGGTTCTTCTGCTGTTCTCATTTGGGGTCTTTCATGGAATCGCTGCCAGACAGATACTAGTCTGGGGCTAGAATCTAACTGCAGGCTTAACTGGGATATGTGGACAGGTATAGTCTATATGGGGTGGTGAAGAGGGATGGATGGATGGATTGACAGCTGGATATGCCTCAAAGCTGCCAAGCTTGTGCCCACTTGAGAAAATCCTCTTAACTAGCACTTGGTGATCTCTCTGCCTGGAATACTCTTCTCCCATTTTTTGTAACCAGGAGAGCATGGAGACTAGTGTGCCAATGAGATACAGCAGGCTAAGAGTAGCATGCTACAAGAATTTCCATATCTCTGCTCTAGCAAGCAGTGAAGGTTACCTGAATACATAGGAATGGCTTTATTACATGGTCTCATCCTTATAATCATTAAATACTGCCCCATCCCAGGAATATGCTAAATGGAAAGATGTAACCAGGGCTGTTTGCACCATCAATATACTTTTAAAAACTTTTGTGCCTAGTCCATGTTTGTTCACCAGATACCATTTTTAAAATCCTTGGTGTGCTCACTCTCAGGGGAGGCCCTGAGCTTCTTTTTCCCCCCAAAGGATCACTCTTCTTTGCTAAATTCCAGTTGTCTTGAAGCCACACCCAGCTCTACCATAAGTAACAGACCCACAAACAAATGTTCAGGCTCAGACAGGCTGCTGCTACAAGAAGTGAGGTGGGAGGGGCAGTGAGGGCCAGAGCCGAGACTGTTGGTGGTCTTCACTTTTTTCCCACCTCTTCTCCTGCCATATACACACACACACACACACACACGAGCACACACAGAGATGCTCACACACACACACACACACACACACACACACACAGAGTCATCCTCACTCTTCCCAGCCCTTTTTTTTTCTGCCCTTAGAATAAACAAAACTCTTTCATTCTGGGGCCTGGAAGATTCCATAATGAATTGAGCCTCTTAACAGTCTATTTTAATAAAACTCAGCTCCCTGGCTGTATGGAGACCATAAAACATGCAGGTTCCAGCAATAATATGTTTAGTAGACCTGCTTGATAAAGTGGAAATGTTTGCATGTTTCAAATTATGAGCAATTTAAAGTAGGAAGCTAGCAAGCCAGTTCTCGGGTTATGAAGCTTGACATTGTTAAGCCTTAAGAGAACACATACTTCAAAGTCTCCTGGTCTGAAATATGCCCTGTACACTGCTCAGCGAGAACCAGCTGGATAAGCCTACAGCTGGGCGGGAGGGGGAAGCCACAGCCTGATGCTATTTGGCTGATGGAGTGTCAACCCTTCAGCAAATATGCAGAATTTTTGTTTGAGAAGAAGTTACCCCAAGGAAAGCCCTGCCTGCCCTGAGCCTCGCTCCCTTGAGACTTATACGCTCCTGAGGTTTCCATAAACTTTGATTTTGGAATTATTTGGCATCACCAAAGAGTTCAAACAAATGGTGAATACTACAGGAAAGATTTCAGTTTCTGCCATTGGTGAACCTTATCAGTGGTTTTAACCAGACTTTATCTGAATCCCTCTGTTTTGATTTATTTTATATTAGATTTTGTGTTATTTTCATTTGAATAAGGGGTTTTTGCAAAGTTCCCCCTGCTCCAGCCATGATGAGCTCCTTTCTGCCCCTCAAACCTGCCAAGCTTGTGCCCACTTGAGAGAAACCTCTTAACTAACACTTGCTGATCTCTCTGCCTGGAATGCTCCTCTCCCATTTTTTGTTCATTTGTTTGTTTTGTTTTGTTTTCATTTTAGTTTTGTATGGTTGGCTTATTCTTGTCCTTTAGTTTTCAGCTTAAATGTTACCTCTTTGGAGAGGCCTTTCGTGATCACACCAGACCTCTCCACTAATTTTCTCATGTCTCATTGGTTGTCCCTCTTTGGGTATCTACCATGATCTGGTAATTGTTTTGCTATTTGTTTGCTTGTTTACTGTCCATCTCACCCCGTAGCATGTCAGCTCCATGACAGCAGGGTCATTGTTTCTCTTGTTCACCATTGAGTGGCACATAGTATGTTCTCAATAAATGATTGTTGGATGGATGGATGGATGGATGGATGGCCCATAAGAATTCTTTAGATGCCAAGACTTTAGGAGTATGAGTCCTTAGGGGATATGAATTCAGGAGAAGGTGAACCAGATTCAAAAAGTTAAATGCACTGTTTTGACACCCGTGGTGGCTCTTGTAACAATAGGAAGACAGGTGAACTCATGGTTCACTTTTGGGAAATGGAATTTACAGCAATGAAAATGACCCCACTTTCTCCTCTTTCAACCTCATACTCCTTCAGTTTATTTTCCCATGGTCCAAGATGGGAGATACAATTTCTATACCTTTAAAAAAATCTCATAATTGCACCCACCCTAGATCCTCCATCCCTGAGTAGCACCCCCAGTCACACAGGAACAAAGACCAGCCTGTTCTTGACTAGACAGCCGAGCCAGGCCCAGCCACTGTGTGGTATGCGACCCTGACCGGCTGGCTGAATTCTTCAGCTGATAAGAGGGCTGCATCTCATTGCTGGGAGGGAGTGTGTAGATTAGGTGAGGAGACCTCCCTGTGGCTCACTCTGTCACTGCCCCCACAGGGAAGATACCTCCAAGTTCCACAGGGTTTCCCCTTACTCACCCCAAACCCCAGTTGTATTCTAATCATCCCTTAGTATCCAGGCTGCCTCTCTTTCTCTGGATATCATTTGACAGCTGGACTTGACCTGTAAAACTAAAGATGTCTCCATCAAAGGGCCTTGGGGAGAGAGGCAGGCAGCTGAGAATTTAAAACGCACAACCTAGAACAGTGTTGTGAACATGGATGCTCTCCCCTGGGCCCTGCCCCAGTTGCCTTTAGTGAACAGCCTCACTAGTTTCCCTGCATTTTACCCAACCATACCCACAGATTCAGAATGGAGTTTTCCAGGGTCACTGTGTAGAGTGCACAAGCTGTACCCCACTCACTTCCAGGGACATTGGGCACAGGAGCACAGTATGAATGGCATCTTCCTGAAGCTGTGCATTATGGCAGCCCCAGGAAGCCCTACACAGAGATCAGTTTCAGAAACTGGATGCTCAGGGGCCTGAACAACGACACCTGTACCTGCATATATCGCCATCATGAAAGATCAGGGTCCTCGTGCATTGGGCTGCATTTAGGCTGTTGGCTGCAGAATATTTCTACTGTCAGTTCAACAAAAAGTGTGATGATCACAGTGAAGCTTAACAAAGAAAATGCTATCGGGCAATTAGTAAGCCCAAGTCAGCAGGACTGGTGTGAAATTTATCATGTTGGGAACAGCAGGTTCATTTGCGTGTGACAAATGTCGTCATATGAATGCCATGCCCAGGGAAGCTAAGGAAGATAGCTGCTTTTGCTCTTTCTGCCCCTACAGTTTTAGTTCAGACCCTCTTCTCTGCTCTGGGATATCAGAAGCAAGGGGAGCAGGAAATACACAATTGTATTTTGTGCAGAAGTAAGGAAGAGGTCTATGCTGTGAGCTGGGATGTGGGACATTGCTCTTAGGGAGGAAGAAGTCAGGGAGAATAGGATACAGTGAGGAGGAGCAGTTTTGTTTAGTACCTAGGGGAGGTCCATTAAGGAGCTGCTTTGAAATCTGTCCCCAGAAGACCACAGCCTGGGCTCTGCCTGTATGACCTGGTATATTGGGGGTGGGAAAGGCCCCTGCTCAACCAGATGCTACTTATTATGAATAAACGCTCACCTCCACAGCCCCAGAGTTATAGGCCAGCTGAGGCAACATTTACAGCAGAGGGATCACTGAAGCCTCCCCAGGCCCCTCAGCTTAGGGGCCAGCTATCATCTGGGTGGGTGGCTCAATCTGACTGGGGGGTCAGGCCCCAGATGCCTGTGGAAAAGTATAAGGAATTGGGGCATTATTAGATCCAAGACTTCCCCTCTGATTTCTTTTTTATGAACCTGCATTTATAAACTCACATGTGTTTGCTTTGGAAGAACATTTGCAGGAGAGCCCAAAGATGTGACCTTCTCAGTGTGCCCCCTTCTCCTTTCCAGGCAGGGTCTTTGAGCCACACCAAGGTATAAGGTGTTCTTGGATGTGAATAAAACATTTATTGGGGTTTAAGACTTTACCATAGCTCAGGAAACCATTGGGACACAAGTGCCTGACTTTGACTCAATGGTACCAGGATTCTTGGCCCAGCAAAGGGGTCCCCTTGTTCTTAGCGTCTCTCTGTTCCCCTCCCCCTGGGGTCTCATGCCTTCTCTACTAATTTCTCCCAGGCTTAACCTCTTCCAATTTTGCCAATCTTTAGCATTCTTGATGGCTTGGATTCTGGGAATAGGAGAGTAGGAAACAGTGGAGAGATTTCATTTATTGAGCACCAACTGGATCCCAGGCACCATGTGAGGCTCTGAGAACACAATGGAGAATTAAGCACGATCCCATCCTCTGTGAAATCTTCTGTCTAATGGAGATGAGCAGGAACTGAGCAGCCTGTGACAGCTCAGGGGATAAATGCAATGATTGGATGGGCAGGGCCAGGTAAGGGAGGGTTAAATCCCTTACCTGGTGCATTGAGAGCACTGAGCTAGGGGAGTGGGTACAAAGCAGGGATTGCTTCCTGGAGGAGGCAAGTCCTAAATTGAGACAGGAATGGCAAGCAGGAGTTATTTGGGTGTAGAGGAGGAAGACCAGAAGAAGCAGAGGTGTGGGCAATGTTGGAATTGCTTTAAGAAGCTCAATGAAAGGACAAGGAGGGGCATGATAATACCTTCCCTCAGGCCTTACTGAACATACTGCAATGTTCACACACTAAGAGACTCATTGAAAGTTAAGACCTGGGTAACCTCTCAAACAGAAAAATAGGAGTGACTTGTCGGTGAGGAAGATGCTGACTGCAGCTGACCAGCTCCAGGGCAAGGTCAGACAGGGGTTCAGGAGTTGAGTATGGTGGCTTAAAGATGGCCGGCCACTAATTCTTTGTCATCCAAAGGCAGCCCATTTCCTCTCTCCTTGAATCTGGACGAAAAAATTGTCTCGGGACTTCCAAGTGCAATTTTTCTTTGAGAAAGACAGTTAAGCTTTCTTCCCTTGGAGCCCAACAGTTACACTGTGAGATGCCCAAGTCAAAGGGGGGCCAAATGGAGGTAAATCAAGGTGCTCTGCTCAACAGTCCCAAATGGACTCCAAGCCCACAGCTAGTATTGATTGCAACTGTGTGAGAGCGCCCTCTTGGTTGCTTCAGCAGTATTGAATCCCCAGATGATTCCAGCTCTAATCAGCAACACCTGGAACAGAAGAACCACCCGACAGAGCTCAATCAACCCACAGAATCTTGAGAGATGATTAATGATTGTTGTTTTAAGGCATTAAGCTTGGGGTAGTAGATCACTGAAATATTAGACAAAGGCCAAGTCATCTGAAGTTGAAGGAAAAATCAGTCATTAGTGCCAACCAATTTCACCACATTAGCTCATTCTGCCAACAGCTTTAGTAGCTCAAGATTCCACTTTCCTATTATACACACACACACACACACACACACACACACACACACACACCATGGAATACTACTCAGCCATAAAAAAGAATGAAATCGTGTCTTTTGCAACAGCATAGGTGGAACTGGAGACCGTTATCCAAAGTGAAACAACTCAGAAACAGAAAGTCAACCCAACATGTTCTCACATATAAGTGGGAGCTAAGCAATGGTTACACACGGACACACAGAGTGGAATAACGGACACTGGACACTCCAAAAGCTGGGACAGTGTGTGAAGGGGGTGAGAGCCGAAAAGTTACCCATTCAGTACAGTGTTCACTATTCAGGTGATGGGTACACTAAAAGCCCAGACTTTGCCACTATGCAATATATGCATGTAAAAAACCTGTACTTGTACCCCCTAAATTTATAAAAATGAAAAAAAAAATTCACTTTTCTCATAGTCCTCTTTCTCCGATTCTACCTTCAACCAACCGGTAAGCATCAGTGGAATATGTTGTCCAAGGCATTTGAGGTGACAGGGGGTGTGTGGAAGACACAGGAAAATACCCTCTGCGCTCAAGAGGTTCACTTATATGTGTGATAAGGCAAATATACCATCCCAACTCCCAATTTGTTCAAGGCAAAAGTTTAGATGTCATCCTCCATCCTTTTCTGCCCCTCCCCACTTAACATTAACAACACATGCTCAGTACCCTTAATATGCCACGTATCACAGATTAACTCATTTAGTACTCAAAATTCTACTAAAATAGTATTTTCCTTCCCATTTCACAGGTGAAGAAATTGAGGCACACAGTTATGTCACTTGCAGAAGTCACAAAGCTAGTTCATGGCAGAGCTAGAATTGGAATCTTGACTATGTAATTTCAGATTCCTAACTCTTAAGCATTTTGTAGAATCAGCACCTAACTTTGAGTCAGAGTTTGAGATGCAAATCCTTTATTGATCAAATGACTTCACCTCATTGAATTAATTTTCTTCTGCATAAAATAGGGTCACCATCTGCTTATCTAAATTGTTATAAATGGGGCAGTATATGTACCTTTCCAGATACCTAATCATAGCTTAATCATTACTGGTGTCTTTTTCCTTTCTCCTTCTACAGAAAACAGGCTTCACATAGGATCTCTGAATTTAAAGGGTGTGTAAGCCATGGCAATAGCTTGCCTTAAATTGAACTTACTGTATATTAGGCAGTGGCTTCTACTGAAGAAGTTTTGCACTGTAGCCAGGCTCTACAGTCATTGTAAATATGTTGCTCTGAGCCAAGAGTTGACAAACTTTTTCTGAAAAGGGCCACATAGTAAATATTTTAGGTTCTGTGGTCTGTACAGTCTCTGTCACAGCTACTTAACTCTGGGCCTATAGTGTGAAAGCAGCTGAGACAGTATGTAAAGGAATGTGTATGGATGTGTTTCAATAAAACTTTATTTACAAAAATAGGTGGCAGGCCAGATTCAGTCCATGGACTATTTAGCCCCTGCTCTCAGGTAAGTTGTAGAGGTTCTGCTGCAAGAATCTCTTCCAGTCCCGGAAAAAGATCCCGTAAGTTAGGAAATTGCCTAGAGGGTAAAATGAAGGAGCTGGTGAGAATTTTTATAAGCAGTGAAAATTCTGCCGAAGTAGTCCCATGACTTTTGATATCCAGCATGGTATAGCCTTGGCTCTGTATCAGGTTTTCAATTCTGATATTGCAATTTTGAAAGTAGTTTGTAGAAACATAAGAATTCACTCAACAACAAACAAGCAAAAACAAAACAAAAACATTCAATGATCTACTTTGCAACCTTGTGACTAATCCAGAAAGCAGATTCTGTGTTTCTTTAGGAACATACCCTCCCTAGCAAGGTTCCTATAGAAAACCAACCCTTGGAAATAACACCAGGGGAAAAAAGTGTTCCATGGTAAAAATATGTTTAGAAAAGTTTAAATATTTTATTCTCCCTCTTGAAGATTTCTAACGGATGTAAATATATTAAAAGTCTGAGAATTCCTATAGTGACAACATTCATTAATCTTGGTTAATGAATTTTGTTACTATACTTTAGTATAAAATAAAGATCCTATACTTTAAGGTTTTGTGGTCAAGTGACTTTTACAAAATCACTTGACAGAAAACCTTAGTTATAGTATAGGATCTGGATTCAATGAAATGAGCATCATCATACTAATCTGCTGTATCTGGTGTGAAGAGCATGTATGATGAAGCACGTGCAGTGCTTAGCACAGGGCCTGTGACAGAATACACAGGAACTAGGTGTTGGCTGTTACATTAGCAGCACACTTGGGAAATGCTGGTAAAGACGATAGTATGCAAAGATATTAATAAACTCAATTCTCATTATAATTTTCAAAAGAGTTAGTTGATGATATTCCATATCATATGATATAACAAGGGCCATAATCAATCTTTTAGAAATATTTTATTCTTGAAAGTGGAAACCCCTGAGCATGGCCTGTGTTAAAACAGGAGGTGCATGGTGACCACCTCTTTATGAGACACAGGATCCTCAGGGAGTCCTCACTGCAGCGTGGGCAGGTGGTGGTCTGGAGGCTGAAGGCTGGCTGAATGGAAACAGTCAGCCCAGAAAGGGGGATGTGGATGCTGGTGGTCTCACTCTCCTCCACAGCAGGACCCTTTCGAACCCCTTCCTACAAAGGCCAGAGGCCCCAGATATTGACACATGCCTTTAAGCCCTTGGATACTTCAAAGGAAGAAGATTAGGAGCCAGTCTCAGAACCTGTTCCCCAGAGAGACGCGTTTGTCCAAAAGTTGATATTATCGATGCAAGTGGAAGCCGAGAGGAGCATATAATTTCTTTAATAAAAGCTGGACTGTGTTTTCTTGGGCTCCTGAGTTTTTCTGCTTCCTTCTGAGCATTCTCAGGGGCCAGGACTGCCTCCTATGATCGGCACGAATGTTTGATCAGCTATGCGTCTTCTCCAGGGCAGCTCAGATGATCCAAAAGGCTTCGGATCTGATCGTCTCCAGAGTTTTCCTTCTTAAATTCTTTGTTTCCTTCAGAATTCATTATAAACGACATAATTACATCTCTTTTTCTTCTCTGATTGAGCATATTTCTCACACATGGTGATTTGCCACTCATATGCGGGAGGAGGCTGAGCGATGTCACTGCCTCTCATCCAAGCGCTCCACTTGCCACTGTCCCTGTCCAACTTTCACCGAGTTTGGGACATTGACAGATTCCCCACAGACTCATGAGAAAGAGAAAACTGTCTGGGTCAGCACAAAACTGAATTTCAGAAAATAGTGAAGGCCTTTGCAGAGAATGATAGTTCCTAAGAGAAGACATACCACCAATTGGAATGTTACCAAGAAAAAAATTGGACATGTATTGGTCCCAATATATATTTTATTTATATATGATTTCTATAATTACTTGCTTAGAAATAAACATTAGATTAGACCATGGCATCCCAGCTATAGTGAAAATAGAAAAGAGGATTTGATAGCAAATTATCAACTGTAACAAGAGAAATTTAAAATTAGAAGCCAGCCGCAGTGGCTCACGCCTGCAATCCCAGACCTTTGGGAAGCAGAGGCAGGTGGATCACCTGCGGTCAGGATTTTGAGACCAGCCTGGCCAACATGGTGAAACACCGTCTCTGCTAAAAATACAAAAAAAAAAAAAATAGCCAGGTGTGGTGGTGGGCGCCTGTAATCCCAGCTACCGAGGAGGCTGAGGCAGGAGAATCACTTGAACCCAGGAGGCAGGGGTTGCAGTGAGCCAAGATCCAGTCACTGCACTCCAGCCGGGGTGACAAGAGTGATACTCCATCTTAAAAAAGTAAAATAAAATTACAGACAGACACAAGAGAATTTGTTCATTCATTCATTTGTTTACTTCACCGATATTTATTGTGTTTCTTTCATTCGTTTACTTCACTGATATTTATTGTGTTTCTTCCAATGCCAAGCACTACTGTGTTAGGTATAATTATGGTGGTTGAGCAATAACAGCTTATGTTTGTGGAGCACGTATTATGTGTTAAGTATGATCTCATTTAATTCCATCAGATGGGAACTGCTCTTTATTATTATTATTATTACAGAGAAGGAAAATATAGCTTAGTGAGGCTAAATGGTTGCCCAAAGTCAATGTAGCTAATAAGTAGCCAATCTTAGGTCTGATACCAAAGCCCCCAAGTTTGGATAAAAGGCTACACTGCCACTTAAAGCAAGCAAAGTTCTTATTCTCATGGAGTTTGCATTCTAGCGGGGGAGACAGTCCATTGAAAATAGAGGCAAATGTATACACATAAATAAGCAAGATGATTTCAAATAGCAGTAAGAGCTCCAGGAAATAGAAAACAGAGTGACGTTCAAGGCAGAGACAAGGCAGAGGTGCCAGGAAGATCCCCCGCCCCAACTGGACACTTGTGAGGGCAGAACAAGTTCTCTGTGAGCCTAGCTGTTTCATCTGAAGGCAGGAACCTGGACAAGGGGATCCTTACGTGGCTCATTTCATCCCACAGTTACATGGGCTGCCTTTTACAACCAGTGTTCTTCCTCTGTGTTCTAACACATGGGATTTTTCCAACCCAGACAAAGCTAGACCACTAGATATGAACAGACTCAGATGCTACCTAAATAAAAAGTCACCTTTGTCCTTAAGCAAATAATCCGACAGGGGACACCCAGACATGGCACTAAACAAATGTCCAAGTGTTTCAGGGAAAATACTAAAGCATTCAACTGGTGGGTGGTGTTACCCTCCAAGGGATATTTGGTAATATCTGGAGACTTTGGAGGTTGTCACAAACTGGGGGAAAGATGCCACCGGAATCTAGTGGGTAGAGGCTAGGGAAACTGCTGAACATCATAGCATTCACAGGCAGCCCATACAACAAAGAATTATCCAGCCCCAAATGATGTCACTAGTGGGAAACCTAATGCTACAGCGAGATAGAGTGATGAGAGAGAGAGAGAGAGAGAGGTGAGAGAGAGAGAGCGCTCCATCCTCATTTCCTGGTAACTTTCTCTACCTCCAAAATCTGCCCCAAATTGATGGAGACGAGCTTTCAATAATTTTTGAGTGAAACTTTCCATCAAAAGTCCAACCCAAAAAGCAGGATTAGGAAGACTTCTACATTTAAAATGATTTAACACAGTCATCAGATAAAGAGAGGGGTTCCCTTAGAGACCAGGAGGGAGAGACAATGTCTAAATCTCTACTTGCATAAAATTGATAATACAAAACATATCTCCATTAGGTTCTTTTTTAATTGAAGCGATGCTTTCTTTCATCCCTGCCAGGAAGAAGAAAAATCATGTTTCCAGCTTGGGCTGCTGTTTCATCTGCTGGACTTACTTGTGAGCTAAGCCAAGTTTCATTAAAAATTATTGGTCTCGTAACTTTTTTTTGTTTTTGCTTTAAAGAGTCCCATATGGAACCAGCATCATGATAGGGCTGTAGCTGCACATAGCCATTGGGCATTTTGACCCAGTCTCTGGATCATGGTAGATTCTAAGTGTAGATCTAATTTTTTTTCTTCAAGTATTTAGTGAATATCTCTGCAAATAAATCCAAATTTAGAAAGTTAGATTGAAAAAATGGAGAAGCAAATCTAGTCAACTCACAGAAATCTTTCTTCTTCTCTCTTGTTCTGTCTCCCAGGGAACCTCTACACCTTCTTCCAAGGTGCCAGCCATCTCGAACTCTTGTCTGATTAAGAAATTCTCTGGTAGAACCAGAACATCTGCAAAAGTGTAAAATATGATCACAGCCCTTGCACAAGTATTTTAACAACCCAATCTTATGATGGGTTATATTTCATTGACTTGGAAGAAACACTGCATTATCTGGGAAAACAGCACAGATGTTGCCTAATAAACGTTTTGGTTTATGCATTGTATTAACCTCATGAAACATTTATGCAAATCTCACATTAACAAAAGGTAAAAGGACCATTCTGTGTTATGAGCATCCAACAGGATGATCTTTGTTTTGTTTTTGTTGTTGTTGTTTTTTTTCACCTTGGTATTTTATGGGTGTGTTTGTAACTCTTGGGGTTTCTATTTAGGAAGACACAAGGGCATTGCAGATTTTCATCTCTTCTGTTTTCAGTTCTGTTATCATCTCTTCCAGCTGACTTCACATTTTATGATGCTAATGGGGGGTGTGTGGTTTTGAGTTTCTCTCCTGTCAGCTGGTCAGTGGGTCTGAGGGATATATTTAATAGAATCTGACAGCTGATGGAACTGGCCTCATTGAAAGAGGATTTGATATGTGGAGTGAATGTGGCGACCCTGAATTCGCCATAATAATGGCCATTATTATTCTGCCTCTCACAGCCAATATAACTCTCTCTCTCGTACACACCAGTACGTGTGTATAAAAGACATGACTTATGGATGGCTTCTTCCGTATACTGATCTGAGGGCCATTTACATAGCGTGTCAAAACAGATTAACTATCTTATCCTGCCACAAAATTAAGAGGGGGAAAAAAACTTTATACAACTCTGCCTAACAAACGCACTCTGTGCCTGTGAACAGAGCCAGCACAGATCGTCTCTGGGGGTGTTAAGAGAGTCAGGCACCCAGAAAAGCTGCAGGCTCCCCCAGTTAAGGTGTCCCCTCCAGTGAGTACCGGAGGGCACTGCCTGAGACATGGTGGGGGCAGCTAGAGCCACAGGTAGGAACCTACCTCCTGAAAGGCTGGTGCCATGGTTCACCTGTGTGCATGTGCCTAGGATGCTGGGGTGGGTGTCGGCCCACTTGGGCCCTGCTGAACTGGAATCTCTGTTGAAATCAACATCTCGACCTGCATCCTGGCAACCTGAAACAGCCACATTCTCTGCCAAACCTGCCTGCCTACTAGTTACCAAAGTTAGCTAACACTGACCATGTGCTTGTTCCGTGCTAAACTTTACCTGTAGTGACCCTTTTAATGTCCCAAGAACCCTAAACTGTAGAAATTATTGTTATTAATTATGATTATTGCCCCCATTTTACATAGGAAGAAATTGAGAGAAAGGCAAGCTGAGTAACTGGTCTCAAGTCACAGCTGATAACTGATGGAGCCAGGATGGAATCTCAGGCCATCAGAACCCACAGCTATAATAGTGACAGTCCTCTTCTGCTTCTGTTTGTCCCAGCCAACAAGAAGTATGTGTGAGTGTGTGTGTGTGAAAATATGCACGTGTGAAAATTCTTAGACACAAATGTCCCCCTAGAAATTATCTGGCCATTCCCCTTAGCTGTAGCCAAATCCCCACTCAATCAAGGAAGTTACTGACTATGTTTTTTCCCTTGTAAAACAGCACCTCCTCCCATCCCATGGGCTGGCACAAAGACAAGGGAGAAGCTGTGTGCACCTAGCACAGCCCCAGGCCTGAGAAATTGGCCAGTAAGCACTCACCTCTCCTGTCCTTCATTTCCAACCTCAGAAGCCCACCCCTGTTTCCTGCCTCCTGTCCACGAGCCTACCTCCCAGTCTTCAGCCATGCAACACTACTGTCTGAGGCTATCATTTTAGGCAATGATATCAGAAGCAGTTGATTCCACATTCCTGCAAATAATCCTTTTATTTATCCACTGTCACCTTCTGGCAAAAAAAAAGAAAAAAGAAAGAAAGTAAAAGGAAAATGGCTGCAGAGACGGCCGCAGTTGAATCCAGGGTACCTGAGGAAAGCAGGCCAGATGCTGGGAGTTATCCTCATGGCTGTCGGTGTTTAAATTACATAGAGCTGGTACTTTTTAGGTCAGAAGCATAAAACCTACTATTGATCTTGAGCAATGCGTCCAATTTTGAATGTCTGTTAAAGCCCCAGGCACTTCATTGCCACATAATCAATAGTTCTTTTCGTTCTTTCTTTCTTTATTTTGTTGTAGCAAATGTATGGGTTTGTTTACCCTTCCTGCAGGCATCCAACTTGGCCTTTTATTCCTGCTCAAGTAGGACATGTAGCCTGCTGGGGACGCACTGCTCAAATCCTCCATCTGTAGGACTGCTGGGCCTGGGACTCATGAATAATGGAAGCACAGTACCCACTCCTTATAGCCCAGATGACTTTCCAGGAGTACGCTGTACCCTGAAAGTAACCAAGGGACAAGGGGCAAGTCTCAGAGAGAGATGGGGAAATGTCAGATCATGTTTAGCTCAGTGTAGACCCTAAGATAAGATAATACGTGCAATTCTGAAATTAAGAGTAGAAAAGGGCCTTGGAGATTATCCGGGGGAAACATTCCCTTTCAATTTGCAGATGGAAAAACTGGCCAAGTCTCCTTATGTCTGGGTTGTTGAAATGGCCCAGGGGACATGAACTCGGCCATATGGGATATGGGTTAAGCTTTGATCTCTGTTAAGAAAAAGGTTTCAGGTCGACCAGATGACCGTAGCAGTATTTCTATTACCTACTCTGAGGACAACCTAGTAAGTGGGTCAACCAGGTAGGCCGGTGTGATTCGAAGCTACAAGGCCATGGAGTTCCTGCTTAAAGACCTGGTGGCTGTGTCTACCCGGTGGTTTTGAAGAAGTGTCTTCTTCTACAGGCTGCTACATAGATTTGGCCTTGAAGGATGAAGGGCACAGAGGAGTGAAACTGGTGAGGGGCAGGGACAGAGGTAAGAAGACAAAATAACTAGTGGTGCAAAGACAGAAGTGAGAAGCAGCATGGTGCATGGATGGACTTGCAAACAGTTCACATGAGCAGCGGAGCAGAGGGTGTGGGGACAGCAAGAGAGACAGCGTCACAGGAGCCTGTGCGTGCCCTGCACTGAGGAGTTTCCAACCCTTGGTTTTGAAGGCTTTTGAATCAGGCAGTTACAATCAGTGTTGCACAAGAGAAAGTTGGCTGGAGGGCAAAGGATGGATTGAAGGAAGGAAGACTGGGGTCAGGGAGCCAGAGAGTAGAGTACCTAAGAGGCCAGGCAGACCTCGATGATGGCCAAACCAGGAAGGCAGTTTGGGGGATGGGTTTCTTATATTCACAAGGAGGCTCTGCAGGATTGGAGGAAGGTCTAGGTGGATATAGTGATGGGAAGTTCACAGTGGCAGTCAGGGTCACTTAAAAATTCTAGCACTATATGTGAATTGTTGTAGTTTACTGTGTGACTTTTGATAAGTCACTTAACCTCTCTGAGCTTCAGTTTCCTCATCTATAATGTGAGAATAACATGAGGATTTGATGATTAAATGAGGTAATACATGAAACTGTCTTCCATAGTGCCCACCATGTAGTAAACCTTCAATAGGTGAGAGCTGATTTCTATTATATTATTGACTATGTGGAGAGTGTCCAGTGAAACATGATGTGTTTTGAGATAGCATTATTTTTCTTTTGAAAAAAAAAATGCTCTGTCACCCAGGCTGGAATGCAGTGATGTGATCTTGACTCACTGCAACCTCTGCCTTCTGGTTCAGCCGATTCTACTGCCTTAGCCTCCCAAGTAGCTGGGACTACAAGCGCACATCACCATGCCTGGCTAATTTTTGTATTTTTGGTAGAAGTAGCATCATTTTTAACCCAGCCTTGAAATAGATTGCTGGAGTCATAAGCCATCTCCAGGAAACACGTTGGAGTTACTTCTCTAGTGCAGGAAGACAACAACAGAAACACATACCCATCTATCTTCCAAGATTCCTCAGAAAATGACCAACTGTATATAAAAATAAAAAAAAATCTTATCCATACTGTATATTAGTGAAGGGTGGTATTTATAGGCCAGAAGGTCTGAGGAACATCTGCTAGATACAAGGCAGATGGGCCATATTGAAGAATTCACGATTTCCAAAATGGGAAGGAGGGGTCTGTTTGACAAACATTTCAAAACTGTCTTTTCAGATCCTCATCAACAGCCTTGCTGGGGTGAGAACTGGAGGTGAGAGTGGGCTAAAGCTTCTAGAACTGGTCAGTGCCATGGATAAGTGGCCGTGGTGCCAGGGGCACAGTGAAGGGGACACCCAGAACAGCAATTCCTTGGGATTAAACCCTGAAGCCGATTTTCATCCAGGCCTGGGTCAGGGCACAGCCTCCTCACACTGCTGGCTGCTGAGCTTTAGTAGACATGAATTCTCATCTTCCCAGCATCCCAACTTCTCTTACCCTAGTAATGATGGTGATTTTGAACTTGGAGTCAACCCTTTTCTTCATCCTGAGTCCACATGGTCTAGAAGGATCTCCAGGATGAAGCTATTGACCCAGGTCTGGTCAATCCAGCACAAAATGGACCTTGACACATAGATTGATTCAGAAATGGTCTTACCACCCAACGTGGTCCAATCAGAACGGCTTTCAAAAGTTTAGTGGGAGTCCACAATAAGGTATGACTTCACAACATAAGCATGGCTACAGTCAAATAGATAGATCAGAACAAGATTGGCAAGGAATTGGATAAGTTGAACCCTTAGACACTGCTGGTGAGAGTGTAAAATAGTGTAGCTGCTTTGGAAAAAAGTAGTTCCTCAAAAGGTGAATTGTATCACCCAGGAATTCCACTCCTAAGTACACACCCTAGGGAAATGAAACTAAATGTTCACATAATGCGCACAAATGTTTCCAGCAGCACTGTAATAGACAAAAGGTGAAAATAAGCCAAGTATCTTTAGACCAATGAACATGTAAACAAAATATGATATATCCATGCAATGGAGTATTATTCAGCCATGAAAAGAAACGAGATTCAGACATGTGCTGCAACGTAACTGAGCCTCTCAAACATAGTGCCAAGTGAAAGAAGCTCATCGCAAAAGACCACCTATTGTGTGAAATGTTCGGGAAAGGCAGATCCATAGAGACAGAGAGTAGATTCGTGGTTGCCTAGGGCTGGGGGAGAGGGGGATGGGGAGTAACTGCTAATGGGAATGGGGTTTCTTTCTGAGGTAATGAAAATGTTTTAAAATTGATTGTGCCGATGGTTGCATAATTCCATGAATATATTAAAACCACTAAATTTTACTTTAAGTGGGTGAATTGTATGGTATGTGAATTACATCTCAATAAAGCTGTTATTAATTAAAAAAATGTTTAATGGAAACCAAGGGAAAGATCCAAGCTCTATGCTGTTGGAATTAAGCTGGTGGGGAGGGGTAGGGGAGGGGTGAGGCTGGGGCTGTTACAGCCACTTTATCACCCAGAAGTTTTAGGGGCCACTACAGTGAACCTGAGAATCAATCTCATATAGCAGAAAGCACACAGAAGTGATAGAAACTGGATTCTCAAAGAATTTGTACTTTAAATTCAGCTCTACTTGAAACCAGAACTCTCCCTCAGTTTCCCTTCCTCAGTTAACACCCTCTAAGGTGGGCTTTGTGCTTGCAATAGAAAGACCCCCCAATGCAAATACCAAACACAGAAAAGGAAGCTTGAGCAGGGAGTCTAAACTTCCCGCCACCACTCCCGTCCATGCTGACCCCTTACCCCAGCCTCTTCTAGCTCCCTCTTCTCCCTTCAGCTTCTAGATCTTCCAATCAGCCAAACGGAACTCCATCCAATTTAATCCATTCCCTTCTCCCATCATCCTGGCCTAAATCATTCACACAGGGACCCACACAATCGCTGACAGAACTCCCAGCAATGGGTTAACTCCTAGCAATGGGTTAAAGCAAACAAAGAAAAATCACAGGCGTATGAGAAGACAGAACTGCTCCAAACAAGGGGACCACAAGTGCCTCCCAGCTGAATTGAGTTATTGCAGGAAGCAAGAGAAAAGTTTCCAAGTCTGTTAATTCAAGGTGTCAGAAGGAATCAAGAAGAAACTGTGGCTTCCATTTCCAGAGAGCGATTAGAGTTTATCTGTTTGATTCCCTTGCCTCTCCAAACCTTATTATGGCAAATTAAAAAACGAAAAAAAAAAAAAATAAAGAGAGAAAGAAACCTCTGTAAGCCATGGATAACCTAGACACTTGAGTACTTTTCCTTAAAGGATGTGATGGAGAAGGAAAGTGGCTGAAGGAAGGCTGCCTTTTCATGCAGACACAGAAACGGCTCCTGCAGAAGTGGAGGGGATTCCCCAAGAGCTGCAAAAGCCCCTCCTCGTTGGGTTCATGTTATTTACTAGTGTGGACCTCAGGGTAATTGGTATGGGGCAAATTAAAAAACTTTAGGAATTGTCCCACTGCCCTGATAGAAGACAACCAAGAGCACCACTCACATCAGGCTTCATGTGGTATAAATAGTGTGGGAAGAAAAAAACAGCTATTGCTGAGGAGACTCAATGAAAGCAAGGATTTGGTGCCCTGATTTGGGGCTGTTAGTATGGTCATGGCAGATAAATACATGCTCCGGACAATAATAAATCTTCCTGCCCTATTGATGCAGGACAGGCAAGCCCCCAAATTGAGGCTTAGCCGAGGAGGGTTCTTGGCCTCTCCCAGGAAAGCCAGCGGTGTTAAACAGCCACTTCTATTGAGGCAGCAGTGTACAGCAGCAGACAGGCCAGGGCTGCCCTATAAGCGGTGTGCCCAGAGTTTGCAGCTTAGAAGCGCTGATGCACTCACAGTTTTATTATATGCAATTTTATATTATATACAGTTTTAATTATATGCAAAATAAGGGGGGGGGTCCATGCAGAAATTTCTAGAACTTCTGGGTTGTCAGGTGTTGCCATGGAAGAGGGAGGTAACTTCTGGGTGTTGCCATGGCACTGATAAATGGACATGGCACACTGATGGGTGTGTCTTATGGGGAGGTGCTTCTGCCCTGACCTGTTTTAGCTAATCCTTAATTAGGTCTGGGGTCCAAGCTCCACCTCCAAGTCAAATTATGCCTCCTACCTCAATAGGAAAGCAAATGGAGTCCTCACTGGAAAGGCTAGGTGAGGATGACCAGGAGAGGGTCCCGAGCAGTGGAGTGCGCAAATCTCAGTGCCCTGCAGATGACTGCGGATGCTGCTGCCCTGATGCCTGCACAGGGTGAAAAGAAACCTCCAGGAAATGGTGCATTTTCCTGCTGCACGTTGACCTTCCCACTCATGCACTTTCTGTTCCTCATAGTCAGCTGGACCTCCAAACTAGAAAAATACCTACAGAATAGACCAAGAAGTCCTCTCCCTTCTGTGAGTAACGTATTTAAATACGTTTCTAATAGAATCATTCTCAAGTTGTAACAATGGATCAATAGTTTTCCCTCTGCCAATAGGTACAATAAAAGAAAATTTAACAGAGGTAGGAAAAGGTTCAGTGATTTAAGAAACAGAGCTTATTTTGAGAAATCAAAACAAATACTCTCTTATGATATGAAACTGTACCAATAAACAAGGGTAAAAATGATCTCTGATGTTGGTATTTCCCATAAGATTAGAGATATTGTTTCTTTTAATGAGAATCCCTGAAATCCAGAAAGAAAGTTTCCCAGTGAAAAGCATAATCAAAAATCTGGAGACAACAGATGCTGGAGAGGATGTGGAAAAATAGGAACACTTTTACACTGTTGGTGGGAGTGTAAATTAGTTCAACCATTGTGGAAGACAATGTGGCGATTCCTCAAGGACCTAGAAATAGAAATTCCATTTGTCCCAGCAATCCCATTACTGGGTATATAACCAAATGAGTATAAATCATTCTACTATAAGGAAGCGTGCACACGAATGTTCACTGCAGCACTGTTTACAATAGCAAAGACCTGGAACCAACCCAAATGCCCATCAATAATAGACTGGACAAGGAAAATGTGGCACATATACACCATGGAACACTATGCAGCCATCAAAAACGATGAGTTCGTGTCCTTTGTAGGAACATGGATGAACCTGGAAACCACCATTCTTAGCAAACTGACACAAGAACAGAAAATCAAACACCACATGGTCTCACTCATAGGCGGGTGTCGAACAAGGAGAACACATGGACACAGGGAGGGGAGCATCACACACTGGGGTCTGTCACGGGGAAATAGGGGAGGGGCCACAGGGGGTGGGGAGTTGGGGAGAGATAGCATGGGGAGAAATGCCAGATATAGGTGATGGGGAGGAAGGCAGCAAATCACAATGCCATGTGTGTACCTATGCAACAATCATACATGTTCTTCACATGTACCCCAAAACCTAAAGTGCAATTTAAAAAAAGAGAAAAGCATAATCACGGAAATTTGCTAGTGCTATGAAGGCAATACAAAGCAGATTGAATGGAACAGAATGCAGAATCTGTGAATTTAGAAGTAAGCTCAAGAAATCCTCCCAGAATCAGTGAAAACAAGGCAAGAAATAGAGAAAATGAGAACAGAGAGAGAGAAAGAAAAAGGGGAGAGGATCCTAGAAAGGAAGCTAGATGTAAAGATCAATTCACTATGTAAGATTTTAAATGGTGGCAACAGAGCAAATGAAAGAGAAAAAATAACTCAAGATATGACAGAAAATTTCCCCGAGCTGAAGGAAGACTTGGGTCTGTAGAATCTAGAGGCAAACTGCCCCGGAAGGCTGTTTTTCTGCTTTTGTAAATAAACTTTTATTGGAAAATAGCCATGCCTGCTCATTTATGCTTTGGTTCTGGTGGGTTTCCTGCTACAACAGCAGAATTGCATGCTCGCCACTGCAGACCCTATGACCTGCTTAGAAAGCCGTATGGCCTTCTAAGAAAAGATTTTCTGTCCCCTCTAAGAGCTCTTTGATACATAGATGGCTAAAATGTTTGCATTTCAAGAACAAAAAATGTAAAATCCTATAATCATTTAGTCCCCCGGGGTGGGGGTAGAAACACCCAAACTACCTACAAAAGAAGAAAGAAAGAAATGGCACTAGGTCACACTTCTTAGTAAATTCTAAAATAAAATATTATCAAAATCCAAAGGCTTTCAAAGGATTGAGATTGGTAACTAAGACTATATGGAGCCAAGGTACCAGTCTTGTATGTTCGTAATTGTTTTTGTGCTCCTGCTCCTGGGATGGTGCCTGCAATCCCAGTCATAGCCCTCCCAAAGTGTGTGGGTAATTTTATGGGGACGGAGTCACAAGCAACATTTGTTGTGGCTATTATGTCTTGAAAACAAAAATCATCAAAGAAATGCTCCAGGTGGCTGAAAAATGAAGCAAAATAAATAATTTAGATGTGAGGAAAAGCAATATAAAAGAAACCTTGCTTAATAGAGAACCAAGAAATTTAAAGTTAATTTCTCAATAATTGCAGTTAACATGATTATAAAACAATGTAAGTGTCAAAAAATAATTCTTGAAAGAGATGATACCCAATGTAAAAATGTATTAATTATAACATTCTTACTCTAAAAGCCAGATGGGGCTGGAAAAGGAGTTGGTGATGCTAGTACTGGTAATTACAGCTTCCATTTTTAGAAGTTACTCTGTATTAAGCACAAAAATAATGCTGATATAAATATTGTTTTTCATAAATCTTTGTACACATACTTAATATTAATTTCTTAACAAATTCTTAGAAGGTGAATGCTGGGTCTGAGCATTTTAAAATCTTTTAACATAATGGAATTTGAACTCTCAATAGACATATGTAAGTGTTCATTTTTCTGTACTCTTGCCAATGATGATTATTATCATTTTGATAGCTATAATAGTGAAAATAATGTATGAAAAAGTATGGAAGTTTGAAATTTTTTTTACAAACTAGAGCTAATTGAGGTTATTTGATATAGTACTATAATTTTCACTAGTGTTCTGATATACTTCTCCAATAGAAGAGACCACCACTCTATTTAGTTTCATTTTTCATGAAGATAGTAGATGGCATGTTTTTCTGTCATATAAATGACAATTTTTTTTAATTTGATATGGAGTCTCATTCTGTCACCCAAGCTAGAGTGCAGTGGGGCAATCTCGGCTCACTGCAACCTCCACCTCCCGGGATTCAACCTATTCTCCTGCCTCAGCCTGCTGAGTAGCTGGGATTGCAGGCACCTGCCATCATGCTCCATTCATTTTTGTATTTTTAGTAGAGACTGGGTTTCGCCATGTTGGCCAGGCTTATCTCGAACTCCTGACCTCAGGTGATCCACACTCCTTGGCCTTCCAAAGTGTTAGGATCACAGGCATGAGCCACCATGCCCAGCCATAAATGACAATTTTAAGGGGATACAAATTTTTTTATTTGGAGACAACATTTATGAGAATTGAGGGCCATTAAATAATTTATAGCAAGTCCCCAAAATGAGATTTTCTGCATCCATTAAAAGTCATATTCACAAAAACTATTAGAGATGTAAGAAGATTCTGGAAATATAATACTGAGTGAAAAATAGTTGATATCACACAATCCCAATTCTGAGGTTAAAAAGTATGTATTATGTACAAATCAGAAGATAAGCCAGACGTTAACAAGGATGGTCTCTGAGAGAAGACAATGCAGAAAGTAAAGTTTCTTCTTTATTCTTTTCTGCATTTTCTAAGTTTTCTACTTAAACATTTTAATACATAGGGAAAAACAGATAACTTGTAAGTAAGCTAGATGTTTTTATCTGTTTCCCTGGCTACTAGGGCAGTATCTGCCTCCCAGTAGACAATTCCGTCAATGTCCACTGAATGCAAGAATGAGTGAGTAAATGAGTAAAAGACTGTGTTCCCCTAGGTGGAATTCCCTTTCCCGGGGCATCTTGTGATCTGGTTTCTGCAGGCCTGGGATCCTGCTCCTATCTGCTTGCTTCCCACTGCCGGCTGCTCAGCTGCTTTGGCCCGCACCCATCTCCCTACCTGGATCTCTGCAGCATCCCCATAGTCGGGGCCTTCCCCAGGTTACCTGCTCCATCTGCTAGGCCTGGGCCCCAGACCTCCCTCACTGAGGCCTACCAAGTTGGTCTTGACTTTGCCAGTTCTTCCTCCTTCTGAGCTAGAAAACTCCATTGGAGAAACTTCTTGGCCAAGGACATGAAGCTTTGGGAAATGGATTCAGTCAGTCAGCAAGGCTGATGTCATCTGGATAAGACCAGGATTACATGAAGTTCCCCTCCCCAGTTGACTGGTTTCCTTGCAGGGAATGTTAATTTGTAAAAATCATGAATAGATTTGTAGACTAAAGTGGCTCTTAAGAACAGAGCTATAAACACCAATGTGATGTAATGGCTGGTTCTATTCTGATTTGTCAGTGACAATGCATTACCAGTACTCAAAATGGCCCAAATATCACTCCTGCTTACATGGGAGTTTGAGTGAGGAAGAGACTGTTGGACTGTTTGCTCTAGTTGAATGAGACTTAGCAGGTTGGTATAACACATTTTGTCCTATCAAAAATAGCGGAGATTACATAAGCATAACCTCTCCCCAGAGCAAATATGCATTTGAGATGCAGTGAAACATACATAATTATAGATGTAAAACACTAAAAATAGGCACTGTGCCACACACAGGCAGCTGAGAGCGTGGCACTAGAGTGCAATGCTGCCACGTATGGCAATATTAATAGGAGCTGTGGTACCATCCCAGGTGGCCCAGTGAGGCGATGCAGAGCTATTACAGACAGGAAAAGACAGAGCGATATAAAATGTTTGTGTGCAAAGAAGGTTGCTGCTTATTTGAGCCTGTCAAATCCTGTTCCAGCTGACTGTGGTCTTCTCCCAGGGGACAGGAAATAAGAAGGCATCAAACAACCATGACTGTTACATTGTTACCTCTTATTGTATTCTTATTATAACTAGTCAGTGTGAATAATAATAGCAGCTTGTGCTTAAAAGCATGTGCTGTATTTTTCAAGGGATTTTAACCTCTACAGTTATTCAATTCAACCAGTCTATATTGAGGACTGTTTCAAGTAGCCTCTGCTATATAACACAATATCCCTGCAAAACATGATGACTTAAATCAAGCAGAATTGCTTACAATTCTGTAAGTTGGCTGTGTAATTTTCTGCTTGTCTCAGCTGGAAGGTCCCCAGATGACCTCAGGCACATGTCTAGCAGCTGTGCTGGGACACTTGATTGGACACTCTGATGCTCCTTCCTGGGAGAAGGCTAGACCAGTTTCCTGATCTGCATTCTCTGGTGCTTCAGGAAGGCACCGGTGAAAGTTGCACTGTCCCTTAAGGTTTAGTTGCATGATGTCACGTCTACTACATTCTTTTGGTCAACGCCACTTACAGGGTCAGCCCATATTCAGCGACAGGAAAATAAACTTCACCTCTGGATAGGAGGAGCTGCAAAATTTTGTGGATATATTTAATTTAAGACAAAAGGACTGAGCTAGAGATTGACTTACATCATCTCATTTAATTCTCACAGGAACCCTGAATGGAAAGGATTGCTATGCACACATTTTGGATACAGAAACTGAGGCTCAGAGAGGTTAAACAACTTTCCTAAAGCCACACAGCTAGAGAGTTGATCCGAACTGAAGATTGTTTCACATCAAAGCTCATTTCTTCCCTAAATGGCAGCATTCCCTTCTGACTTATTAATTTGATTTCTGCCCTCCCCTCGTGGAAGTTAATTAAAAGAATGTGAGAACCTTTTAGAAAATATACAGGGTGGAGGGGGGGGGAATCTAAGATGGCCGAATAGGAACAGCTCTGGAGTGCAGTCCCCATGGAGAACAATGCAGACAGTGAGTGATCACTGCATTTTCAAAAGAGTTATTACTGCCCACGGACTAGGAGATTCCCGGGCTGAAAAGTGCCATGAGTTTCCAGCACAGCTGTTTCAGCCAGCGCAGTGGGTCTCTGCACAAAAACTCACACAAATCTGGGCAGGCATTTCAACTGAAGCCTGGAATGCTTGGAAGACTGAGCCGCCCATTCAACTGAAAAAAAAAAGGGGGCTGAAACAGGGAGCCAGGTGATCTGGCTCAACGGGTCCCACCCCTACAAAGACCAGCAATCTGAAATATTCTGGATTGAGTTTCACAGCAAGCACAGCTGGACCCAGGACAGTCCAGCTCTGTGGGAGGAAGGACGTCCACCATTACCAAGGCAGTCTGCATTTACTGAGGCAGTCCACCACTGCTGAGGCAGTCCACCTTTACCGAGGCAGTCTGCCATTACTGAGGCAGTTCTTACTATACCTCTGTAAACAAAACCACAAGGAAGTTCACACAGCAGCTGGGCAGAGCCCATGGCAGCTCAGCAACACCGCTGCAGGCAGATTGTGACTAGGCTACCTCCTAGCTGGGAAGGGCATCTCTGAAAAAAGGCAGCAGCACATCAGGAACTTATAAATAAAGCCCCACCTTCCCAGGACAGAACACCTGGGAAAAAAGGCAGTTATGAGTTCCACTGCAGCAGACATAAACGTACCTGCCCAGCAGCTCTGAATGAACAATGGAGCTCACAGCTCAGCACTTGAACTCCTATAAGGGACAGACTGTCTCCTTAAGCAGCTCCCTGACTCCTGTATATCCAAAGAGACACCTCATAAAGGAGGGCTCAGGCTGACATCTGGCTGGTATCCTTCTGGGATGAAGATAACAGAAGAAGAAACTGGTAGCAACCCTTACTGTTCTACAGCCACCAAAGGTGATCCCCAGGCAAGCAGGATCTGGAGTGGACCTCCAGCAGTCCTACAGCAGAGGGACCTGACAGTTAGAAGGAAAAATAAAAAACAGAAAAAAATAACTTCATCATCAACAAAAAGGACATCCACTCAGAGACCCCATCCAAAAGCCACCAACTACAAAGAACACAGGTAGATGAATCCACAAAGACAGGAAGAAACCAGTGCAAAAAGGATGAAGACACCCAAAACCAGAACACCTCTCCTCCTCCAAGGGATCACAACTCCTTGCCAGCAAGGGAACAAAGTTGGATAGAGAATGAATCTGGCGAATTGACAGAAACAGGCTTCAGAAGGTGGGTAATAACAAACTTCTCTGATCTAAAAGAACATGTTCTAACCCAATGCAAAGAAACTAAAAACCTTGAAAAGAGGTTTGATGAAACCTTTTTCAATGCTAACAAAAATAAACAGCTTAGAGAAGAATATAAATGACTTAATGGAGTTGAAAAACACAACACGAGAACTTCGTGAAGCATACAAAAGTTTCAATAGCCAAATCGACCAAGCAGAAGAAAGGATATCAGAGATTGAAGATCCACTCAATGAAAGAAAATGAGAAGGCAAGATTAGAGAAGAAAGAGTGAAAAGAAATGAACAAAGCCTCCAAGAAATATGGGATAGGTGTACCTGAATGTGATGGAGAAAATGAATCCAAGCTGGAAAAAACTCCTCCACATATTATCCAGGAGAACTTCCCCAACCTAGCAAGGCAGGCCAATATTCAAGTCCGGGAAATACAGAGAACACCACAAAGATATTCCTCAAGAAAAGCAACCCCAAGGCACATAATCATCAGATTAATCAGGGTTGAAATGAAGGAAAAAATGCTAAGGGCAGCCAGAGAGAAAGGTTGGGTTACCCACAAAGGGAAGTCCATCAGACTCACAGTGGATCTCTCAGCAGAAACCCTACAAGACAGAAGAGAGTGGGGGCCAATATTCAACATCCTTAAATAAAAGAACTTTCTACATAGAATTTCATATCCAGCCAAACTAAGCTTCATAAGCAAAGGAGAAATAAAACATTTTACAAACAAGCAATTGCTGAGAGATTTTGTCACCACCAGGCCTGCCTTACAAGAGCTCCTGAAAGAAGCACTAAACATACAAAGGAACAACCAGTACCAGCCACTCCAAAAATGTCCCAAATGGTAAAGAGCATTGACACAATGAGGAAACTGTGTCAACTAACAGGCAAAACAACCAGCTAGCATCAAAATGGCAGGATCAAATTCACACATAACAATATTAACCCTAAATGTAAATAGGCTAAATGCCCCAATCAAAAGACACAGACTGGCAAATTGTATAAAAAGTCAAAACCCATTGGTGTGCTGTATACAGGAAACCCATCTCACATGCAGGGACACACATAGGCTCAAAATAAAGGGATGGCGGAAGATTTACCAAGGAAATGAAGAGAAAAAAAAATCCTAGTCTCTGATAAAATAGACTTTAAACCAACAAAGATCAAAAGAGACAAAGAAGAGCATTACATAATGGTAAAAGGATCAATGCAACACAAAGAGCTAATGATCCTAAATATATATGCACCCAATACAGGAGCACCCAGATACATAAAGTAAGTTCTTAATGACATACATAGAGACTTACACTCCCACACAGTAATAGTGGGAAACTTTAACACTCCACTGTCAATATTAGACAGATCAACCAGACAGAAAATTAACAAGGATATCCAGGACTTGAACTCAGATCTGGACCAAGCAAACTTAACAGACATCTACAGAACTCTCCACCCCAAATCCACAGAATATACCTTCTTCTCATCACCACATCACACCTTCTCTAAAATTTACCACATAATTGGAAGTAAATCACTCCTCAGCAAACACAAAAGAATGGAAATCATAACAGTCTCTCAGACCACAGTGCAATCAAATTAGAACTCAGGATTAAGAAACTAACTCAGAACCACACAACTTCATGGAAACGGAACAACTGGCTCTTAAATGTTGACTGGATAAACAATGAAATGAACGCAGAAATAAAAATGTTCTTCAAAACATCTCAATGAGAAGGAAGACACAACATACCAGAATCTCTGGGGTACATTTAAAGCAGTGTCTAAAGGGAAACTTATAGCAATAAATGCCCCCATGAGAAGCAAGGAAAGATCTAAAATCGACACCCTATCATCAAAATTGAAAGAGCTAGAGGAGCAAGATCAAAAAAACTCAAAAGCTAGCAGAAGACAAGAAACAACTAAGATCAGAGCAGAGCTGAAGGAGATAGAGACACAAAAAACCCTTCAAAAATCAATAAATCCAGGAGGTGTTTTTTTTAAAAGATCAACAAAATAGACAGACCACTAGCCAGATTAATAAAAAACAAAAGGGAGAAGAATCAAATAGATGCAATAAAAAAACGTTAAAAAGTATATCACTACCGATTCCACAGAAATACAAACTACCATCTGAGATTACTACAAACAACTCTATGCACATAAATCACTAAATCTGGAAGAAATGGATAAATTCCTGGACACTTGCACCCTTCAAAGCCTAAACAAGGAAGAAGTAGAAACCCTGAATAGACCAATAACAAGGGCTGAAGTTGAGGCAGCAATTAGTAGCCTACCAACCAACAAAAGCCCAGGTCCAGATGGGTTCACAGCCAAATTCTACCAGACACACAAAGAAGAGCTGGTACCACTACTTCTGAAACTCTTCCAAACAATCCGAAGAGACAGAATCCTTCCCAAATCATTTTATAAGACAAACATCATCCTGATACCAAAACCCATCAGAGACTCAACAAAAAAAGAGAACTTCAGGCCAATATCCATGATGAACATAGATGCAAAAATTTTCAATAAAATACTGGCAAACCGATTGCAACAGCACATCAAAAAGCTTATCCATCATGATCAAGTAGGCTTCATCCCAGTGATGCAAGGCTGGTTCAACATATGCAAGTCTATAAACTTAATCCACCACATAAATGGGACCAAAGACAAAACCACATGATTATCTCAATAGAGGCAGAGAAGGCCTTTGACAAAATTCAACAGCCCTTTATGCGAAAAACTGTCAATAAACTAGGTATCGATGGAACATAACTCAAAATAATAAAAGCTACTTATGACAAAACCACAGTCAATATCATACTGAATGGGCAAAAACTGGAAGCATTCCCTTTGAAATCTGGCACTAGACAAGGATGTCCTCTCTCACCACTCATATTCAACGTAGTATTGGAAATTCTAGCCAGAGCAATCAGGCAAGAAAAAGAAATAAAGGGTATTTGCTTAGGAAAGGAGGAAGTCAAATTTTCTCTATTTGCTGACAACATGATTGTGTATTTAGAAGACCCCATTGTCTCAGCCCAGAACCTCCTGAAACTGATAAGCAACTTCAGCAAAGTCTCAGGATACAAAATCAATGTGCAGAAATCACAAGCATTCCTATACACCAATAACAGACTGAAAAAGAGCCAAATCAAGAATGAACTGCCATTCACAATTGCCACAAAGAGCATAAAATACCTAGGAATACAACTAGCAAAGGATGTGTGAAGGACCTCTTCAAGAAGAACTAAAAACCACTGCTCAAGGAAATAAGAGAGGACACAAACAGAAAAACATTCCATGCTCATGGTTAGGAAGAATCAATATTGTGAAAATGGCCATACTGCACAAAGTAATTTATAGATTCAATGCTATCCCAATCAAGCTACCTATGACCCTCTTCACAGAACTGGAAAAAAACACCTTAAACTTCATATGGAGCCAAAAGAGAGCCCACATAGCCAAGACAATCCTACAAAAAAAGAACATAGCTGGAAGCATCATGCTACCTGACTTCAAACTATACTACAATGCTACAGTAATCAAAACAGCATGGTACTGGTATCAAAACAGAGATGTAGACCAATGGAACAGAACAGAGGTGTTGGAGGCAATGCCACACATCTACAACCATCTGATCTTTTAGGACATAGGCATAGGCAAGGACTTCATGACTAAAACACCAAAAGTATTGGCAACAAAAGCCAAAATAGACAAATGGGATCTAATTACACTCCAGAGCTTTTGTAAAGCAAAAGAAACAATCATTAGAGTGAACTGGCAACCAAGATAATGGGAAAAATTTTGCAATCTACCCATCTGACAAAGGGCTAATATCCAGAATCTACAAAGAACTAAAACAGATTTACAAGAAAAAAACAAACCCATTCAAAAGTGGGCAAAGGATATGAACAGATACTTTACAAAAGAAGACATACATGAGGCCAACAAACATATGAAAAAATGCTCATCATCACTGGTCATAAGAGAAATGCAAATCAAAACTACATTGAGATACCATCTCATGCCAGTTAGAATGGCGATCATTAAAAAATCTGGAGACATCAGATGCTGGAGAGGATGTGGAGAAATAGGAACACTTTTACACTGTTGGTGGAAGTGTAAATTAGTTCAACCATTGTGGAAGACAGTGTGGCAATTCCTCAAGGACCTAGAAATATAAAATCTATTTGACCCAGCAATCTCATTACTGGATATATATCCAAAGGATTCTAAATCATTTCATTATAAAGACAAATGCACACGTATGTTCATTGTGGCACTGTTTACAATAGCAAAGACCTGGAATCAACCCAAATGCCCATCGATGATAGACTGGACAAGGAAAATGTGGCACATATACACCATGGAATACTATGTAGCCATAAACAATGATGAGTTCGTGTCCTTTGTAGGGACATGGATGAATCTGGAAATGATCATTCTCAGCAAACTGACCCAAGAACAGAAAACCAAACACCGCATGTTCTCACTCATAGGCGGGTGTTGAACAATGAAACACATGGACACAGGGAGGGGAGCATCACACACTGACATCTGTTGCGGGGGGAATAGGGGAGGGACATTGGGGGGTATGGAGGGGGGGAAGGATCACATGGAGAGAAATGCCAGATATAGGTCATGGGTGATGGAGGCAGCAAACCACATTGCCATGTATGTACCTATGCAACAACCCTGCATGTTCTTCACATGTACCCTGGAATACCACGTGATTTAATTTTTTGTTTTTTTAAATCTCTGTTTTGCAGATGGGGAAATTGAAAGAGGTAAGTAACTTGTAGAGTCAGCATCTGAAACCTAGGCCCCTGGACTCCAGAGTTCATGCTCTTGCCTCTTTCACTTGTTAGCCTCTCCAATCAAGAAGAAACTTCCTGTGGGAGGCCGAGGCAGGTGGATCACGAGGTCAAGAGATCAAGACCATCCTGGTCAACATAGTGAAACCTGGTCTCTACTAAAAATACAAAATTATCTGGGCATGGTGGCGTGCACCTGTAACAGTCCCAGCTACACGGGAGGCTGAGGCAGGAGGATTGCTTGAACCCAGGAGGCGGAGGTTGCGGTGAGCCAAGATCGTGCCATTGTACTCCAGCCTGGGTAACAAGAGCGAAACTCCATCTCAAAAAAAAAAAAAAAAAAGAGCTTCAAGTAAAAAACGGGAGAAGCTGTGGCCAGCGTGACCCTGACTCTCATTCCAAATTTCCTTCTCATCACCAGCACCTTCTCCTTTCCTCAACCCACTTCGCATCTGAACGATAAGTCCCAGTTTTGCAGTACCGGCGATTGAGGTGCAGGGTAGGTAGATGTGTTTCTGCAAGTTTCCTGGGACCACAATGGCAGGTGGCAGGGCAGGACCCAGGTCTCCTGCCTCCTGGACCTGGACTGTGCCTAAGAGGAAAAGAAGGAAGTTATTAAACCCCCAGGACACTCCCTGAACCTGAGTAGCTCTGTGCCAGTGTGGATGTGGCAGCATTCTTTTGAAGCAAGTAGGGATAAAATCTTTTAAAAACAAGAGAATTTCTGATCTCCCTTAAGCTGACCAGAGAGACCAGAACACTTTCCCTCCTGGATAGACACAGTTGTTAAAATGCAAACCCAGCTTCAGCCCTGGGATCAGCAGTAACACTGGCGAGGCTTCAAGGACTGGGTGTCGGGCTGCCTTCCCCACGTTCCCCACACTCAGGCAAGCCCTTTCTCCCACACCACCAAAACCACACACTGCTGAGCTTGGCTTTGAAACACAACATCCAACAAGCCATGAATCATGAAGATCTGGACTCATCAGCCAACAAATTAAAGGCTGATTTGCTTCTGGTTTCCTGTCAACAGTTGGGTACCCAAACACCTGTCGGCATGTTTTCCTAGGGGCATCCACTGCCCATCAGCAGAGAGGCTGAGAAGCTGATGTGTAGGGAAGTGGTGGGAAAGGAAATCTTTCCAGAAGGGACTGACTGTCACATTGGGTGCAATCCACCACCACTAGAACTCACCTTGCAGGTAAAGCGTGGTGGGAACCTGATGTATTTTGATGGCGCATTACGGGTTATAAAGCTCTTTGACATCACTCATTCTTGCAAAGGATATCTTATTTCATTTATTTAGTTTTAAACCTAACGTTCATTATGCCACGCACCACAGTGAGTATGTTATATAAGTTTTTAATTTTATTTATATGTTCTTTTATGTATATGTGTATGTATATATATATCACATCAAATTTACTATTTTAACTGTTTTAAGTGCATTCGTGTTGTTGTGCAAGCCTCACCATCATCCATCTAAATAAATATTTTCATCTTGAAAATGGAAACTCCTTAACTTTTTAACACCAGCTCCTCATTTCCCCTCCTCCTAGCCCCTGACAACCATCATCCTCCCTTTTGTCTCTATGAATTTGCTTCTCTAGGGACCTTACATAAGTGGAATACTACAATACCTGTCCTTTTGTTACTGGTGTATTTAATTTAGTGTAATGGCTTCAAAATTCATCCATGTTATAACATGTGTCAGCATTTCCTTCTTTTTGAATACTGAAGAATATTTCATTGTATGTGTATTCCACATTTTGTGCATTCATGAACATTAAGGTTTTTTTCCACCTTTTGGCTATTACATATAATGCTTTTATGAAGTCCAATGCACAAATACATTTTTTGGTCAGTTTTTGACAGTTACTCTTCAAAACAAATCTACAAGGTAGGTCCTCATACCTTCTCATTTTCAGATGATGAAACCTGGGGTGCAAACAAGGTAACACATCTGTCCTGTCCAAGGTTACCTCCAGTAAACAGCAGAGCCACTTCATTCATTCATCCCTTCATTCGCTCATTCATTCATTCATTCATTCATATTCGGTAATATTTTGGGGTTCTCTGAGGGAACTACCCATGTTCTGGCACTATTGTTGATGCTGGATGTACAGAAGTGATCTGAGCTTACACCTTTTAATTCCATAGTCCCCTCTCTTCACCCTCACACACTGCTGCCCCCATATGTAAATATCTGAGATTCCAGAAGTAAATATAACAATTTATAAAATATATATAGATATATACATGAAATATTTATAAAAAGTGAATTTCTATTTTGTGGAAATAAATATAAAATTAAGATCCAGTGAAAGATGCAGAATTTTAAATAGAAAGGGCTAATATGTAATTCAGTGTGGTATGTGTAGGGGATGGTGCACCATTGTCCATCTCAGTGCAGATGCAGAAGGCAAGACTTGGAGAGGCAAAGTGATGGGTCTGGGGTCACCCAACAGGGTTAAGACCCTGCCCGAGTGTTCTGAGCCAGGTCTTATGCTTTTCCCCTGAAACAAACTCTTGTAAAATATGAAAGAAGAGAAAAGCATATTCTGATGAGCAATGTCATCCCGTCAGGTAAAGATGAGGCTTTGGGTTTCAGATCCTGCTTCCCAGAGGACCGAGGCAGTGAATATGAGGCTGGCCTCTGCAGCATGCACATCCACCGAGTGTAAGAGTTTGACATGCACCTGCCATTTGATCCTCATAAAAGCTACCTTGTTTTTCACACCACCTTACAGAAGGAGAAATTGGGGCTGAGGGTAGTTAATTCATTGTCTCACCGGCACAAAGCTAGCAAGTTGCAAAACTGGAATCTGACTCCCAATTCCTTACTTAACCCCTGTGATTCTCCCACGGCCGAGGAATGACTCTGGTATTAGAAATAGACAAGGCCTCTGGTGGTCTTCCAGCTATGTGGGGGTCCTCAGGCAGGGCTGCTGAGCCACCCCTACCACCAATTCCTTACCCATCTGTCCCTGCCCCTCCCACCCTGTGACATCCTGGAGAACCCTCTCCTCTCACTGACTGCAGTGGTTCTTGGCTCCTTTAAGTAGCCCTGGTCTGTTTCTAGAGGGAGTTTTTCCCTCTTTTATTCACTCATATATTCAGCAATATTTGGATGGATCCTACCATGTTCTGGCAATGTGGTTGATGCTGGACATTCAAAAGTGAACAAGATAGACACTGTCCCTGCCTGGAGAGTTCCAGTTGGGGGAGAAAGACACAAACATAATAAAGACATACTTTTAGGTGGGAATAAAAATAAAAGCCATGGAAGGAAGTAAAGCAAGGTAAAGAGATAGAAGCAGCTGGTGTAAGGGTGGCTACTTTAGGCAGGGTGATCAGGGAGGGCTGCATGGAGGAGGCAATATAAAAGCAGAGACAGACACATGAAGGATGTCTGGGGAGGGCAGGGTAGAGAAGCAAGAAGTTCAAGTGTAAAATCCCTGAGAGGAGAAGCTCTTGAAAGGTTTGAAGACTGGCAAAGAGGAAGGTCAGTGTGTCGGGAGTAGCCCGGTGAGGGGGAAGAAGAGGGGAGCCAGGTTCGGACTGGCAGAGGACACTGACCTGAGAGCTGACCAAGGTGAGGACTTTGCAGGGCTCAGGAGCTTGGCAAATACGATTGTCTCAGTATGGCCATGGCCGTTCATACTGTTGCCCTTCCAGGCCATTTCTCCCGCTGGGGGCAGTGAGGAGCCTGCCAGCCCTGCTGGTTTGGAAAGCCCAGAGGACTAAGGCACTGAGGCTGCGGGGAATGGTGGGGAGGGGAGGGAGCAAGTGGCACAGAGCTGCTGGAACGCCAGGATATGGGCTGCTCCGAGGGCTCTGGGACCTTGGTTCTGCTCTGCACAGAGCTGGGCTGTCCAGGCTGACATCTATTGTGACCTCTCCCCATGTGACTTCCCCCCATCTCTCTCAGAACCAGCCTGGATGCTGGGTGTGAATAAGCCCAGTAGTCATCGATGAGGAAGCCTTGTGTCCACGTGCATAGGTCAGTGGTGAGGGCGAGGAACAGAGCTCAAACTTCAGGTAAGATGGGCCTAGGCTCTGCCACTTACCTGTGTGACCTGAGATGAGTATTTCAGCCTCTCTGAACCTCTCTTTCTTAATCTAAAGAAAGGGCACCATGATATTCACCCTTCCCTTCCTTCTTTGGGTTGTCATAAAGTTTAAGTATGAAAATACACATGAAGAGCTTTAACTAGGACATGGGCCTGGCAAATACTCAGTATTAGAGTTGCTCTTGTCCTGAAGGCAGAGTTAGGATGGGAAGAGCTGGGATTCACACCCAGGTTGCCAGACCGTATTCTGCCATTTCTGGTCCCTACGTTCATGACAACAATCGCATCAGGATGGCAAGACTTGTGCTGTTCCTCTTACTCTGATTTGACAGCTGAGGAGCCAAGGTCTCCATGGTTCCTGCCTCGAGGGCTGACCTGGCAGCCACACGGACCTGGTAGCTATCTCAGGAAACTGGGTGAATAAGAACTCTTTCCCACCAAGCCTGGCCTTGGCATGTGCAGGGACAGGTCGGGAGGAGGGAGACAGGAAGGAGAGAAGGAAGAAATAAAAGAAGGAAGGGGGGAGGGAGGGAGGAAGGGAAGAAAAAAAGAAGAAGAAAGAGAAGGAGGGAGGAAGGGAGAAATGAGGAAAGCCAGAAAGGAAAGAAGGAGTGAAGGACGAAGGGAGGGAGAGAAGGAGGGAGAGGAGAAAGGAGGGAGGGAAGAAGCAAAGAAGAGAGAGGGAGGAAGGGGATAAAAGAGAAGAGGGAAGGAGGGAAGGAGGGAGGAAAGGAGGGGAGGAAGGAAGGAGAGGAAGGAAGGTAGAAAAAAGCAAAATCAAGAAACAAAGTTCCCTCCTCCACCCCAGGCTCTCTGGGTATGGCAGATTGGATCGGCCTAAATGGCCACACACTTTCTTCCATCCTGCAGACTCTTCTCACAATAAGGCCTTGCCAACTCCTCCATCAAGTGGAATCTCTGTGCCTTCCCTTTGTGCCTGAGTGGGTCTTTGTGATTGCCTCAACCAATAGAGCAAGGCAGTGGTGACTTTAGTGACTTCCTATGTCTCAGGAGGTGATACAGCTCCCACTTGGCTCTTGGGATACTTATTCTTGGAACCCATTGGCCATGCTGTCAGGAAGCCCAGGCCACTTGGAGAGCCTCATGGGTTCTACCCAACAGCCAACCTAAACCACCAGGTGTGAGAGCTAAGAGGCCTTCAAGGTGACTCCAGCCACTGCCTGTCTGTAATTAAATAAGGAGTCCCAAGCAAGAATCACCTCCTTGTACCAGTCAACCCCAGGGCCATGAAGACAATAATAATAAATGGTCATTGTTGTTTTTCTCTAAACTGAAGGTAGAGCATTATGCAACACAGAAAGCTGGAGCTCTGGGGAAGGGGCTGGGCTGGCAGTGGCCACGGCTCCCTCCTGTGCTCTCAGAGCTCCTGCACACAGGAGGGGCCCGCTGGTTCCCGGCAGCTCCTGCAGAGCCAAGTACAGGGCCTGCCACGGATGTACTGCTTACATAATGTTTGCATCATAATTGTATTGATTGATTTGATTCCAAAAAAAAAGACAAACCAATATTGTGCTCATTTTTTTTTTAAGTGCTGAAAATAGAATGGGCAGTATGAGATGGGATGGGGCCATGGCAGAGGGTTCTCCTTCTAGGACAGGCTTTCCTGATGGATATCAACTCTGCTCTCTAAGCAGGGACCCTTGGTCCCTGCACATAGAACATCTCAGAGAGAAAAGAACTAGAAAGGTCTTGAGGATCCCGAGAGGGACTATTAGGTGGCGTCTAGATATGGGGGCACCTCAGTCCTGAGATATGTTGCTTCATTCATATGTTCATCCACTAATTCATTTATCAAGTATTTATTGAGCGCATACTATATGCCAGGCACTCTTTCAGACACTGGGGAAATGCAGTAAACAAAACAGACCAATGTTCCTTCCTCCATTCACCTCCTCACATTCTAGTGGTGGAGACAGGTAAAAAACCAAACAAGCCACACCCACTTCTTGCAAACCATCAGGACTAGGACTTCGTTGCACAAGCCCATTGTAAGGAGAGGCAGACCCATTTTTCTTACCCCAGAAACGGGCCCAGCCTGGTGCACTGTGGGGCGGGAAGGTGCACAAGACTGCAAGCGAAGAGACCTGGCTTAGAGTCCTCAATCTGGTGATGGCCAAGTCACTTTGCTTCCCTGCTGCTGGATTTACTCATCTATCTTAAAGGGGCGGAGAAACCAGTCCTGCCTACCTCCCAAGAATGCTGGGAGGTTACAGGGGACACAATTGTAAACATATTTCATAGATCCTAAAGAGCTCTACAGATGTAAGAAACTAGAATTCTCAGTCGGATGTGGTGGCTCACGCCCGTAATCCCAGCACTTCAGGAGGCCGAGGCAGGCAGATCATCTGAGATCAGGAATTTGAGACCAGCCTGGCCAACATGGCAAGCCCCCATCTCTACTAAACATACAAAAATTAGGTGAGTGTGGTGGTGTGCACCTGTAATCCAGGTTACTTAGGAAGTTGATGTAGGAGAACGGCTTGAACTCAGGAGGCAGAGGTTGCCGTGAGCCAAGATCATGCCACTGCACTCCAGCCTGGGAGACAGAGCGAGACTCCATCTGGAAAAACAAAACAAAACAAAACAAAACAAAAAACTAGAATTCTCATGATGACCTCTGTCCAGGAAGACTGAGCTCTTTTCAGCTCAGCTTTCTCATCCTGACAGCAAACCATGGCAGTAAATGGAGCGAGTCCTGCCTTCCAAGGAAGCCACTGCTAACACAGATGTGGAGACACCAGAGGTCTCACCTGGAGCCAAGAGGCTTTGTCCATACCTGTGCATGGGGCAGAGATGACACTTCACCCAGGAGCTCCACCTGCTTTCCCCTGTCTCGACAACCTAAGCTCCTCCAAACCTCGCTGGGAAGGAAGTTCAAGAATCTGCCAGTTGGCATCCACTGGGGAGAAAAATGGGGCCAGACTGACATTTCACTTCATCAAGGCCTCACTTTCTATTTCAGTCATTAAATAGAATTTTGCTTTAAAATGATTAATAAGTTTGAATCCATATAGCAAGTTATAGATTAACAATTGTGGGCCCCATAGGCAAGAACAAAAGAAACTTGATTATTGCATTTCATTCATCAAACCTCTAATAAGAATGTCATTACTTATATGCCTTTAACTCCCAACCCTAACAATAGGCCACTTCCTAGGACTTTGTGTGACCTAACAACAACCCAAAAAATGAATATGTTCACCTGCAAGGAAAAATATTACCTTGGATTTACAATGGCCCAGTAAGCCATGAAAAGGAAATCTCAAAAAGGTACCTCTGGGCTCACAGTGACCCGGCCGGCCAATCCTTTCTTCACCAGGCCTCAAGAAAAATATCCAAATGATGTTCCTGCAAGTTCTATGCCCAAAATTATTCCAAAAACAACACCCCCAAAATAGATGAACCGGTGGGTCAGGAAGGGATTTTCCTTAGAGGCTAATGTCTTCTGTGACATGCGATGCATGTGAGTGATTTACACGCTGGCTTGGCAGGTATGATGGGCTGACCTCACAGAGCCATGGCCCCAGTCGTCCTGGCCCTGCATATTTCCCACCCATCTGAGGCCAGGGCTGCCTGCGGTGGCATTTTCCCGCAGACTGTGGGCTCTTTCACACGTCTGTTGTGTTTTCTTTCCCTCTCCTCCAGTAAGTGCACCTTATACGTCTCCAAGGCTCACTCAGCTCCTTCCTCTGCTCAAGACATTTTTCCGTCTCACTCAGCATTTCCACCCGCTGGGGTTCAGGGCAGCCAGCAGCTGCCTGACCTCTGGTGAACTCTTCCCAGTGCCCATTCCTTGGACAACCCCTCAGTTCTCCCACTCACCGCTCTTTCCTCCTGGGGTGAGCACATTGGAGCTGGGAACAAATGTGGGCAGAGGGGAGTCCAGCCTCTGCCAAGAAGAGCTCTGAAGGGTGAGCAGAGCATTTTTCTTCCTCCGGTGAATTGACTTAGATGCCAGGATTGGCACTAAGAGGAGGATGTGACACTGAATAGGGCCAGATCCTTTCTAGAGGGGAAGATGGTCAGATACAGAGCAGAACCCTGAACCACCAGGAGGGGCATTGTACAGGCACCACAGAAAACATACAGGGTGATGGGGGAGAGTTGAAAGGGTGCAGGTGGCAGGATGGGGAGGGGGAAATCTGGGTTTCCAGGTGCTCATGGGAGTCCTGTATTAGAGTTAGAGATAGGGTTCCCCCAGGGCAGACAGAGCCCATGCATGGTGTTATGAGCATATGGTGCCTTTGGCAAAGAAAAAGGCTCCCCTTTCCCTGGATGGGTGCAGCTCCACTCAGTATGAGAGTCTTGGCCAGCAAAAGAGGGCTCAGCCCACAGTGAGCTGCCCGCACAGCCCCATGCAGAGGCCTCTGGTGACACTCCTGGAAAAATGGCATTGGAGGAGAGACTTGAAGGGTGGTGTCACAGGCTGAATTCTGTCCCTCCCCCACCGCATAGTCATATGTTGAAGCCCTAACCTCAGAACCTCAGAATGTCACTGTGTTTGGAGATAAGATCTTTAAAGAGGTGATTAAGTTAAAAGGATGCTGTTAGGGTGAGCTCCAATCTAATGTGTCTGGTATTTTTACATAAGAAGAGAAAATTTGGACATGCAGGGAGACGCCAAGGGGACATGCACGCACAGAGGGAAGACCATGGGAGGACCCAGCAAGAAGGCAGCCGTCTGCAAGCCAAGCGCAGAGACCTCACCAGAAACCAAGCCTGCCGACACCCTGCTCTTGGACGTCCGGCCTCCAGGACCGGAAGAAGATACATTTCTATCAATTAAGCCACCCAGTCTGTGGTATTTTGAAAGGGGATATCTAAGTTCCAGGCAAAAAGAACTAGGTAGGAAGGCCCTGAAGAAAGGAAGTACTTGGTATATTGAAAGACCAGAAATGTGGCTGGGGCTGGTTGCTAGTCAGCCAGGCAGAGGTGGAGCCTGAGGTGGGAGGAGGCAGCAGCCTCATGAAGGGCGTGGTGGGCCCAGCACCAGGCATAGCTCAGGAGGCAGAAGCCCCCAGCTTGAGGAGCTCGAGGCTGTCTTCTTGTGTGTGGCTGGGGCAGGAGGTCTGGGCGCCTGGGTGGGGAGGCTGGAGGGCTGTGTGGGTCCCAGCAATGCTGCTTCTCCAGGGAGTGACTGTGACAGGCACCCTTACCTCACAGACCTCATTTTATAGACCCAAAAGCAGCACACACCCCGGACACACTGAGAACAGCGTACACCCCGAACATCTTTTTGCATAAAGAATTTTTTATTCCTTCTTCAGATTTGTTCCTTAAAATAAGCCCCAAGAGGAAGATTCTAAGGGCCTGAGCCTTTTGTTTTGTGCCTCTTTCAGAATCAGTGTGACTGTGTTGCACTCTCCGGTTTCAACCTCACTCTTCTCAATAGCCCCTCAGCAGACATGAGAGCCCACTTTGCTCCCATCAGTGGAAAGTGAGGGGCAGCAACCCAGAGCTAGAGCCAAAGGCTCCCTGCATCAGTTCAGAATGTGACCTCAGTCCAGAGCCTCCAGCATGGCTCACACATGTGGCTGCTGAATGTGAATTCCCCCCACCACACCCCCGAAGCAGAAGTGGGGAGGGCATGCCAGCTTCCTGCGTCTTCTAGGAGCCCTTAGGCCTCTACTCTCCTTGAACTCTCCTTGTCCCTCTTCAGCCCTAAGAGGAAAGGCATGAGTGCATCCTGCCTGACCAGCGTCTTTCAACTTTCCAGACCCTAGAAAATGAAGAACAGCAGCAAAGACTGGGGTCTGGAGGCCTGGGTCTGAGTCCTGGCTCCCCTGACGCCCTGTCTGGCCTTGGCACTAGTACTCGGCTTTTCCAGAGAAGGGTCCTGATGGCCTCTTTCTCCTAGATTTGTTGCGAGGATGGGGTGAGGTAGAAGTGTAGGCTTGATCCATCAAGGAGCTCTTGCTCCAGTAACACAAATTCTCCTCATGGAGCTAAAGAAAAGGGAATAAGGTAGGTGGGAATTATTATAAGGCTACAGGGCTCTGGAGGCATCTATAAATAAGAACTAGTTTATAGGGGCCAGGAAAGCCTTAAAAGCCTGGTGTGGTCGCTCACAGCTGTAATCCTAGTGCTTTGGAAGGGCAAGGCTGGAGCATTGCTTGAACCCGGGAGTTTGAGACCAGCTTGGGCAAGATAATGAGACCTCATCTCTAAAAATGAAATATAAATAAATGAGCCTGGCATAGTGGTGCACACTGGTAATTTCAGCTACTCAGGAGGCTGAGGTGGGACAATCACTTGAGCCTAGGAGTTCGAGGCAGCAGCGAGCTATGGTCGTGTCACTGCACTCCAGCCTGGGCAACTGAACAACACTTCTCTAAAAAAAAGAAAGAAAGAAAGAAAAGGAAAGAGGCCGGGAGTGGTGGCTTATACCCGTAATCCCAGCATTTTGGGAGGCCGAAGTGGGCAGATTACCTGAGATCGGGATTTCAAGACCAGCCTGCCTGGCCAACATGAGGAAACCCTGTCTCTACTAAAAATAAAATAAAATAAAATAAAAATTAGCCAGGCGTGGTGGCAGGTGCCTGCAATCCCAGCTACTTGGGAGGCTGAGGCAGGAGAATTGCTTGAACCTGGGAGGCGGAGGTTGCAGTGAGCCAAGGTTGTGCCATAGCACTCCAGCCTGGGAAACAAGAATGAGACAAGAAAGAAAGAAGGAAAGAAAGGAAAGAAAGAAAGAGAAAGAAAGAAAGAAAGAAAGAAAGAAAGAAAGAAAGAAAGAAGGAAAGAAAGAGAAAGAAAGGATAAAGAGAGAGGAAGGAAGGAAGAAAAGAAAAGAAAAAAAAAGAGAAAAGAAAAGCCCTAAAACGGTTATATCTTTTGGGATGCAGAAGCTTGGGGAGAGAGCTTCCTTTTAGGCAATCTCTGCCCCTCTCTGCTCCCTCTGGCTGTCTTTTGAGTGGCTTCTCCCATCACACCCCAGCCTAGAGAGGGTCCGAGATGGCCACTGTCTCTAACAACCGACCAGTGCTTCCTATTTGCCAGTCTTTTCTGCTTCAAGCCCCACGGTCCTCTGCCTAATTCCTTCCTGGCTCTCAGTGTCTCCTAATTCAAGTTCCTAGGAGAAAGGGGATCTGTCCAGCTCAGCACATCAGTGATGGCCACTCTCCAGCCAGGTGCCCAACCAGAGGCTGTCACTGGTCACTAAGGGGGCCGAGGGAGGCTGGAGACTGGGTGAGGTGGCCCGTGTTGGCTTCTGAGAAGGAGGGGATTACTACAAAATGCTACACACAGGCTATTTTGTTTTGTTTGTTGTGTTTTTCTAACCCTGTTGATGCTTATCTCTGAAGTAGGCTGTTGTCTACTGACCATTACTTGGTCTTTCTTTCTCACACCACAAACTTCTTGAGGTGGTGACCATGCTTTAGACATTATCGCCACTTGCCCCAAGGACCCTCTTCTTCAGTCTCTGAAGAGCTCTACCTCCCAGACATCCCCCTTTTTGTTGCTTACAAATAGTGGATTGAGGCCAGGCATGGTGGCTCACACTGTAATCCCAGTGCTTTGGGAGGTCGAGGTGGGTGGGTCATGAGGTCAGGAGTACGATACCAGCCTGACTAACATGGTGAAACCCTGTCTCTAAGAAAAATACAAAAAAAAAAATAACTGGATGTGGTGGCACACACCTGTAATCCCAGCTACTCAGGAGGCTGGGGCAGGAGAATCGCTTGAACCCAGGCAGAGGCTACAGTGAGTCAAGATCGTGCCACTGCACTCCAGTCTGGGCAACAGAGCAAGACTCTGTCTCAAAAAAAAAAAAAGGTGGACTGTTTCGCATTTCCACCTCTGGCCTCTGAGGAGTGAGACACCCCAGCTCCCACCACTCTCCTGCTCATGGTCCTGCCTCGAGCTAGAACCAGACCTCAGGATTACTAGAGAAGCCTTTGGCCCACCTTCCCTCTGCTCTAATCCTCACCTCTCTCTGTCTGGAGACCTGTTATATGTGACCAGTTGGCCCAAACCCAACCCTCCCGGCAATAGAACAACTACATCCAGTGTCCAGCTGCCGACTTTCCAGCCTTATCACTGGGAAGAAACATGTTCTTGTTTGATGTCATTGAGTTCTAACTTATCTACTGCGATGGCTTTGCAACAAGACAGTTTAGCCAGGCTGAACTACATTTCCCAGAGTGCCCTTCCCTATAGATTTCAGGTGAGGTTAGGTCACAAAGGAGCATCTTATGGGAGACATGGAAGGCAGAGGGGAATCAGCAGCCCTTTTGTGGCTCTCACATGCCTTCAGGTATCTGCTGACTCACCTGGTATCTGCTGACTCATCTCATTGATGTGAGGCTACAGCTGAGCCTGCAAGACCCCACCACCCCCTAATTCCTCCTCCAGCCTCTTGAACTGTGATGAAGGTTCCTCTCTCCTCTAGGACACCCACAGCGCTGAGATCAGAGACAACAGGTGTTGACAAGGGTTTCAGTCTATCCTCCTGGGCTCTGGCTCACACCGTGCATCTGGCTTCCTCCTGCTCTTCCCACTTTACTTCCGTCTTCCCTTCCCAACTACTGCCTTGTGAGCTTCAAGGCATGAAGAGCAGGACTTGACAGAGCCCACCTGATCAGCTCTCTTGTGTATAAGGTCACACTGATGTAATAGATACATATGTCCTGCTGGGCTCTGATTCGCTGATTAAACTCGACTGATATATGTGCCAACATCTATCTCCTCCTGCACCTGACCCAATGACTGGACTCCACTAAAATTTCAAGTTTTCCTTCATTCCATTGCCTGGATGGATTTGCTTTAAATTTAGAGGGATTTGAACTTCAGCAAGATGGCTTCTTTCAAAACCATTGATAAATTTACTTCCTAAAATTGTCACCTCAACATGTCTATGGAAATGCAGAAAAGGAGAAAAAAAATATTCTGCTACAAGCTGACAGTGTGGGAGAAGCATTACAACTTTGCAACGTATTTATAAAATGTGCATGCACCAATAAGTGTATCACTTTCGACAGAATGCTAAAAGTAGTGGCTACTCCAGGTGGCAATGAGTAATAATATCTTATGTGCTTTCACACAAAGACCTCGAAGCCCTACAGAGAGAAAAGCAGGGCAAGGAATTGCCTCCTCATTTTACAGTGGAGGAAACTGAGGCTTGGAGAGACCAGGTGATGTGTTGAAGCTTCCCTAGCTTGTAAGTCAGAGGTTGCGAGCTCAGGGCCTTGAGAAGCCAACAGAGGCCTCAGTTCTGTTTGATTTGGCACACGCTGTTTTTTTTTTTTTTTTTTTTTTTTTTGCCTGCTTTTGCATTTTATTCTCTTCCAACCTTTAAAAGCCAGCAAAACAGAACTCTACTCCCCAAACTCCCCCCGACACACACAAAAAAATCCTATGTGTTATTTGGCAGCAAATATTGGAAGTGAGTAGAGGCTGCCCCCTTTAGATAGAATAGGGCATCCCCAGTCTCTATGGTCTAATCCCCCTCTTTCACAGATTCTAAAAATATTACCTACTGGCTCCTGTTTCCATCTGTGTCTGAGCTCCTTTAAAATATGTAGACTTGAGACTCAAAGCCAGATTCCTCTGTTCCCATTCTGCTGCTCTTCCAGTGGGTCATGACATAGTCTTGAAGACTCAAACATAAATGTTTTCAGTCATTTGACAAATATTTGCTGAGCACCCTTTATGTGTAGCTTGAAGGGGGATGTGATGAATAAGACAGATATGTGTATAGATGAACAAAATAGGTACCTGAGTGCGTGTGCATGCCTGCACACATGTGTGCATGAACACATAGGAACGGTCTCATCGGTCGGAGTGAGCAGCAACTGAGAAAACATGCATGAGCTAGCGGTAAGCTGTAGAATGCCATGCAAATGTCAGACATGCATAAGTCCATCTACATAGTTTTGAAAATTCATTGCATTTTCTATTCACTCCTCTTTGAAAGGGTAGCTCATGTCTGTTATTGGGAAAATAACTGCTTCGATTCAAGTCTTGGCTGCCTGGATTCTTGCTCTCCAGCAGCAGTGAGACATCGAAGCAAACCACTCAGGCTCCAGGAATTATTAACTCTCAGGACAACAGCCAGGGAGCAGGCTGGCTAGGAGGTGGGACCAATGCTCCTGGTTTTTCCAGGACTGAAGTGAGACTTTCAGTGTTAACACTTGGAATGTCCAAGGGAAACTAGAACAGGTTGGTCACCCTACCTGGAAAGCATCTCTGGACAATGGAAAGACCGAGATCAGAGGCTGTAAGGTGAAATGGGAGCCAGAAAGTTCTGCTATTGGTTTCAAAGTTTTTTAGGGGGGCAAAAGGAACAAATCTGATGGTCTTCCTTGTCCACAGCACCGTGGGCTGTTATGAAAGAGCCCCGTCAGCTGTCTGTGAGTCTCTACCCTACCATTAACTGGCTGGGTGGCCTGGAGTAAGACTTCTCCTTCCTTTGCCTCAGCTATCTCCTCTGTAAAGGCGGGGATTTGGATTCGGAGATCACAGAGCTCCCCTCCAACTGTAATGATCTGGTGCGAGCCACCAATGTTAAACCTACTTTTAGGGTGATTTGGCTTTGTTCATAACCATATGTTACTTACCTCACAGTGTCCTAATAAGCAATATTTACTATGTGTTTCGCCCATGCTGGGCATGCTATTTTAGGTATTTTAAATGCATTGACACATTTAATATTCACAATAGTCTCAATTTACAGATGAGGAAACTGAGGCACAGAGAGGTAAAACAGCTTGTCCAGAGCCACACAACTGGTAAGCGGTGAAGCTGGGATTTAGACCCAAGCAATCCAGCTGTCTGTCTGTGCTGTTAAACACCTCTCCAATGTCAGTTGCCTTTGTGTGTTTGGGACTTGGTAAGCTTATAGTTGAAGAATTGAGACACAGCATGTTGTAGCACGACGTAATGGTTAAGGGTTCGGGCTCTGGAGTCAAAGACCTGGATTTATATGGGGTCTGCTACTTTCTATCTGGGAATATCACTAAACTCAACTCTCTCATCTGTAAAATTATAACTCTCCCAGCTCATAGGGTTAATGAGAGATTACTTGAAAGACACTTAGCATATCCCTCCTCACTGTACACCCAACAAGAATGTATCCATGTGTCTACTGAACGACATGCGCTGGAATATTCATGCTCACAGGAGCACCATTTGTAATAGCACAAAACTGGAATGTCCCTACCCCCATCAACAGTAAACAGATGAATAGTCTGTGATCCACACTATGGGATCCTACGCAGCCATGAGTGTGAAAGAAATGCAACCATACACAGCCACCTGGGTGGAGTGCACAAGCTGTATGTTGAGGGAAAGACGCCAAGTGTGGAGGAGGACACCTTGTGTGATTCCACTGATGCCAAGCTCAAAACTAATCTGAGCTGTTAGAAGTCAGGAGAGTGACTCCTCTGAAGGGTTGAAGTAGTAAGTCAAAAGGGGCGTGGCTTGGTGGGTGCTTTGATGATCTGTTTCTGGATCATTACAAGAAACAGTTACAAGGGTTGCATGAGTGTGCTCATTTTATGAAAATTCATTGGGTCGCACCCTAATGATATGTGTTTTTGTTTTGTTTTTTGAGATAGAGTCTGACCCTGTCACCCAGGCTGGAGTGCAGTAGCACAATCACAGCTCACTGTAGCTTCAAACTCTTGGGCTCAAATGATTGTCCATGTCATCCTCCCGAGTAGTTGAGACTACAGGCATGCTCCACTATGCCTGGTTAAGTTTTGTATTTTTTGTGAAGGCAGGGTTTTGCCATGTTTCCCAGGCTGGTCTCAAACTCTTGAGCTCAAGCAATCCACCCATCTCAGCATCCCACAGTACTGGGATTACAGGCATGAGTCACTGCTCCTGGCTTGATATGTGTTCTTGATATGATATGGGGAGTATGTTATACTCCAAAAAAAACTGTTTAAGCAGATGCCCAATTATTACTGCTGCTATTAACAAATGACTAAGAATTCTGAGGGAGTATGGATTTGCTGTGGAAAGTGAGTGGTCTTTGGGACCGGCTAGTCCAGGACTCTGACCCCGTTCTATCTCTTCCTGGCTGTGTGACCTGGAACATGTTGCTTAACTTCTCTGAGCTTCCACCTTATCATCTATAAGAATACCATGTACTTCATAAGGGTGCTCTGAGGACAAAATAATAAAATACGTGCAAAGGCAGTATAATACCTGGAACCTGATGTGCTTCCGATAAGAGCCCTTTCCTTTCTCCTTTTCTTGCCTTTCAGAGTACCTGGCACATGCAGGGTATACAGTAGGTACATAATATTTGCTTGATGAATGACTGAGTAAACCTAAAAAGTTGCTTGCCTGCTCTCTGAGTGGCTGAGTCTCCTAATCAACAATAAACAAATGGGTAAATAAGTAAAATCCCCCTCCTCACTCAGATGTGGATGATGCTGACCACTCAGAGGTCAGGATGTGGCTCTCATGGGTTCTGGGGTTTACTCTCATTGGAAGCCTGGAGTTCTCTCTAAGAATGTGTTTTCTGCTGGACACAGTGGCTCACACCTATAATCCCAGCACTTTGGGAGGCCGAGATAGGCAGATCACTTGAGGTCAGGAGTTTGAGACCAGCCTGGCCAACATGGCAAAACCCTGTCTCTACTACAAATACAAAAATTAGCTGAGTGTGGTAGCACATGCCTGTAATCTCAGATGCTTTTAAGGCTGAGGCAGAAGGATCGCTTGAACCAGGGAGGCGGAGGTTGCAGTGAGCCCAGATCATGCCACTGCACTCCAGCCTGGGCCAAAGAGCGAGACTCCATCTCCAAAAAAAAAAAGAATATGTATTATATGTATTTCCTCTACCAGTTTACAGGCTTGATTGTTTTTGCCAATCAGACCTGGAGAAATTGTCTGTGGCTGCACAAAAGAGAATGCGTTCCACCTGATCCCTTTCTTCTGGTCAAGTAAGCCTAGCTTTTCCCTTGCAGTCAGGATACTCATGCAGCGTTACTCTGTGTGTAGAGGCCAAGACTGGGGGATGGGCAACAGCTGGAAGGAAGCTCCCTCCAGCAAGTAACCCGGTGGCATGCAGAGCTCTGGTGGAAGAGGGTGAAGTGTCTGAGTCCTGGTCACATGGGAGCAGCCCTTCTTCCCAGGGGCAGTGGTCCTTCCCATGTAACCCCACCTCTTAACACCTTTGCCTCTTCCTCATGTAATTGAGCAGCTACCACACTTTCATTTTATAGCAGGAGAAATGGAGACTAAGTGCCTGTGACACCCGGTCACTGGTCTAAGTGCTGGAGATGACAGTTCATGGGTGCGTTTTAGTTCCTGCATTAGCTCTCAGGTGCATTCACAGAAAATAAATAATGATGCTTTAGCAAGACAGGTTTATTTTTCCCTCACTGAGCGCTCACTTTGATTGGCTATCTGAGGGGCAGGTGGCTTTGTTCCACAAGTCATCCAAGAGCTCAGGTTTCTTGCACCCTGCTCTGCCAGCTCCCAGCATTCTGTCAACCACATGATCAAAGCTGAAAAGAGGACAGTGCAGTGCAGGCTGTATCCTTCAAGGTCCTGACCTGAGAGTTGCACACAAGGCAATTCTGCTCACATCCCATTGGGCTGATCTTAGTCACATGGTCACATTTAGCTGCAAGGGGAGCTGGGAAATGTCTTTAGCTGGGTAGCTGTCAGATAAAACTTGGGGGTCTTATATATACTAACAGCGAGAAGGGAAGGATGGATCTAGGGGGGCACTTTCTCTCATACAGGGAGGGAAAACACTAAATACATACTTTTACACCATAAGTCAGGTGACAGGGAAGCCTCTTTTTTTTTTTTTTTTTGAGACGGAGTTTCGCTGTTGTTGCCCAGACTGGAGTGCAATGGCACGATCTCGGCTCACCGCAACCTCCGCCTCCTGGGTTCAAGCAATTCTCCTGCCTCAGCCTCCCAAGTAGCTGGGACTACAGGCACGCACCATCGTGCCCAGCTAATTTTTGTATTTTTAGTAGAGACGAGGTTTCACCTTGTTGACCAGGATGGTCTCGATCTCTTGACCTCGTGATCCACCTGCCTCGGCCTCCCAAAGTGCTGGGATTACAGGCTTGAGCCACCGCGCCCGGCCGGGAAGCCTCTTGAGAAGACATTTGAGCAGAGAGCAAATGCGTTAAGGTAGCCATTCTCATATTGTCTAAGGAAAGAGGGTTCCGGGCTGACGGAATGCGAATAAGAGGCCCTGGCTAGGTGGGAGGAATGAGCTTGGTGTGTTTGAGGAAAACAGCTTAGAGAACAATTATGAAGAGTCTGGCAAATCACAGGAAGTGGATTGTATTAGTTCGTTTCCATGCTCTGATTAAAAAAACATACTGGAGATTGGGTAATTTATAAAGAAAAAGAGGTTTAATGGACTCACAGTTCCATTGTGGCTGGGAAGGCCTCACAATCATGGCAGAAGGTAAAATGTGTGTTTTACATGGTGGCAGACAAGAGAGAACTGGTGTAGGGAATCTCCCCCTTATAAAACCAGCAGATCTCATGAGACTATCGTGTGAACAATATGGGAAAGGCCTGCCCCCATGGTTCAATTACCTCCCACCTAGTCCCTCCTATGACACATGGGAATTGTGGGAGCTACAATTCAAGATGAGATTTGGGTGGAGATACAGCCAAACCATATCGGGGGGTCTACAAGGCTATTCACTCCTTCCTCTTGGGCATTCTGGGGCCCTTAGCATGGATTCCCCTTCTCAAGGAAGTTGCGTGTGTGTTGGGGGAAGGGGCAGAGAGTAGGTGCAGAAGCCATTCAGGAGGCTGCACACTTGTCCAGGTGAGACGTGGGGCCTTTGTCTAGGTTGAAAGGAGAGGTGAAATTGGTGATATGTGTTTTATCCATGAGGAAGAGGAACGGCATACATTGTTAGGAAAGCAGACTGGGGTCAAAATTTGGGGTAACTTTATATGGCTTGCTAAAAACCAAACCAAACCTCCAGGATGTTACTTTGTAGGCAGCAGAGCACCTTGGGAGGGTTTGGTGCAGAGGCATGGTATAGGCAGGGCTACACTTTAGAAGTGCTCATAAACTCGTCGGGGGAGTGATTTTATTAAAGACGAACAAGAAAAGGTTGGGGGAGTATCATGTCAAGATGGAAAAGGAGAAGTGCCAAGATCCAGCTTTTAGTGCTGATGGAAATTCTAGATCTGCTCACAGTCAGGCACCAAGCACACAGAGCCTCTGGCCAAGAGGGATAAAGTGGAAAGAGTTCTTAAAGACATGCGTCCACACACACATTGCTCCCAAAGAGCCCCATATTGCCAGACGCAGCAGCAGGAAGCCATTATGAGAGCTTGCACAATCTACTCTAGCTGAGAATGTTTCCCAATATAATTTACAAAATTTCAGTTGGAAATGCATTAGCAGTTGAGCAGTGAGGAACTTCAACGGGGTAGACAGGAAAACTAAATTAAAACCCCAGCTTCGAACACGATCGAACCGTGTGTGCAGCCCCTGCAGTCTTCTCTAACCTTTTCAAGTCCAAAGAGGTCTTTTGTTTTACCCAGTTTATGGGTTGACTTTCATTTGATTTGGTTTCAGAAAGTTTTTATGGAATCCACTTAAGTGATTGCTGATGAGCTTGCATGAAAAACCATCCATTCACACATCCATCAGAAAAGGATTTCAGAAGGAAAGAGGGGCAGACATCAGAAAACACACAGAGAGCATAAAGTTGGGAGCTCAAGGACAAGCACAAGGCAGAAAGACAGGCATGGAGACAGAAAGACAGAGAAAAAGAGAAATTCAGATGGAAAGACATTGAGGGAGAGACTGAGAATAACACAATGCACTTTCTTTCTCTATGCTGCCTTGAAAAGTAATAGCTTATACCCAGGTGACTCTTCCCATTAAGTTGTACATGTCCTATCCTGGTCACATGTCAACTGGCCCATGCATTGGAAAGTTTTGCAGGTGTCTGAAAGGCTGTTCACTCTTTCTTCTTGGGCACTGGGGGGCCTGTATTATGGAATCCCCTTCTCTTCCAAACAGTGCCTTCTTAGGCTCCTGTCTCTTCCCAGAATGACTTCCTTCCTTTCTAGCAACTCAGTGTTTTTCTTTTAGCTCCACCTCCTAAGAGCAGCCTTCTAGTTCTGTTTGATATCACAGGGTTAGTCATTTCCCTTTAGGAATTGTAAACATAAGTGACACTCTGGATGAAGTGTAGGCTGGGTCCTCAGTCCTCTTTGGAGAATGAGAGGTGCCTGTTCCATGGGCATTGTGACCAGGAAGACAGGGAGAAGGTCCTGGGCCATTCCCAGTTAAATAGTTAACACTGATTCCCCCTGTCCATCCTAGACCCCTCCATTTCAGAGAAAGAACCCTGTTTAGAATCATTTGCAGCACCCCTTGTGTATCTGTCAGGTGCTAACATCTGGGACAAAGCCTCTACCTTCACTGAGAGGACATTCCAGGAGGCAGGTTACAATAAACAAGCACACAAATACATCACAGTATTCCCAGAAGAAATCAATGCTTTGCAAAAAATTAATAATAAAGTGGTAAAATGACAGTGCATGGTTGGTGGGAGAGGTGGTTTCTCTAGATGGGGTTGGCAGGAATTACCACTCTGAGAAGGAACATTTGACTAAAGACTAAAATAATGTGAGTGGGGAAGGGCAAGTAGATATGCTGAGATGGGAATAAGCTAGATATTGTCAAGTAACAGAAATAAATGCCTTTCTATTCCTTGGTTGCATTTGGAGAGCTAGAGAAGTTGTGGGAAAAAGCAAGTTTAGCATCTTCACTTGCAGCATGTGCTAATGTTACCTACACTACGGTGGACATGAAATGTTTAAAGAGCAACCTCCTTCTACCCCACACCCATGCAAATGTCTGCAGTCAAGGAGGACACTTGACAATGGAGTGGAGGGAGAGTCCAAGACTCCATGCCCTGAACCACCACAGAGTTTTCCAGCCGAAGCTGCTAGTTCCATCCACAGCCTGAGAGTGGTGAACCCCTCTTCCTACCCGCCCCTGCAGCTTAGACTAACTTCCAGACACAGCTAAGCCAGGAAAAGGCAGGTCTGGTTGTACAGCACTAACCAAACGCCCAAACCAGGGCTGCAGGCCTTCTGTAGGATGCAACAAAGGGAGAGGGAAAACAAACCTTAACTCTTAGGATCTAAAGAAGAGAGACGGATACAATTTTAAATACGCAGTTGATTATTCTTAATACTTAACGCTGAGTGGCTGTGCACAGAATTGAGATTTTTCTGCAACTGGTATTAAACACGGGTGGACTTCTTCCATCCAGACCGAGCTGTAACACAAAAGCATGTTGATGCTGCAAACCTCGGTTTATGAAACAAGAAAGAAATGCACACAGAAAAGAGAATATCTGAAGTCACACGTGGATAATTCCCAGGGAAGAGAGATTAGCAGTAAACTTCACTGTGTGTATATGTGTGATTTTATATGTAATTTATAGCTGTATATATATAAATTTGTCATATACAGAAGAGCTCTCTGACAGGGCTCCTTCTCATCTTAGAGTTCCAACCATCATTTATGGGAAGAACTAAAGCCAAGCAGAAAATAAATGGAAAGAACCAGTGATTTTAAACCTGATCTTCTCTTTGATTGCATTAAAATTTTAAACTTCTGTATGACCAAAAATAAAGAGAGAGGGAGAGACAGAGAAAGTCCTAAGCGAAGTCAGAAGCCAAGCAGCAATGTGGGAAACAGCCTCACATAATAGACAAAGGGCTAATTTTTACTATTTACAAAGAGCTCTTACAAATCAATAAGGAAAACACAAACAGCCCAATAGATAAATGAGTACAGTACAGGAACAGGCAGATAGCAGAGAAAAGCAACACATTTGGCCAGTGACACAGGAAAAGAAGCCCGATCTTACAATGAAAGAAATGAAAATTAAAACTCTATCTTTTTAAAGCAGATGGGCAAAATTTTAAAATTTGGTCCAATTTGGAACCTCCAGAAGCGGACCCTGAGATGTTTCCGTAGAAGTAGTTGATTTAGGAGGAATCCCAGGAAATGCCAGGAGAGGAATGGGGGGAAAGACAGGGAAGGGAAGGGAAGAAATTAATTGAGTTACCCTTGTCACTAGAGCTTAATTCCACAGAGGAACTGGGGTGGTGAGGGGAACACTCAGAGTTATGGCAGCTGAGGGAGAGAGAGCTGAGGTACTTACACACCAGCTCCCATCACACACTCATCAAAGGCTGCTGCAGGAGGGCTGCTCATTAACTACCCAGTCCTCTGGGCTGCAATGAACCCTGGGCAGCCAGCAAAACTCAAGACAAAGACCTGCAGGTGCTGACAGTGGGAAGCTGGACATTGGACAGCATGCCCTGAAATGATAAAAGTTAAAAGGATATAGGATCAGGGCATCAACACAGAGTCTGCTATCTAAGGTTGCCTAGAGGAAAAGAAGTCATTATACGAAAAAGATACTTGTACATGTTTATGGCAGCACAGTTCACAATTGCAAAAATACAGAACCAGCCCAAATGCCCATCAATTAATGAGTGAATAAAGAAACTGTGATACACATACACACACACACACACACACTGGAATACTACTCAACCGTGAAAAGAAATGAATTAATGGCATTCACAGTGATCTGGATGAGATTGGAGATCATTATTCTAAATGAAGTAACTCAGGAATGGAAAACCAATCATCGCATGTTCTCATAAGTGCGAGCTAAGCTAGGAGGATGCAAAGGCGTAAAGATGATACAATGGACATGTGGACTGTGGGGGAAGAGTGGGAAGGAGGCGAGGGGTAAAACGCTACAAATTGGGTTCAGTGCATTCTGCTCGGGTGATGGGTGCAGGAAAATCTCACAAATCACCACTGAAGAACTTATTCGTGTAACCAAACACCCTGTGTTTTCCAAAAACCTATGGAAATAAAAAGTAAATAAATAAATAAATACATACATACATAAAAAGAAGGTTGCATTTGTTCAGTTCTAACTGTGTGTAAGGCACAAATTCAGTGTTTATGTGTGTCACCATCTCACTGAATACTTAAACTGACCTTATGATATAAATATTACTTTTATCCCCATTTTAAAATGAACAAACTGAGATCCGAAGAGGTTGGTTAAGTACATTTCCTAAGGTCCTGCAGCAATGAGATGAAGGGGAAATGATGCATTTCAGGCTGACACCCCGCCCCCCTCTTGACCAGTGTGCCTTCTATAGGTGGCAAGAAATATTTTCCCATACTGTAAATGGAAGCGAACATCTGGCTGGTGCAATCTCTTTGGAGGGTCAGTTGACAATGGCCATCAAAATCTTAAATGTACACCTCATGAGATTCAACCACTCCACTCGCAGGAATTTATCCTATGGATATACTTGACAAAGGGAAGTAATCACAGTGCTCTTAACAATAAAAAAATTAGAAGCAATGTCACTGGATTTTTCATAAAGGGCAGGTAAACATTTTCTGGTGTGTCAGTGTAATAAAATATCACGGAATAGTCAAATATAAAGGCAAGGAGCGATCTGTGGAAACAGAAAAAAAGATCTACATGTTAAAATTGTGTTTCTTATTTTAAAAGAGCATGTAGCAACAGAGAATGTTTGGTGTGACTCTGTTTCTTTAAAAGGAAAATGACTATTCATTTATCACATGTGTTTGTGTAATGCTCAAAGAGAACACTGGTTAGGACTAGGAGTCTGAGAGGTAAGTGGGAGAACTTTTATTTCTCACTCTATACCCTTCTGAATTATTCAGATTTTCTCCCATGTGTTAATTTTATAGTTTAAAAATTATAGTAAAAATAGTAAATCAACAAACAAACCAATCCATTACTATCCTTGGGATATTATTAATAACATCTGGTTTCTTTGGTCCACCCTGACCTGACTCTCTTCTTCCCCCAGGTGTGCCCTTCTCTTAAACGCAGTCAGTCTTTTCCTCTCCCTTTTGCCAGGCTCTTCCTTTCCGTGGGATGCCTCCTGTTTACTCTGCTATCTTTTCAAATTCTACATATCCTGCAATCCCTACCTCACTACCACCTCCTCCCAGAAGCCTTCCTGGGCTACTCTGGCTCCCAGCCAGCTTATAGCCAAACACTTATAGTAACTGTGGTTGTACCAAACACATGGTCTAAAATCTCAATTTTCTTTATTCTCCTTCCTATCTTTCAGGTTTGTGTTTTGTTTTTCCAAGTAGTCAGAAAATACCTTCAGAGGAGGGGCTATGACTTACAGGAAAGGTCATGAAACAGACACAAAAGGAAGGAAGGAAGGAAGGCGGGTGGGAAGAAAGGAAGGAAGGAAAGAAGGAAGGAAGGAAGGAAGGAAGGGAGGGAGGGAGGAAGGGAGGGAGGGAGGGAGGGAGGGAGGAAGGAAGGAAGGAAGGGAGGGAGGGAGGAAGGAAGGAAGGAAGGACGGAAGGAAGGAAGGAAGGAAGGAAGGACAGGGGGAGGGAAGGGAAGACAAAGGAAAGGAAGGGAAGGAGAGAGGGAGGGGGGAAGAAAAGGGAAGGGAAAAGCAGGAGGGAGAGAAGGAGAAAGGGAGGAAGAAGGAAGGAAGGAAAAGACACACACACCTATTGGAAATATTTACCTATATCATTAAAGAAATGATTCTACCCTTTGCAGATATTAAACTGAAGGGAACTAACACCTTATGACAGGGACTCCCATTAGCTTGGAAGTGCATGTATGTAGGAGATGGCATCCAGGGGCTGAGGGCAGGGGTCTAGAACACTGTCTGTTAGGGTGAGGGGCGAAGAGCTCTAACTGCACTTGCCATTTGCCATCCTGAGATCAGCTGGAGTAGGTCCCCTTTGGAATGCTTTCCCCAACCTTGAAACAATTACACACCTCTTCTGTATGTACACCCTTCTCTGGTTTTACGACTGGTCCCACAAGCCACATGTGAGTTCATGGCAGACTCAGCACTAGAACCCGGGCCCTGGCCTGGCACACACGCCTTCATTCAACCTTCACTTGAAACCCCCAGCAACGCATGACACAGCAACACAAAAGGAATTTTTCCAGCCCTGCCGAGTGGGGCTGAGCTGGTGGTACCAAGCAGTGCTTCCTTATGGGAATTCCTTTCCAGCATTTCTTGGGAAATTTATGTTTTTTCAACTCCTGAGGATAATTAGTCAAGGGACTGAGAAAATGAGAAAAAGTATTCTAATTCTCCCGTAAGAATGAGAGCTTAGCAATCAATATGCAGGCATTACTTGTTGGAAGGAATCTAGTGATGTCAAGCAGAAAGCCAGAACAGGGGACACTGACATATGAAGCCGAAGCTGAAGACGTTTCCAGGAACTGGGACCAGAGTACACAGGAGCGAATCAGTCATCGCCTCCTCAGGCTCACTTGCAGTTGTGTGTTTGTGGTCCTGTAGGCTGCTAATGTGAGCCATTCTTGCAAAGAAAATAAAATATGAATGTATTTATATGTGTAGTATACTTTATTCAAGTCCTGTGGGTGGAGTTCCAAGAAATTACACAGTTGGAAGCAAAGTAAGTTCTGTGGCAACTTCTTGAATCTGTGTAGTGTTTTCAACCTTGCTAGAGAACTGAATGTCACATTATTCTAATATTACCCAGTAATGTTCACTGGCTCTTTCCAGGATTTGAATATTTGCTAGAAGCAAATATTTTTTAATAAATTTTTTGTAAAGCTCTCTGTAAATAGTATTCAACTTACTATTTCTTATATATCCATCAACATTTTTAGGTACACATAATAATACTAAACAAAAGAGTATGAGGAATGTTCAAAGTATTTTAAGAATAACTTATGATTTGAGGAATTCCAAGTTCTTGTCCCCAGATCTCAACTGTTGGGCATTTGGAAACATGAGTGCTGTCAGAGAGTATATTGGTTTCTCAATTACAAGAGCTTTGCTGTTCAATACATGGATGGTGAGGTCTTCTGAGGCCGCTCATAAGCCCCAGAAATAGCACACAAACCAGTCATCACATATGTCCTCTGTTATTTACCAGCAGGTGAGCGAGTAGCCACCAGGGGCTGGTGACGGGTGCTGCAGCTTATAGGGGACTGCAGTGATGATGATGACGAGGAGGAGGAGGACGTCTGGGTGCATGCATACATGCGTGTGTTTGCTTTTGCCAGATTCTCAGTGTGCATTTGAACACTGGCTTTTCTGGGCTGTAAATTTTCCATCTGTAAAATAAAGAAGTTAGAAAAGCCAATTTTTTTTTTTTTCAAATAATACTTACAGTGAAACCTGACCCTAAGAAAAAAACCCCAAAGTGGACCACAAAATAACAGCAATATTAGCTATGTGCCTATCACGGTTCAGATCGCTACATACTTATCAACTTCATTGGGCTTCACAACAGCCCCGTGTCCATAGTACAGATGGGAAAACTGATGGGACTTCAGAGAGGTTTAAGGAACTTTCCCTGAGCTACACATAAACAGCCTGGTTCTGGAGCCAGGTTTGGGTGGGCAGCAGAGAGCCACTCTCTTCCTGTTCAACCTCCGCTCCCTTGGTCCCGACAGAAACCATGTGCTCCCCAGAACACAGCAAGAGAAATCAACGCCTTAAATGATTGCCGAGGTCTTTTTCAGGTTAGGTCTAACTAAAAAATATTTTAAATACTACTGTCCATTTTGAAGTTTCTGGAAATTTGGAAATCTGTGGAGCATTTATAGCACCTCGCATGAGCATCACTCAACCCCTAAAAGACAGAAAAGGCCTGGTGTTCACGACAAGAAGCGGAGAGATCAGCCTTAGGTCATACTTCAGTTAAATGGCAGGGACAGTTCTAGAAATCAGGTCTCCTGAGTCCTGGCTCAGGTTATTTTTTTTTTCTCCCCTAAGGCATATGAAAGCACTTTGTCAAGTGTGAACGCTGTACAAATATTCAGTATTACTTTTTCACACCTGTCTCCCCAGCCTTAGACAAAGCAGTGTTCAATAAGGATCTGTTGAATTCAGTAGCCGATTATGCCTGTTTTATAATTATAGAATGCAAGTCAGAAAAGAACAATGGGGAATCTCATGAATTATGATTCTGTTTACCTTTCCATTGTCGATCCTAATCATTTATTTCTTTCAAGTATGCCCTCAGCTATCCATAGACTAACACACACACAAAAGGGAGCAGGCATTTGCTGATTACTCTTCAGCTGACCATGAGGGTGGGTGGCCCAGAAGCACAATGCATAATACAGTAACCAGGCTGGGATTCCAATTTTGCTGCAGAGCTGCAGAGGAAGCCCTACATTCCTGCACCAATATCATCACCTTATGGGGCCATACCACCTCCAGGTGCTTCTTCGTTGAGAGCCTCAAAGATCTGCTAATGCTTTGATGCAGAAATTCCAGTTCAAGGGATTTATTCTAACAAGATTTGTAACCCAAAGACTGGTTACAGAGCTGTTCACTGCAACACTGTTTACAAAAGCAAAAGAATTAGACCAGCCTAGGGGTCCGCAACAGGGAGTTGGCTGAGTATTTTATGTTAATTCTAGTCCATGGACTGTAATTTAGTAGTTGGAATTTTTCGTGTGCAGAAAATCCTATAATTGCATGAGATAATATTCACAATATACTTTTAAGACAAAAAAAGCAGATAATATAATAACAAGGGCTACATGGGCTGAGATGTATTATGTATATATTTTATATCTATTTTATGTAGAAAACTTTATATATTGTGATATATATATACACACACATATATATGTACTTCCGGCCTCATTATATGTCTGTTTTATATATAAACATATAATGAGGTTGGAAATATACATATTAAAATTTAATAGTCATGGCTGGGCATGGTGGCTCATGCCTGTAATCGCAGCACTTTGGAAGGCCAAGATGGGAAGATTGCTTGAGCCCAGGAGTTCGAGACCAGCCTGGGCAACATAGTGAGACCCCATCCCTATTTAGAAAAATTAAAGTTTAGCCTGGACTAGTGACATGCACCTGTGGTCCCAGCTACTCAGGGGACTGAGGTGGGACGATGGCTGGAACCCAGAAAGTCAACACTGCAGTGAGCCATGTAACATGGTCCACAGAGTGAGACTGTGTCTCAAAAAAATTAACAGTAGTTGTTTCTTCATCAAGGAGATTATGGATGGTTTATTGTTTATCATTTTGTTTATCTCTAGTTTTATAAGTAAGCATATTTTCTTGCATAATGAAAAACAATAAAATTGTGCTAAAGTGGTGCTATGCAAGGATACTTAATAGCACTAAAGAATGTTTATGTTATAGCTTTAATAATATACTAAAAAGTGTAAATAACATTTATTGAGTGCTGTTATATGCAGCCACTCTACTAAGTACTTTACCAGCTTGCTTTGTTCAGCAATCACAAAAATCACATAAGAAAGGCATTATTACTTACCCTATTTTATAGGTAGAATATCTGAGGTTTAGGAAGGGTGAAACTGAAACCACTGCATGTCATATTTCCTCTTGTTAAATCCAGTAGCAGGTAAAACTCATTTGTATGTACACAAGACTACACACACACACACACACACACACACACACACACCTGTGCTCATGCACACACAGTCACACAATATGCAGTTGTTTTCTTCCATGTGTGGTAAGAAAATGAATTGTTTTTATTTCTTCATTTTAATTATCTATATTTCTTTTTTTATTTTTTTCTTTTTACTTTAAGTTTTGGGATACACGTGCAGAATGTGCAGGTTCGTTACGTAGGTATAGAAGTGCCGCGGTGGTTTGCTACACCTGTCAACCCGTCATCTAGGTTTTAAGCCCCACATGCATTAGGTATTTGTTCTATGCTCTCCCTCCCCTCACCCCACCCCCCAACAGGCCCCAGTGTGTGATGTTCCTCTCCCTGTGTCCATGTGTTCTCATTATTCAACTCCCACTTACGAGTGAGAACATTCAGTGTTTGGTTTTCTGTTCCTGTGTTAGTTTGCTGAGAATGATGGCTTCCAGCTTCGTCCATGTCCCTGCAAAGGACATGAACTCATTCTTTCTTATGGCTGACTTCTTTTTTTTCTTTTTTGAGGCAGGGTCTCACCTGTCGCCCAGGCTGGACTGCAGTGGCACAATCTTGGGTCACTGCTGCCTTGACCTCCCATGCTCAAGTGACCCTCCCACCTCAACCTACCGAGCCTACTACAGACATGTGCCACCATGCTTGGCCTACCTATCTATATTTCTTATTTTATTTTATTTTTTCAGAGACAGGGTCTCATTCTGTCACCCAGGCTAGTCTGCAGTGGTACAGGCATAGCTCACTGCAGCCTCAAACTCCCAGGCTAAAGCAATCCTCCCACCTCAGCCTCCTGAGTAGCTGGGACTACAGGTGAGCACCACCATGTACAGCTAATTTTAAAATTTGTGTTGTTATTGTTTTTTGCAGAAATGGGGTCTCACTATGTCGGCTAGTCACAAGCTCCTGGCTGCAAGCAATCCTCCCTTCCTAAAGCATTGGGATTACAGGAGTGAGCTACTGCACCCAGGCTATATTTCTTATTTTTCTAAAATTAGGCCATACATTGGCTTTTTATCAGAAAAAGGCAAAGGTATTTTCTCTGTGGAAACCTTACCACAGAGAATCCATACTCTATGGATAACTACTGAAAACAAAGGGTGAGTGTATTCCAGACAAAGAAAATCAAAAGGAGCTAGAATGTTAGGTCCTAAAAGAGATTCTTTCTCATTCCCCTCGGACTCCTTCTCCAAGAGCAGTGTTCTGCTTCCAGGAGGACGTGTTCCATCCGGGTGGAATTAACCTGGGGAAGCCCTGGCTGCCCTCTGGAAGTGGCTGGCCTGAGTGAGAAACCTCACCAAGGGCACCTCTCCTTGTTTCTTATCAGCACTTGAAGATTCTCTTTAGCCCAATGGGCCTTCAAAGCCTTCAAAGTAGACAGACTTGTGTGCGAATCCCAATTCTGCCAATGATGAGATCCTGGGGGAAAAAGAAAAAGGTAAAGACTTTGGTATTGGGAAAAAGACCAGGACTTAGAAAAGTTCAGCTAGAGACTGAACAGGAAGAAGTGTGAAAAATAATAATAATAATAACAACAATAATATCATCTAAGGCTTTTTTTGAGCCTTAGATTATGGAAGTGCCATACACGGTGAGGTTATGGGTATCATCAGAGGCTAAATTATTGGGGTAACTTTAAAGATTTTTATAATATTACTTGTGAGTTCACAGCCAAGTCACTTGACACCCCCAAGTCCCCTTTTACTGGTCTGTAAAATGTACCCTATATTCCTACCTATGTCATAGGATCTGGGGCTGGTGTAACTAAGTAACGGATGTAAGGAGCCCAGCACAGTGCCTGGCACATAGTAGGTGCTCAATAAAACATAAGCATTTATACTATTATGACTGTGATTCATTATCACTATGATTATGACATCATGATATATTCATAATATCATTATTGTTATCATTTTCTGCACCTCCCCTCTTTCAGTCCCCACTCTAGCCTGACCTTCCCAAACCCTGGTCTTTTTCCTTTCCCAATACCAAAGTCTTCTTTTTTTTCTTTTTCCTCCAGGAAAACCTTCCAGATAAAAATCAGATAGATTCTCAGAGCCAAATTCAACCAATGACTTGAACTACTATGAATATATTGACTCAACAGTGGTTTCACACTCACTTTGAACAGAGATCTTCAATGCTCTAATCTAAAAGCACAAGTTTAGGCTTCGTAACTTGCTGATTTTACAGAATGATGGGGCCCCAGTTTCTGAGAGAGGGAGGGTCCCAGAAGGGAGTGGAAAGCTTCAGCCTCACCCACATTTTCTGACCTTTGGCCTCTCTCAACCCTTCTCTTTAAGGCTTTAGATTTGTAAAGCTCATTGTCATGTTTTATGAATTTTTACTGGCGGTGCGTTAAGACTGATGCATGTGAAAATCCTTGAAGTTGCCCCAGTAACTCAGCCTCTGATGATGTCCATAACCTCACCATGGATGGCATTTCCATAGTCTAAGGATCAAAAAGAGCCATTTGTTTTTGCTCAACAAACACCCTCCCGGCTGTGCAACTGAGCAGAGGCATCAGTAAGGCCAAGAATGTATTTAAGGAAGGTGTGGTAATACCATATACACAGAAGATTATGGATTTAATGGTTGAAAAAGCAGAGCAGAAAATAGGCTATTCGTAGTCATGGCTCCAAATGTGGAGCCATATGCCATAAATACACTGTTAGCCCATCAAAGTGACTAACTAGGATATGAAAACCAGGAGATATTCAGTTTTCAACTCACTGGTCTCACTGCTTGAACACAGTCCTCTGATGGCTATATTTACAACTTCATCTCTCTCGATTTGCCTTTATTCCAAATAAATCATCACCAATCTCACTGACCCAGATCCCATTTCTTCCTCAATATCTTCACTTTCTCCCTCTCTTGAGCCTAAATGCAAGTGCAATAAAAAATATTATGAATCCTTTAGGGTACTTTTCACCAATTAAAAGTGGCATATTAAATTTCTGAAAACCTTTGTAATCTGCAGTATAAAAATCACATTTTATGGTAGCGGATAATTTAGAACCCATAAACTAATTAAATGAAGTGAATGACAACTGTATTCTCTAGATAAATGATATATCAGTCACAGATAATGTACAAATTTAAGAGACTGGAACCTTCGGAAAGAGAGGGGGAAAAAATGAAAAAATTTGAGTCACAAATGTTGGATTTTATACATAAAACTGACTAATTGTATTAACTGCAAAATGGAATTAATTCAAGGAATCTTTTTGCCTCCAAATCTCCATGGAGCTATGGAAATATCCTTCTGTTGTTAAGTGAGCCACCATCTCACAATACTGAGCTGTGCTGTTGACATCGCTAGATCTGGAGATAGGATACAAGGCCCCCATCCCTGTCCCACACTTCTAGATAAAGGGATCACAAATACTAATGAAAAGGGAGAACGTTTCCAAATCAAGATTCAAATGAAAATGTCTATTTCTTGGCCTGGAAGTCTTAGCATCATATAATGTTAAGGCTTAGGAGAGACTTCAAGATTGTCTAGTTCGGTGTGGAGAAGGATTCTGAGGCTGTGTTTAGGCTCGGCAACAAAGAGCATAGTGATCAGCTAGAAACATGTGGGATGAGTGAGAAGCAAATAATGTCAAACCTGACCAAGCTCAAACTACTCCTTTAAGAAATGAGAAGTTAAACCCTAAGAAGGCCACTGCCCCAAATCAGAAGGTGGCGAGTGGTCAGAACTAAGAAGAGAATAGAAGAGCCTGAGATTTTCCCACTATTCACTTCTCAGAGTTCCCAGCAGCTCCTAAGGCAATTCTGGCCACTCTGGAAGAAAAGAGGGCAGCATAGTTTATGTCTGTATGACACTAGCAGAGAAAGAATGTATTCTCCCCATACTCAGGCAGTTCCATAAGGAAGGGGATCCCAAGTTCCTCCAGGCTGAAATCAGCCCTCTTGGGGACAGAACTGCAGATTCACTGACCTCAACTAATTAGAGGTATTTTTAACAATATTAATTGAGCACCCAGACATACGGAAGGAAAATCCAACGTATGAGGAAAGCTAAGGCAGAGCTGGCTATCCCATATATAAGAGAAAAAGATCTGAAGGTCAGAGTAAAGAAGCTGACAGAGCTCTTGGAAGAAAAGAAGAAGAAGAAGAGGAGGAGGAAGAGGAAAGTAAAAAACACCATCATAAATGGTGGAAGCATGGTTTTGCTTGTTTCCTGAGTCCTTGGCTCCACAGCTTGAGGGGAGAATTTTGAGGAGGGATGGAGTCTTACTCTCTGTGTGTCAGGTCCAAATATGGTACTGAACACAGAACAGGTGGGTTTTGGACACTGTGTCGTGCTGTGTGGTCTCCTGCTTAGACTCAGGCCATCAACTCCTGGCATGGCAAATGTAATAGTAGAAAGAACTCTAATTAGTTGGAAGCCCACTACAGACTCATTTAAACAAAAAAGGTTGATGTATGGAACTAAAATGCCAAACGCAGATGTAAATTCAGCATGATTAGCTCCATGGATTCAAGAAAGTTGGTCATTGGATCTGGGACTTCGCCCTGTGTTTTGGTTCTTTTCTCCTCTTGTTGGTTCTGCTTTCTGGCAGATTCCCCCATGTGGTAGTGCCTGGCAGCTATGGGCTTATATCCTCCCAGCTGCAGGTCTACCAAAGAAAAGAAGAGATCCCTTTTGCAATAATTCTTGCAATAATCCAGGTCTGAGTTTTTGTTTGTTTGTTTGTTTGTTTGTTTTGGGACAAGGTCTCACTCTGTTGCTCAGGCTGGAGTGCAGTGGTGTGATCACAGCTCTCTGCAGCCTCAATCTCCTGGGGTCAAGCCATCCTCCTGCCTCTGTTTCCTGAGTAGCACACCACAGGCGTGCACCACCATACCTGGCTGATTTTTTTGACTTTTTTGTAGAGATGAGATCTCACTATGTTGCCCAAGCTAGATTCAAACTCCTGAGCTCAAGCAATCCTCCCACCTCAGCCTCCCAAAATGCTGAGACAACAGGTGTGAGTCACTGCTCCCTGCCCAGGTCTGAGCCATATTGGAACTTGGATGACACATGCTCATCCCAGACGCACTTACTCTGGCCAGGGGCAATGGAGCCCTCTGATTGTCCCAGCTGGGTTCCATACCCGGCACCATATGTTCCTATTATGATTTACTAAGCCACTAGTAAGTTTTAAGAAAGATATATTGTTCAAGGTTTAGCTTTTCGAAAGGAGGAAAGGTCAGTCCCTTCTTACTACATGGGCAGAGTTGGGGGAGATGGTTCCCAAAAGAAAACTGCCACTCTGCTACCAACACCATGGGATTATCAGTGGAAGTAAGAGCCAACGGGGGGCTTTTTCTGGATAGCACTTTAGAGGTGGTTTAAAGCTCAACAACTGGACCTGGGAAAGAGGGGTGGGCAGAGCAGACTCCTGTGAAGCCCATGCCAAGTCAATGGTCAATGAATGTTTCCATGTACAGCACAGAAAAAGCCAGTGCTGATGAGATTAAAGTTTCTTGATCCATGGAGGAGACAGCGGCAGATGCAAAACTCTGAGCCTGTGGAGTGGGCTGAATGGTGAGTCCTGGAACATCCGGTCCTGATTCATGGCACCTGTGCCTGTTTTTTTTTTTTTTTTTTTTTTTTCTTTGAGATGGCGTCTTATTCTGTTGCCCAGGCTGGAGTACAGCTCACTGCAGCCTCAAACTCCTGGGCTTAAGCAATCTTCTCCGCTCAGCCTCCTAAGCAGCTGGGACTACAGGTGCGCAGCACCATGCCTGGATTATTTATTATAGAGACTGGGTCTAGCTATCGTATGTTGCCCAGGCTAATCTCAAACTCTTGACCTCAAGCAATCCTCCCACTTCAGCCACCCAAAGTGCTGGGATTAGAGAGTAAACCACCACACCAGGGCACATGTTATCCTCTATAGTAACCGTGTTGCAAATGTGATTAAGTTAAAGATCCAGAGAGGAGGAGATAATCTTTGGTTATCCAGGAATACCCTAAGTGCCATCACAAATGTCTTTGTAAGGGAGAGGCAGAGGGCAATTGGACACAGAGAAAGGAGAAGGCCGTGTGAGAAGGGAAGCAGAGATCAGAGTGATGTGGCCAAAAGCCAAGGAATTCCTGCAGCCACCAGCAACCAGAAGAGATGTGGAACAGATTCTCCTTAGAGCCCCCACAGGGAGTATGGCCCTGCTCACATCTTGACCTGGGCCAGTGGCACTGATTTCAGACTGCTGGCCTCCGAAACTGTGACAGAACCAGCTTCATTTGTTTTAAGCCACCACATTTGTGGTGATTTTTTACAGAGGCCACAAGAAACAAGTGCAGACAGTATGTGTACACCGGAAGAGGTGAGATCAGGACCTAAGGGAGAACAAGGACGGTGTTGGAAGGGAGGTAGTGTAGCCACGGCAAGGCTGCTGAGTGGGGCACGTGGTCACTCCATCAGCAACGAGTTTCACCGACACCAAAAGATTCCCGTGGAGGGATGAAGTCATCTCTGTACCCGCAGCGGTGGTCAGAGCCCAGGACTTCCTTCAAGACGGATGCTGCATGTGTCATGTTGCCGGTTCACACACTTGGAATAATGAAGCCTGTTACTCACTAAGAAAAGGGGCTTGGGACAAGGAGACAAAACAATGTCCTCTGCTTTCCTGAAGGCCACTGAAGTGCAGTGTCCTTTAGTGGGAAGAAGTCTTGCCCTCTGGCTAGCATGCCTGGCTGGCCCTGGGCTGGGCAGGAAACAAGGCTTAGTTATCTCATCCTGTCCTGTGGCTGCCCTCGAAGGACGTCACATCGGCACTCAATATCCAGCAGGTCCCACCGTCTGCAGTTTCCTCCTGGCCACAAGAGGAGAAATATTTTGAATTCTCCTGGTAGGTTTAATCCTCTTAATGGGTTACCTTTCTTTCATCATCCTGGAGCAAGAAGAGGTTTCACTACCAAGAATAATAGTATCAATAACAGCAGCTGGTGGTTACTGGGCACACACCATGCAAGGTGTTTCACAACAACACCATTGACAGATGAGGAAACTGAGGCACAGAGCGGGTAAGTGCCTGGCCTAAGTCCACACAGCTGGTAAACGGTAGAAACATGCTTCAAACCCAGGCTCTCTGACCCCTAAGCCCACACTCTCAGCAACAAGTCACGGCTTGAGCATAGCCTGGTGGTCAGGACCCTGCTGGCCCCTCTGTGCCAGTCCCTTCTGCTCCCTCCTGGGGGCCTTGCACCCAGGGAGCCTCCAGAGATTGCTTTCTGTCGGCTTCTCATTCTTCAGGCTGCTACTTTTTAGCTGTGTTACTGATGAGAAAACAGCTTAGTAAAATCAATGGTTTTAAATTATACCTTTATGTACCAAGGATACAAAACAAGCTACAAAACAGAAATACTTTCCCGTGACAAAAAATCAATCTTGCTGATGCTACTGTTCCTGGAGCTGGCCTCCCCCCACCCTGCCCCCACTTCCCCCTCTTACTTAAGACTCTCTCTGCTCTTGCATCTGCCGGCTTTGTGTAGACTTTCTTCAGGTTTCTTGCTTGGGAGACTCGTTTTATCTAAAAGGTCAATTCTTTCAGCGGGGCACCAAGCAGAATTGAATATAATTATCCCAATCTCTACCGTGTAGAATTCATGCTTGAATTCATTCAAAAAATAGCATGCAGTATAATTAACTCAGAGCCCAACCAAATCTATTGAGAAAGCCTCAGGTATCATACAGTTCCACTTACAATAGAACATTTTCATTTAAGGACATTGTACGTATTAACCCAAGTCAGCATCCAATTACTCTGAATAAGTGAATTCTCTGTTCCAGGAATGTAATTTGAAAATGTTGTCATGCAATCTGAGGCAAAAGGTCCTTTTTCATTAATCTAACTCTCATTAAAGTGGAAGCCTGCAGGTTATTTCAAATCCATTAGTTTTAAATACAGGTGATTACAATTCTATTGTACATAAGACAACAGAAGTGTCTATCAAGAAATATTGGGATGTTTCAAGGGATGGGACCAGTTGGTGGTTTTGCTGTCACACCGAGGATGAGATTTACCAGCTGATGGAATGGAAGACTCTTTTCTGAATCCCCCAGAGCATACCAGTCAACTGGATAAACTCACAGGGGGATCTGCGTGTTGGAGGGAGCTCACGCTTGCTCAGTTCCCCAGAATTATCTGTTGTGTGTATTTTCAATCCACTTAGCTTTGGAAGCTCAGTGAAATTAAGACTTATCAGTTTTAATTCTGCGAGAGGCTGACAGTCCTTGAACACATGGCTTCCTCTGCCTAGATTCCCCTCCCCTACCCCTGTCTCCCTTCTCTCCTGCTTCTGGTCTCTGATGCAAGGCCCCCTCTCCCAGGTGGCCTCCCCTGACCATCCCAGCTGGAAGTGGCCGACTTCTGCTTTGAACCCCTTCAATCCTGAGCATCTGATCCCTTTGGTTTTGGCATCTGCCCCTTCACCATTTTTATTCTCTTTTCATATTTGATTTAATTCAGTATTTCTTTCTTTCTTTTCTTTCTTTTTTTTTTTAGAAGGAGTCATACTCTTTTGCCCAGACTGAAGTCCAGTGGTGTAATCTCAGCTCAGTGCAACCTCCACCTCCTGGGTTCAAGCAATTCTGGTGCCTCAGCCACCCCAGTAGCTGGAACTACAGGCATGCGCCATCACGCCTGGCTAAAGTTTGGATTTTTAGTAGAGACAGGGTTTCACCATGTTGGCTAGGCTGGTGTTGAATTCCTAACCTCACATGATCCATCCACCTCCGCCTCCCAAAGTGGTGAGATTACAGGCGTGGGCTACCGCTCCTGGCCGACAGTATTTCTTGAGTATCAAGCAAATGCCAGACACTGGAACAAATGCCTGGATGAGATTCTATGATGAAAGAGTCACAAACCCTGCCCTCAGGAAGCTCACATTCTAGTCCAGTGGATATGAGGCAGGCTGGCAAATAGCCAGGCAGTGACACTAAGTGTCCCATGAGTGTTATGACAGGGTATGGCAGATGCCCAAGGGAGAAACTCCCAGTCTGAACTTCAAATCACTTCTTTACCTAAACCCTCCCATCTAGTATAGACCAGAATCCAATCCCCTAACAAGGCCTCCAAGGTTCTGGATTTGGCCCTGCCTCCCCTCTCACCTTCATAGCTTCACATTTGTGAACTATGGCCACACTGGCTTCTCTGCGTTTCCTAAACATCCTAAGCCCCGTTGCCTCTGTGCCTTTGCACTTGTTCTCTATGCTACTCTTTCCCAAGGTCTTCCACTCACATTTTCCTCCAAGTTTACATTCACAGTCTCATGGAAGCCTCCTTCACTACCTTCTAAGGTAGCCTCCAAATCTGAGTTACTCTCAGGGTATTTTTTCCAAAACTCTCAGCCACCTGAAACATGCAGTCTTTGTTCAGTTTGGTTTTCTCTCTGTCTGTCTTTGGAATATCAACTCCAGGAAGGCAAGGACTTGATCCATTATATGTATCACAAAATCTATTGCACCTAGTCCAGAGCCTGGCATATAGGAGGTACTCAATAAATATTTGTTGATATAAGAAAAAAAGAGAAAAGTGGATTACCTGGGGGTTCTTGAAGCTGAGATTTGATTACGAATTTCCCGTCCCCCCAAAAAAAAAAATGTGGAAGAGAAAGAACGTTGTCTTTTCAAATTGAATCACAACTTTGGATAAGCTTCTTCATTTGTGACTTCCCAGAATCACTCTTTCTGTATTAATGGTAGTTAATATGTCTCTGCTGTCATGATTTACCCCATTTGTAAGTCACCAGGTAAATCCAAGCAAAGAGCAGAAATGTTGGTATTTGGTTTAGACTACATTTAACAGAAGGAGCCCTAAGGTCTGGCCTCTCTGCTGGCTGAACACAACATCACAACTGAACACTGGATGGAACTCCCATTCCCAACCCTTCTTAACTTCATTCACTACTTCAAGCATCCCCATCTGCAAGCCAACTGGAAAGACTTTAAAAAAAAAAAAAAATAGGGCCAGGCACCATGGCTCATGCTTGCAATCTCAATGCTACAGGAGGCCAAAGCAGGCAGATTGCTTAAGCCCAGGAGTTTGAGACGAGCCTGGGCAACATGGAGAAATCCTGTCCCTATTTAAAAAAATACAAAAGAAAATTAGTTGGATATGGTGATGCATGCCTGTAGTCCCAGGTACTTGGGAGGCTGAGGTGGGAGGATCATTTGAGTCCTGGAGGCGGAGGCTGCAGTAAGCCAAGATCACACCACTGCACTTCAGCCTGGTCAACAGAGTGAGATCATATCTCAAATGAATAAATAAAATTAAAAATTAAAAGTAAGTTACATTCGCTAAATATCTATCCATAAGATACTTGTGTGGCTGCTGCGTGCAAAGCACAAGGCTGAGTGTCTGAAGAACAGAAAAACTTCAATCACTATCTCAACTCTGGAGAGAATTACACCCACTTTGAAGAAATAAATCTTTCACAGAGCAATGAATGCTTTTCGGATTTTAAAGTTCATTTTCATTCAGTAACACTTTTCATACCCTAGAGAAACTTTCCAAAGTCAAAACACATTTAGAGGGGAACTGAATGGACTTCAGATAATGTAGGGACTTGTTGAAAGTCCCTTATCTTGGAAGAGACAAAACTCGAAGCTGAACCCACATGTTTGATGCCACCAGCTGCCCTTCATGAAACCATGATATAGATCAGAGGAAGTCTGTCCTCTTAGGAATTGTTCCAGAATCCCCTGGAATAAGAAAGATCAGGTGGGCATGGCTATGTTTGTCCGCTGATCATTATGGAAGTGGCCCGAGGCAATCCTTGCCATTGTCCTTGAAGAAAGTATTTCAACAACAGTTTTCCATTATTTCACAACTCTCATTCCAACCATTTCCCACTTTTTGAGGCAACCTCAAGGACCACCCTTTCTTGAAGCTGTCTTTGAATATTCTAGTTCTTATTCCTCCATACAGTGGCACCAAACAATTCTGCAATTAATCAGATACCATCTTGCATGTTCTCTAATGATTTCACAGGTTGTCTTATCATCCTGCCCACAATGAAAACAGCCTGGGCAGAAACAACGCCTAATAGTACTAACTGTAGGACAATACTGCTATATGTTCAAGTTTACAAAGCACATTAAAATCCTCACCAAATTTTCACCATAGCCCAGCAAAGTTGGCAGGACCAGGACTACAATAATCTGCTTGTGACAGATGAGGATACTGAGGTAGGAGAGGTTAAATGACTTGAGTGGGATAGTATGAACGAAACTGACATAAAGCCTCCTCCTCTAATTGCAAGGTTCTGTCACCATACCACCTGAGATCATCTTTTCATCCAGCATTGATTCAAACCTGACTTTGTTCCTTCTCTTTCTTTGGCCAAAATCTTTGGGACTTCCAACTTCCCCTTTCTTCTTCCAACCAGTCTTGTCACCTGTCTACCCTGAGCACTAAGCCCCTTGGGCTCTCAAGTCAAGCAGGATGGCGTACACCAAGGAGTAATATTCTAATAGATTTTGCTACTTAAAAATGCAGTACAGAAATAAATGAAAAACAAAAGCTCTGTTTCTATGAGCTTCTTGTTTTGGGCTCCCACAGTTGGGCTTGTCAAAAATCTATGGGTATTGTATTAGTCTGTTTTCTCACTGCTGTAAGGAACTACTGACGCTGGGTAATTTATGGAGAGAAGAGGTTTTATTGACTCACAGTTCTTCAGGCTTAAAAGGAAGCATGACTGGGAGGCTTCAGGAAACTTACAATCATGGTGAAAGGTGAAGGGGAAGCAAGCAGGTCTTACCATGCCAGAGCAGGAGACAGCGAAAGAGAGAGAGAGAGAGAAAAAAAACAAAACAAACAAAAAAGAAAAATGGGGGTGGGGGAGAAATGCCACACACTTTCAAGCAACAAGATCTCGTGAGAACTCACTCACTATCATGAGAACAGCAAGGGAAAAGTCCATCCCCATGATTCAATCACCTCCCATCAGGCCCCTTCCCTGACATGCAGGGATTACCATTCAAGATGAGATTTGAGTGGGGACACAGAGACAAACCATGTCATTCTGCCCCTGTCCCCTCCCAAATTTCATGTTCCCCTCACATTTTAAAACATAATCATGGCTTCCCAACAGTCCTCCAAAGTCTTAACTTATTCCAGCAATAACTCAAAAGTTCAAGTCCAAAGTCACATCTGAGACAAAGCAAGTCCATTCCACATATCAGCCTCTAAAATCAAGATACAGTGTGGATACAGGCATTGGGTAAATGCTCCTATTCAAGAAAAAGAGAATGGCTAAAACCAAGGGGCAACAGGCTGCATGAAAGTCCAAAACCCAGCAGGGCAGTCATTAAGCCTTAAAGCTCCAACATAACCTCCTTTGACTTCACGTCTCACATCCAGGGCATACTGATACAAGAGGTGAAATCCTACACCTTGGAATCCCAAGGCCTTGGGCAGTTTGTACCCTGTGGCTCTGCAGGGTACGAACTCTCCTGGCTGATTTATTGTCTGGTGTTGAGTGCTTGCAGCTTTTCCAGGCATGGAGTGCAAACCGTGGGTGGATCTACTATTCTGGATTCAGCAAGACAATGGCCCTCTTTTCACAGCTCCACTAGGCAGTGCCCCAGTGGGGACTCTGTGTGGGGGCTCCAACCCCACATTTCCCCGCTACACTGTCCTAGTAGTGGTTCTTCATGAGGGTTGCATCCCTGCAGCAGGCTTCTGCCTGTAGATCCAGGCATTTCCACACATCCTCTGAAATCTAGGCAGAGGTTGTTAAGCTTCAGCTCTGTCTCCTGTTCATCTGCAGGCCCAACACCATATGGAAGCCACGAAGGCTTAGGATTTGCACCCTCTGAAGCAATGGCCTGAGCTGTACCTTGGCCCCTTTTAGCCATGGCTAGAACTGGAATGGCTGAGATGCAGGGCATCATGTCCTGAGGCTGCATAGAACAGTCGGGCTCTGGGCCTGGTCCTGGAAACCATTTTTCCCTTCTAGATCTCTGGGCTTCTGATGGGAGGGGTTGCCACAAAGGTCTCTGACATGCACTGGAGATATTTTCCCCATTGTCTTGGCTATTAACATTTGGCTCCTCTTTACTTATGCAAACTTCTGCAACCAACTTGAATTTATCTCCAGAAAATGAGTTTTTCTTTTCTACCACACAGTCAGGCTGCAAATTTTTAAAGTTATATCTCTGCTTCCCTTTTAAACATAAGTTCCAATTTCAGACCATTTCCCTGTGAATGCATATGGCTGTATGCTGTTAGGAGCAGCCAGGTTACATCTTGAATGCTTTGCAACTTGAATGCTTTGCTGCTGAGAAATTTCTTCTGCCAGATATCTTAAATTATCTCTCTCAAGTTCAAAATTCCACAGACCTCTAGAGCAGGGCCACAGTGCCACCAATCTCTTTGCTAAAGCATAGTAAAAGTGACCTTTACTTTAGTTCCCAATAAGTTATTCTTCTCCATCTGAGACCTCATCAGCCTGGCCATCTTTGTCCATATCACTATTAGCATTTTGGTCCTAATCATTCAACAAGTCTCTTGGAAGTTTCAAACCTTCCCTCATCTTCCTGTGTTTTTCTGAGCCCTCCAAACTGTTCAAACCTCTGCCCATTACCCAGTTTCAAAGTCACGTCCGCATTTTCAGGTGTCTTTATAGCAATGCCCTACTCTTTGGTACCAATTTTCTGTGTTAGTCTATTTTCACACTGCTATAAAGAACTAACTCAGAGTGAGTAATTTATGAAGGAAAGTGGTTTAATTGACTTATAATTCCACAGGTTTAACAGGAAGCATGACTAGGAGGTCTCAGGAAGCTTACAATCATAGCAGAAGACATAAGGGAAGCAAGCATCTCTTATCATGGCACAGCAGGAGAGAGAGGGAGAGCAGAGGGGGAAGTGCCTCACACTTTCAAACAGCCAGATGTTGTGAGAAGTCACTCACTATCACTAGAACATCAAGGGGGAAGTCTGCCCCTATGATTCAATCACCTCCCACCAGGCTCCTTCCCCAACAAATGAAGATTATAATTTGAGATGAGATTTGGGGTGGGGACACAGAGCCAAAACATTTCAGACATCAAAGACTTCTTCTGTGAGCTCCAAGTCTGGATGTTTCTGTCCTTATATGTGACCAAAAACTAGATCTTGCACTGACTTGAGCATTTAGACATTGGCCTGATATGAATTTGGGATGCGCTTGGGTGGCTGAGCTACCTGCAGGGGAGAATATTCACAAGGAAGGATGTATCCACTAAACACCAGAAAGTTTAAGTGTCTCTAGTCCTTTCCCACCTCATCCTTCTTCAGCAAGGATAAGAAGCTTGTTTCCCAGAATGTCTTGCCACATCTTTGCCAAGGAAAACTAGTGTAGACTGCTCTGAGCTGAGTGTCCTTTTGGAAAGGGAATGTAATGAGAAAAAGGCACCAGAGACATGCTACAAAGCTCCTTTTTGTAATATGGATATCCAGGACTCTCTTAGGGTTCCCAACCTGTTGCTTAAAACATATATGTCAGAGAGCATCCACGAAATTGTGAGTGATTTTTCACGAGCAACGTATGGCCTTAGATGATCTTTACTTTCCCAAAGAGGCACGGCCACCTCACCACTCCGGGGAGTGCCCAGAATGTAAATGAGGTTCATTTGCATATGCATAAATTGGAATAGTTCTAAAATGTGAGAATTATTAGCAGATGACAGCATTTTAACTATTAGAGTTTCTTTAATCCCTAATTTACTTGTCTTATACTTCCAACTTATTACCACATAAAACACATCATGACCCAGGCATGATTATTGCCACATAAAATATGACATGCGCGTAATTCTAAACAGCGCTTTGGGAAGCTGAGAAAAGAGGATTACTTGAGGCAAGGAGTTCAAGACCAGTCTGGGCAACACAATGAGACTTTATCTCTACAAAAAAAAACCTTCAAAAATTGCACAGCTTGGCAGTGTGCACCTGTACTTTCAGCTATTCAAGAGCCTTAGGTGGGAAGATCACTGGAACCCAAAAGTTCAAGGCTGCAGTGAGCCAAGATTGCACCACTACACTCCAGCCTGGATGACACAGCAAGACTCTGTCTCAAAAAAAAAATAATAAAAATGATATGTCATGATACTGGTCTGCTAAGATTATTATCCACCATTTCCTTCCTCCTTTCCCCACTGTCCTAATGCTGCTGCTGCTGCTTAGCATTTTAAAGGGCCTTTTTTTTCCATTCCAGACCCTATTCTAAGTGTGTTTTATTTGATTTAATCTTCTGATATGAAAATTAGCCTTTCTACAATCAACAGAGCTTCATGTCACACATCATAAAAATGGAAACACTTAACCAACAAATATCTTTACAATTTCCTATCTTTGAACAACCCTCAGGACCCCGTAGGGTCTTCTTCCCCTTTGTTCTTCCGAACTAAGCAAGGGACTCTTCTTTTTTTTTAAAGGAACATTTGAATTTCTTTTCAAGTGTATATTTGATCTTGTGTACTGTAACTCTCTTTGTTTTCCGAAATGTATGTTTGAATGTCTTTTCAAATCCTTTTGAAGTTTGTTTACTTGTGAATGGAAGATTCTTTTTGTTCTAGGGATTCTAAAGCATTTTCAGAAAGGGGTGTGTGGGGTGAGGGTGGAGGATATCATATTTATGGATTATATTTATGTCTAAAATTACTTGTATTTGTGTAGCAATGCATGTATAATGGATTAAGTAAGTAAGTATTAAGGTATTACATATAAATGCAAAGCTTGCATTTATATGTAAAAGAAAACTGGTAAGATTTAGATGCTAAGAACTAAGGTGGGAAAGCCCCCAGCTCAGTCTGGGAGCCCTTATTTCTTTCTGCATGCAGATTTCAAGTAAAATATTAAAAACTGTACTTCAAGCCTGGTCTTTTCCCCACAATATCACACAACATTAGAAATGTACTATAATTATTCTTATTTACAACTGGGATTCATTGAGATTTAAAAATTCACCCGATGTCGTACAGCTAGCAAATAAAGAAACCAAGGTTTACACTTGAGTCTGATTCTTTTAAATTGTCTATGAAATATTGATTTTGAAAAAGTTTTGTTGTTGTTGTTTGGGTTTGGTTTTCAGGTGTGAAAATTGCGTACCAGTTTTTGGCTCAAACTTAGTTTAGGAAACTATTTGCCAACTTCACCCATCTTCTGCTGTGGATGCTAGGAGGACTGATTTCTGCAGGCTGCAGCCCAGATTTCATGTCACTTGGTTTCTAGTTGGCTTCAGTCAATGGGAGATCCTGGTGGAAGTGGGAAAGCAATAGGAATCAAAGGAGACAGTGCATTTCTCCTTCTTCCTTTCTGCTTTAGGAGATGTCCCTGGCAGGGGTCCACTGCCCTCCCTGGTTCCAGATTCCACCTGACAGCCCACTGTGATTCTAGCTTCCACCCTGGACCCTCTTTGACTTCCTCCCTTTGACCCTCCAGCCAAGAGGAAGAAGTGGCTTTCTGCAATTTCTAATCTCTGATTTTCCCACTTTCCCCTGCTTGGCTTCTCCCTCTTCTATCACTTGTGTAAACAACCCCTACATTAAATTCTTTTCATTATTATACTTAGTCTGGATTCTGCTTTCCTAGTCTGAGCCTCACTAATCCAGAAATGAACACACATGAACCATTTGTGAAAAACACAAGAGAATTCAATTATAATGGTGGAGAACAGATCCCATTTGTTGATCCCTTTTCCTATATTGCAAAGCAAAACTTTACCAAGTATGAATGCAGACAGGGAGAATATACTACCTGTATAGGCAGATATGAAGACAAAAATCTTTCGATGTAGATTAGCAAGCAGCATTTTCCAGTTCCTTCAGGGGTAAGATGGGGATAGAGCCCCCTTGGACTTCACTGGCTAACTTATGGATTCTTTACTTGCCTGCAAAGGGGAGTAAGACTTGGCAGCAAGCTGTTAATGACTATTAGATAAATGCGGTGACTCTAAAGCTGAACACACAAGTCTATCTCTGACTGTCAGTCTCCTACTCCTGCTGTACTGTACCTTCTCCATGTGTCTGGTCCTGGTTAGTCTGGTAAGTTGTCTAAAGAGGGAGAATGACTCATTACTGGGAAGCAGATATTTCATCTGGAACTATGGCAAAGATGTACTATACTATCCATTGATTTTCCCTAGTCACCCTCAAGAAAATAGCTTATCCCTTTCTCACTGAGGAAGCCCCTGCAGGCATCTATGTCTGAGTATGACATAAATGAGGTATAGTAACAAATAGTAGGTGGAAACATTAGATCTAACTTGGTTTCCAAATTGCCATATTGCAGGGAAAATCTCAATACAGGCCATAGTGGGTATATGAGAGTTCTTTAGAGAAACAGAACCAATAGGTGATACATGCATATAGATATAGTTGTAAAAATAGTTTATTTGTTATAAGGAATTAGTTCACATGATTATGGAGGCTGGCAAATCCAAAATCTGCAGAGCTGATGTTCCAGTCCAAGGGCTGGAAGCTTCTATAGAACCAGGAAGGTCTGGTGTTCTTGTTTGAAGGCTGATAGTCACAGGAATTTTCTCTTACTCAGCAGAGGATCAAACTTTTGTTCTATTCAGGCCTTCGACTGATTGCACAAGGCCACCCATATTGTGGAGGGACAATCTGCTTGATTCAGTCTACAAATTTAAATGTTAATCTCATCCAAAAACGGCCTCTCAGAAACACCCAGAATAATATTTGATGTAAGATTTGGGCATCATATGTCACAGTCTATACATAAAATTATCTATCACTGTGGATAAGATGTCTTACAAAACAGAGGTTAAAACTACAAGGATTATTCCACTTATATGAGGTCCCTAGAGTAGTCAAATTCATAGAGACAGAAAGTAGAATGATGGATTCTAGGGTATGGGGAAAGAAGAATGGGGAGTTTGTATTAATGGGTACAGAGTTTTGATTTGGAATGTTGAGAAAACTCTGAGACAGAGAATGGTGATGGTTCCACAACAATGTGAATGTACTTCATGAATTAGACACATAAGAACGGTTAAAACTATAAATTTTATGTCAGTTTTGCCAAAATACAGTATTTTAAGAAACTAGAAAAGTTAACAAAAATTCTACTTACGTAATGGAGTTGATTGTTTTTAAATGAATTAATACATATTTTGATAGCTTCTCAGTTAAAAACAAAACCAAGTATTGTTTCATCAGTTAAGAGTGAAATTGGATTGTTTGTCACTATGATTTACTTCAAAGAAGAATTGCTTGAAGGGATGGATACCCCATTCTCCATGATATGCTTATCTCGCAGCGCAGGCCTTTATCAAAACATCTCATGCACCCCATAAATACATCCATCTACTGTGTACCTACAAAAAAAAAAGGGAAAAAATAGTATTGCTTCAATTTCTATTGTTAGCTTAACAAATCACACCAAAACCTAGTAGTTTAAAGCACCAGCCGATTATTATGGTTACCATTCTACTCTTCTTGCATGGGATCTCTGAGACAGATGCAGCCATCATCTAAGATGACTTCTCTCCCAGGCCTGGCACATGGACAGAGATGGCTGGCAGGCTGGGTTTTCCCTCTCTCTCCATGTGGTCTCCACGAGGTCAGCTCTGACCTTTCGGTATGGTGGTTGGGCCCACCACCACAAGTGCAGTCTTACAGACTGTGTGTCATAACAGAGCCAAAGTGGAAACTGCCAGCCCTCTTAAATCTAGGCCCGGCATTCTGTCACTTCTATCATAGTCTAGGGTTATAGCAGTCAGAGGCAGCCCACTTTCAAAGGGGCAGAAAAATAAACCTCACCTCTCAGGGGAGAAAGTGACAAGAATCTGTGGCCACTTTGAATCTACCACAAGGTGACTGAGCGATAACAGATAACACAGAAAGTGAGAGTGCTCTTCCTTAGCTTTCATTTCTAGTCATCAGTGATTAGTGGAGACGAGTATTTTGGCCAATCAAATCCTTTCTCGAAGACTTTCCAAATATACCATCACACACACAAATAGCCAGTTTCCCAAAGCTCGGTTTATATAACATTTATTCAAAGCTAAAACTCTGCAGAAATTCATTTCAACTTTCTAAGATGACTCAGAAGCCTGCCACATCCTGGGAAAGCCTGGGGTCACCATCAGTAGTATCCATTATCATTTCCATGGTCCTGCACCCCAGGGCTGGTTGACAGAATGCCAAAGAGATAAACCACTTTTACTGTAATTCATACTCTGAAAAAAAGAGATTTACTAAGCAAATTAAGAGGGTGAAGAAACTTGCAGGGGGTGACATTTAGCCTATTCTAGACTCCAAACTTTTCAAGCACTTTAGAAGCACAATTTACATACAATTACAGGAAGGCTTCATTTTTCCACCCCTGTCAGAGGAGGAGCAGTTTCATGTAAGTGAATTTTTTTCAGATAATGGTTGTTTCCCCCTAGAGGCACCAAGTCATTTTAACCAGACTGGATAGAAATGTTTGTCAAACATGCTGTAAGCCTCCTTGAGCCTTCAAATGAGCACACAGCAAATTGTTCTACCTTTCCTTGGTGAGCCCAAGTTCTAATCGTGCAGGTCCCTAAAATAAGAAAGGCCCTGAAAGGACCTGAACACCACATGGCTGTTTTCACTCAGTCAAAACACACTTATTTGCCTGGCACGGTGGCTCATGCCTGTAATCCCAGCGCTTTGGGAGGCAGAGGCGGGTGGATCACCTGAGGTCAGGAGTTCGAGGCCAGCCTGGCTAACATGATGAACCACTGTCTCTACTAAAAATACAAAAATTAGCTGGTTGTGGTGGTGCATGCCTGCAATTCCAGCTACATAGGAGGCTGAGGCAGGAGAATTGCTTGAACCCGCGAGGTAGAGGTTGCAGTGAGCCGAGATCATGCCACTGTACTCCAGCCTGGGTGATAGAGCAAGACTCCCTTTGAAAAACAAAATAAACAAAAACCACACTTATTGACCTGCCACCTTTCTGCCTGGTGCTCTGTGTGTATGTTTAATCCTTTTTTATTTTATTTTATTTTTTTTACTGTATTATGTTTTTCTAACTTCAGGTGTAAAGAGTTGAGACAGCCCACTCCTTGGCAAGTAGCCCACCAATTTATTTTTTATGTGTGTGACAGGGTATTACTCTATTGCCCAGGCTGGAGTGCAGTGATGCAGTCTCTGTTCACTGCAGCCTTAATCTCCTGCGCTCAAGCAATCCTCCTATCTCAGGCTCTCATGAGCCACCATGCCTGGCTAATTTTTGCATTTTTTGTAGAGAAGGAGCTTCACCATGTTGCCCAGACTGGTCTCATTCACCTGAGCTCAAGCAATCCACCTACCTTGGCCTCCCATAGTGCTGGGATTATAGGTGTTAGCCAGTGTGCCCAGCTCACTATTTTCTTCATTCTGTTTTGTTTCATTTCCTTTTAATCTCTGATCCCCTGGATCTTCCCTTCCCTCCTCTTAGGCATTCTAGTCATATATTTGATACATATTCTCCCAGCTATATGTCCTAGTAAAATGCAGAGTGTTTTCTGTGTCTGTGTCCTACATAAATAGAAGTGGTGGTCCTGTACATCTCTTCGTTTCTGACTTTCCAGTAAACTCCGCGTCTTTAAGATAGACCTATTCTGCCTCTAAATGCTGCCTTATATTGTATATATATCCACAGCATTTTTTATCTTTGAGTTGTTCTAGGGATGGACAACCAGCTCCCTGCCTCAGAAACTGTGCTGCAGTGAGCATCCTGGTATATCTCTTTTTTTTTTTTTTTTTTTTTTTTGAGACGGAGTCTCACTCTGCTGCCAAGACTGGAGTGCAATGGCACGATCTCAGCTCACTGCAACCTCCACGGGCTCAAGTGATTCTCTTCCTTTATCCTCCAAGTAGCTGGGACCATGAGCATGAGCTGACCACTGGCTAATTTTTTTTTTTTTTTTGAGATGGAGTTTCACTCTTGTTGCCCAGACTGGAATGCTATGGTATGATCTTGGCCCACTGCAACCTCTGCCTCTTAGGTTCAAGTGATTTTCCTGCCTCAGCCTCCCAAGTAGCTGGGATTACAGGCATATGCCATCACACCTGGCTAATTTTTGTATTTTTAGTAGAGTTGGGGTTTTACCATGCTGGTCAGCTGGTCTTGAAGTCCTGACCTCAAGTGATCCATCCATCTCTGCCTCCCAAAGTGCTGGGGTTACAGGCGTGATCCACAGCAACTGGCCCCTGGTATATCTATACTAGTTTGCCTGGGGGTGAGGCCAGAGCTGAGATGAAAAGACATCAAGGTCTACAGGTATTGATAGACTTACGACCTATGCAACTTACGACCATTCGACTTTACGACCACAATCGCTAGCCACGACTGCTCCGCGTCTGGTAGCGCAAACGTTGACCCGCTGGGCGTACGACAGTGCGGACCAGCTTCCGGCAGCACTACCATCTCCGCGTGCATATAGCCTACTCAACTTACCACCAAATCGTGTTACGACCGGTCTGTCGGAACCAATCGTGGTCGTAAGTCGAGCACTAGCTGTACATGTGTTCAGTTTCTTACTCAAAACCAGGTTACTGCCAAGGGTGGCCATGTCATCTCATAGGCCACCAGCAGTCCATGAGTGGTCCCATAATGTTCCCACATCATTACCCACACTTGGTATTATTTGACTTTTCTAGTTTTTTTCTTTTTTTTTGACAACCTTATGGGTATCAAATGAAACCTACCTGTTTTTCTTCCTATTTTGCTGAACATTAGGAGGTTGAGCATATCGTCTGGGCATGTCAGCCCCATACATTGCTTAGGCATTCGCTCTCCCGGGCTGTCAACCTCAGCTGATTGTCCATAATGTCCTTTAGCAAATCAAACGCTTCGTTTTGATGTAGTAACTGCATTTCTTCCTGTGTTTTACATGTAGTCCTTTTCTCTCCCGGACTAATCTCACTTGCCACTTCTAACTCCTCTCCATATCTTTTCTTCCCAATCCCCCAAACACAATTCCACACCTAAGTTTTATTCAGGCTTTCTCTATCTACCTATCCTTTTCCCACACACATTCAATCTGGCCCTAAGCCAGATTTAAGTCTTCCCGAAAACCCCAAGTAAAGCTTATCTTTTACTCCATGTTTGCACATCACCAGGCATGTCTTTCTATTTATTTCATTCCATTACACCCCCTTTTCAAGTTAGTTGTTGTGATCTTCATCTCCCCCATAAGAAGAAAATCCCCTTGAAGGTAGATTTTGGGCTCTACCCACATTTCCCTTCCTGGGATGAGCAGCACAGTGGCAGGCAGGTAACAAGTAATCAATAGATTCCTTTCAAGCAAAAAAGTTTACAGGCTGAAAGGTGAGCCATCTGTGCCAGCATTCATGAAATCTATCAAAATGTACTGACACTGAAGACAACTTCAATATCAAGCCCAGCCAGACTCTTTCCCTTTGAAACAAGCAAAGACGTAGAAGCATTTATTCATCAAGTCCAAGGCTCTAGACTCAGCTGGTCCCTATGAGACAGATCTTTCAGATGTGAGAGGAGGAAATGAGGAATAGGGAAAATCCTAGATCTTTTCTCCGGAAGGCGAAGATGTTGGATCATCCCACCTTACCATAGTGTACTTGCTTATGTTCTGGTTGTCGCTTTCTGCTTAACAAACCACCACAAAATACTTGTTAAAGCAATGACAATGACTTATTATTCTCTCTCAATGCATCTGGGAGTTGACTGGGGCTCAACTGGGTAGTTTCTTGCATAAGAGGTGGGTGGGTGGGCAAGGGTTGCAGTCAGACTGTGGCTGGAGCTGGAATTATCCTGCCACCTTCCACACTCACTTGCCTGGTGCATGGGCTCAGCTAGCTGGAGCTGAGAATGGCAGGGCTGCTGGAGCTTCTCTGTCTCCAGCTGGTCTCTGAAGCATGGTGGCTTAACGGTAACCAGACTTTGTACACATCAGCTCAGGGCTCCAAAGGCACAATATTCAAAGAGATAGAGAAAAAGATCAAATGAGCCAGGAAGAAGCTGTAGCCCTTTTTCTGACTTAGCCTCAGAAGTCATGCATCACTCATACCACCTCCATTCACTGAGGCAGTCAAAAGGCCTGCCTAGCTTCAAAGGGAAAGAAACAGGCTCTGTGTTTTGACAGTGAGTGACAAGATTTGGAAAGAGCATACTGTATTAGATCTGAACTGTTACTATGGCCATTTACGAAAAATACAATCGGCCACACTTTGTATCTTCATATAAGACAAAAACTAGGCTCAAGGTATAACAACATTCATCTCTCAAAGCCTCAGATACCTGCTGTGTACAGGGAGCTGGTTGTGTCAGGCCAATGATTTCCAAATTCATGTATAGCAACTGTATCTATAAAAATCTTTGTCTGAAACTTGAAATGTAAAGCAGGTAACAATGAAGCTGCTATCTTGAAATAAAAACAACCCAAAGTCATATCCACTTAGTCTCCCCTTTCCACCCTACCCTCTAAGCTCCCTTCCAGCTAAAACCTTCTCTGCCTTGACAACTGCATACCCCCAAGGGATAACCAGAGTCCCAGGAAGGGACTTCCTTCTTGGCTCCCCAACTTGTGCCTAAAGACCCAGGAAACCTTCTCTCTCCATTCCCATTACCTAGCCTGGGTGGATTGATTTAACCTAACGGATATAGATTGGCGAAATCACCCTTGCAGTGGGTGCTGAAGAATAATGGTACCCAGGAGGGACAGGTAAGCAAAAAGAGAACAAACCCAGCAATTTTCAGACATCTGCACTGTCCATTACTTCATTCACTTAAATAAACAAATAAACCCCAGGCAATCTGCAGCCAGAACCTCCACAGCTGCAGGAATGATTTTCTTTCATTAGACACAAAGACTCATCAATGTCCCTTATTCACACCACCACATGCCCCAACAGCACGAGCAGATCCCCAGCTGGCTCCCCACTTCTGGGCATCTACTTGACACAGGACGGAAGTCCCCCCTTTCCACCCTGCTGAAGCATGAAAGTGCTATAGCTGAGCGAGGAGATCCGCCCACCTCACGTGGCTGGGGTTCTATGCCAGTAGAGGTAGCAGGTGCAGCCCAATGTGCCTGAGATGATGGTGAAAACAAAGTGGCTCCCGGGAAGTGGACACCATGAGCATCCTTCATCTCCACTGCTCAGCTGCCTGGGCCATCAGAAGTGCCAGGTCCTACTCGGGAGGCTGAGGCAGGAGAATCCCTTGAACCCCGGAAGGGAAGGTTGCCATGAGCCGAGATCGCACCACTGCACTCCAGCTTGGCAACAGAGTAAGACTCCGTCTCAAAAAAATAAAATAAAAAAGTGCCAGGTCCATTCAAAAGCAGCCCCTGCATCAACCTCTGTAGTCCACTCTGGTGCTTGAATGTGTCCAGGATTATTTTTAGCAGGGCCCTGGGCACATGCCTCATTTCCTCAGTCAGAAGATCACATTGAGTCACGCTGGGTCAGGGACCACACTGACCTTCAGGCCAGATGACCAGGGAGTGACCTATCACAAGTGGCCAGAAACCACCTTCTCCTCCCTTTGGCTGTGCTCCCCACGAGCCCATCCCGAAGTTAGCCTTGAAGTCAGTCTTTAGGGGTCATACATTCCCAGGCCTACTCCAGCCTTAGCTTATGGGACATTGTTGCCATCTCTGATTATGAATTCAGTGAGTACTTCAGCATCACAGTCAGTGGCCATTCCAGGGAAGAAAGTCCCACAGAGGATTCTCTTATCTGCCACAGCAAGAGAATACGAGGCTCTAATTCTGTAAATCTCTAATTCCTGTCATTTTCTTCGCACCATCATGATTTTAGCCACATTCCACAATATATTTTATATTTTTAATAAATTGACTCACTTTTGTAGGAAAAAAATATTTATTTTACAGAAAAGTTCTTATTGCTGTCCAAACTGGAAAATGAATATGGTACCTCATCAATAGACAATGATCATAAAAATAAGCCCAAGGGGAGTTCATGGTGGATTAACCACAAATGTTTTACTCTACTCATTCCTGAAACCTCATGAAATGACAGTTAAGGAATAAAAAACAAAAAAGCATAAATCCACAGTGCCAAAAGGAACAGAAGAGGAGCAGAGAGCAAATAAAAGACACCAACAAAATTTTGGAGGCTAGTGAGAAAATGTATTAAGATTAACTGACATCTAGGCCTGGGAAAAAGATGCAAAGAATTGAGCAGTTCTGAGCCATGATACCCTGGAAAGGCTTCTGGGGGAGGTGAGAGTTCAGGTAGGGCTAACGCAAGTGAGATGGAATCTCACTCTGTCACCCAGGCTGGAGTGTAATGGCGCGATCTTGGCTCACTGCAACCTCTGCCTCTTGGGTTCAAGCAATTCTCCTGCCTCAGCCTCCCAGGTAGCTGGGATTGCCCACATCACACCTGGCTAATTTTTGTATTTTTAGTAGAGAAGAGGTTTCACCCTGTTGGCCAGGCTGGCCTTGAACCCCTTACCTTAAATGATCCACCCACCTCAGCCTCCCAAGGTGCTGGGATTACAGGCTGAGCCACTGCGCCCAACCTGTTTTTAGAGGGGAGTGCATTTCTAGTTTCCAATGTCTTAGGAATTTGAGGCATTTCATGTTCATTCTTTATATAGACATATTTTTAATTCACTAAAATATTTTTAATAATGCACAATGGAAGGCACCAGCTGCATTTGCTGCCTGCATTTAATGTATCCTACGATGTTCTCCTCACTTTACTTGGAACAGCCCATGGGAGAAACAGGGACGCCAGGCCTACCAGCGTTTTGTTGCATCACCCAATTTGATCTTGGGTCTGTGTCCCGATAACCATAGCTCCTCGAGGGCTGCCAGCTCCCTAGATGTACACATGCTTTTGAAGTCCTCCCTTCCCTGGAGAGAAAGTGCTGAGTGATAGTCTTTCTCCCACATATAAAGTTTGTTTTTTGGCCAGGCGCAGTGGCTCATGCCTGTAATCCCAACACTTTCGGAGGTTGAGGAGGGAGTATTGCTTCAGCCCAGGAGTTTGAGACCAGCCTGGACAACATAGTGAGACCCCATTATAAAAAAAGTAAAAGGTAAAAAATAAGTTTATTTTTTAATGAAAACAGAACCCAACTGGCTTATTTATTTTCAGAAACAATCTGTGAGCAAAAATCTTCCACCTGTTTCTGTTGAGGCAAACCCCCTTCTTCTCTCGGGCTCCTGGGGGCAGCCTCCGAGGGCCCCCTGTTGCTGGGGCCATCTTTCCCTTTACTTTCTCAGATCATCTGCATCTGGATAAAGACACAAGCATGAGGGATTTGTAGACCAACTCTAAAAACCAGTGAGGCAGGGGTCTTCTCAAAAAGAGCCAGCACCTTAGCTTCCTGCTTGCTTACACCATCCAAGCAGGCAAGTGGCTTTTTCTCAAAGCAGCAGCAAGGCCAGGCACTCAGGTTGCCTGCAGCCCTGGGCTGAAGTTTCCATCAGATTCCAGCCTCAGAGGCTAATGGGAGATGTTTTTAAAGTTAAATCCACTCACAAAGACCTGGGGGAGGGGTCCGTGGCAGCTCTCCGATGCCATCAGCAATAGCTGAAATACAAAAGAGCAAAAAGAAACCCAAAATGCAAACCCGAAAAATCTCATTTGATTTAATTTTTTCAAGTTTTGATTTCAAAGCAAAGTCAGGTTTAGTTTCGAAAGCTGGACTTAGGGGTGGAACCAAAGGCCGGCTTTGGGCAGCCTGTCTCGCCTGCCTCCCCTGGAAGCCCCGGCAGGGCGGTGGTGACTCGCTCACCTCCCCCAGCCCCACCCCTCCCTGCCCATTCCACCGGGCCGGAGACCCAGAACTAGACAGGGGATTTGTTACCGCTGATGTGTGGCCCGTCCGAATGAAGGGGGCTTTTCATTAACAAAGTAGCGGGCGGTGTCATCTTCCCCTGAGTCGGAATCATTCACTATCAGCACAATGTGTTATTATTGTATTTTTAATTGAAATGTAAATTCTGGGAACACTCTGACCCAATTTACTCCCAGGGAAAAAAGGGCAAAATTCTCATTTTCAAAGCTCTAGAAATGCAAGTTAGTGTTATTAATGATTAAGCTCTTTTTCCTTTCCCCTGCTGCGGGGTGGGGGCCAGGATGGGGATCTTCTTATCCAAGCACAATAGTCCTGTTACCCCATCCTTGGAGCGCATTTGATCGTGAGGTAGATGACTGGGTGGGAAGCTCGAATATTTCCCGCAGCCATTCCTGGGGTTCACACCTGGACCGGGAAATGGCCAGAGTGTATAGATGCAGTTTCAGGTTTTAAATAACTACGATGATTGACGCGTGATTAAACGATTGATTCGGAGAGGAGATTACTGTCCCATCTATTTCAAAGAAACTCTCTTTTGTAAAAACAGAATGGAATGGAGACAGGATGATTCAGGGGTTGATTCAGACTTTGCCCACAAACATTGTACACTCACACCCTTTTGGCTGATGTTTCTAGAGCTTACACTAGAATTCAAAGGGCAATGAGTATTAGCAGCACCCACTCTCCTCTCACAGAGAGGGGAGAGCATTCACTCCACAACAAACATTTGCTGAACACCTACTAAGTGTCAGGTACTAGGAAATGGATGAATAAGCAAAGGTGAATATTTTATAAGCACCTCTGCCTTCCTAAGTTTTAGCAGCAGCCCACCTGTCACCTTCCAACAGAGGTGACCCCTAACACCACCTAGCCTGAGACACCCCCAGCCTAGTCGCTCTCTATACTTGACCCTTTAAACATTTTCTTCATGAGGCTAATTATTGCTGGACATGATCTTGCTTATTTATTCATTGCGTATCTCCCATCACGACCCTATCCCTACTGGACTTTAAGAAAGTGCCACAAGGTCCCTGCCCTTGACTGCCACATTCTATAGTGTGCCCCCAGAACAGAGGTACCAGGCACCTACCGGTGATTAACAAATATTTATCAATAAAAGGACGAATACAGTGCAAGAGTACAAGAAGTTCCTTTGATCCAGACATCTACTGTCTCTTACCTGTGTCATTAATTCCAGGCACCTACTCTATGCTGAAGAAATGAATAATCACAGTCTGGGCCCAGAGTTACTGCAAGAGAAAAATAATAAGTACAGCCTGATTCAATAATGTTATAGAGCATGATTCTCGACCAAAGGTGATTTTACACTTCCCCTGCCTGGGGGACATTCGGCAGTGTTTGAGATATTACAACTGGGGAGAGCTGCTAATGGCATCTGGTAGGCAGAGGCCAGGAGTGCTGCTAAACATCCTACAATGCATAGGACAGCCAGCACAACAAGGAATTAAGAACTACCTGGTTCAAAATATCAGTAGTGTCAAGGTCGAGAAATGCTATTATAGACAGAGAATGGTATAGGCACAGGTAGGGGTGAGGGGTGGTCCACAGCTAATGGTCTGGGTAGACTTTGCGGTGGCGGGGGGCAGTGGGAGCACAGCACGATCACCTTCCATGGAGCCTCAGAGCATTTCTCCTGGAGCCACCTTTAAATTAAGCCAGAAGAAGGAGGACTCTAGAAGCTGCCAACCTCTTGCTTTTTAGTTTAGATATGTAAACTCTTCCCATGAGAACCCCCTGATCTAATCCATTATTTTCTAGAAGGGAAGGTGGAAGCCCTGACGAGGGAACTGTGAGATGACCTGGAAAGCCTCTGATTAATGAAGGAGGTTAAAGTCCTGGGTTAGAAGGGAGCAGACCGTCCAGGCTGATGGGAGCCTGGAGCTCACCTTTCTCACAGGTAAAGGAACAGAGCTCTTCCATGCAGCCTGATGGGGTCACACTTGTAAGCCAGAAAGAACCAAGTCCAACAGCCTTCTTAATCCAGATTTGTCTCTTTGCTGAAGCAGGAGCTAGGGAAGGGAAGGAAGCCTCTTCGCTCGGCTTTTCATGTTACGTTTAAACAAGTTATTTGTGGCTTCCTGTGAGCAAAATGAAAATAAACACAGGTTAAGAGAAATGGTTGGTGAAACCAAGCAGCACACAGGGACTCCAGGTCTTCAAGACTTAAGGCAGGTGACATGCCTGCAGCCCAACACAAGTGAGCAGAGCATTATTGTCTGTTATTGGACGAGACCCAGGTCAAATCTTTGGTGTTGGCAGTGAGCGGTGGAGGGAGGGGTTCTTTTTAAAGAAACTTGGCATTTCATTATATCTACTTAGAGTCCATAGATCAAAGGCGCAAGGCAGAAATGTGGGGTGGGAGGAGTCAAGAATGATCTGTGGAAGATCAGGGTCGGAAAGGGTGGGATAAAGCCATAAAACGAAGCAGCTCTTACATGGCCTCCACCTTCTCAGAAACTGGGACTTTACAACTGTGTGTTTACAAACCAGGAGTCAGTGCTGAGCTACAAATGCATCTGCCCGTGAGAGCTCCCTGGAGAGGGGTTGGGGACCTCTATGCAGTCAGCCGCCATGTTAACAATGCTAGCCCTGTGAGCTCAGGGCAGATGTCTCAGGGTCTTCTCTATGGCTCACATTCCTGTCCAGATGTTCCCTTGCACATGGATTAAGGGCAAATCCTCTATTTTTGTCGATGCAGAAGACAAAGCAGAAAGCCTCAGAGCTTTCTCTGGACAGAATCCATCCATCAATAAGGCAGTTGGCAACTGACAGATCTCAACCTTGTGCCAGGTTTGGGGGAATGTGAGAGAAAAGGAGTGGTCCCCCCACCCAGGAATTTATAATCTAGCAGAGGCACAGGTATATCAAATGTCCCCATGGGCAGCAATTGCAAAATGGCTCCTAAAGAAGCCACGTGGTAAGAGCCTAAGGGAGAGAGAGCCTAAGGGAGAGAGAGACCACTGCACTGGGAAATGATCCAAGAAGCCTCTTGCAGAAGGTGGTCATTTGTTCCTTAAAGAGTCTCCTTAAAGGATGGGCCCAGCCCTGAGGGACATTCTCTGGAAGGTACAAAAGAAGAACAAATTATGCCCTAGGCCAGGAAGAGTTCTCAATCTTTTAGGGAGGAGGAGGTTCTCAGGAGTCCAGGTCCATCTTCAGGAAGCATCCCTGAGGGGCCATGAAGGGCCTCAAACTCAACACCTCCCAGTCAAGAACTCTTCACGTCACTCCCAAGCCTATGCTTTTTTCCCATATAACTGTCCCAGGGAGTGATCAGAAATGGGGAAGTCACCCTAGATGCCTCCATCTCCCTCATCCACTGCTCACCGCTGATGGCCACTTTGACCCCTTAATTTCTCTATTTCTTTGTGTCTCCTCTTCTGTATCTGGTATGGTTTGGTTGTGTCTTCACACAAATCCCATTTTGAATTGTAGTTCCTATGATCTCCACGTGTCCTGGGAGGGACATGGTAGGAGGTAATTGAATCATAGGAGCTGTTATCCCCATGTTATTCTTGTGATGGTGAGTTTTCACAAGATCTGATGGTTTTGTAAGGGGCTGTTCCCCCTTTGCTCTGCACTTCTTTTTCCTGCCACCATGTGAAGAAGGTGCTTTTCTTCTCCTCTGCCTTATGCCATGACTGTAAGTTTCCTGAGGCTTCTCCAGCTGTACAGAACCGGGAGTTAATTAAACCTCTTTCCTTTGTAAATTACCCAGTCTCAGGCAGTTCTTCAGAGCAGAGTGAGAACAGAATAATATAGGATCTCCATCCGCTGCAGACGCCTTTGCTCAGACTCCTGCCATTTCGTGTCTATTTGTGCTATCATGGTCCTAATTCATGTCCCCACTTCCAGCCTGGATTTTTTTTAATATATCCCTTCCAGTACAAAATTTCTAAAATGCAAATCTGCTCATAGAAGCAGCTGCTGTTTGTTTAGAACCTACTACATCCCCAATGCTGGTACTAAGTCACCTTCTCTATCTTCTTTAGTCTTTGCAGCTACCCTCTGAGATGCCTTTGTTACTTGACAGAGGAGGGCTTGGGGGCTTAGGGAGGTGTGACACACACTAGCTTACGGTGACACAGCTCTTGAGTAAGAGTTTAGTCTTGAACCTCCATGGCCGAGGCCATACTCTCAGCTATGAGTTGTATGCTTCCTGTCACTCACTGCCATACCTACAGTTCTTCCATGGATCTCCAGTGCCTTGAGGATGGAAATCCAATGTGCTTAGCCTGCCAGTCTTATTTCCTAGAGCTCCCCACTCCCTCCTTCTTTACCCAAACTCCCACCATGTCTTACCACTGTGCACCAGCTAATAACTTTTTTAGAGACAGAGTCTTGCTCTGTCACCCAGGCTGGAGTGCAGTGGCCCAGTCATAGCTCACTGTAGCTTCAAACTCCTGGGCCCAGGCAATTCTGCCACATCAGCCTTCTAAGTAGCTAGGACTACAGGTGAATGCCAGCATGCTCAGCTAGTTTTTTAATCTTTTGTAGGGATGGAGTAGTGCTGTGTTGCCCAGGCTGGTCTTGAATTCCTGGGCTCAAGCAATCATCTGGCCTCAGCCTCCCAAAGCATTGGGATTACAGGTGTGAGCCATTCACTATACTCAGCCCCCAATCTAAACTTCTTAAAGGAACCAAACACGCTTCCAAAGAAACCAAACATCCTTGAATGAAAACCTTGCTCCACCTGCCTATTGCCACCCTGTCTTCCAGACTTAATGCAAACACTACTTCCACCAGGAGGCCTTCTCCACGTAGCCCAGGTGACACGTGCTGCCTCAGTGCCACCACAGCACCCCAGGTCTCTGCCACAGAACTTATATTCTACTGCAACTGTTTTTAGACACTCACCTAAACTAGATTGCGATTTCCTGGGAGTGGGAACTACGTCACTCCTTCTCCTAGCACAGTGTCAGCATGGGGTAGGTGCTTGGCAAATCGTTGTTCAGTGAATATATGAGACAGGTCTTTAAAACACTGAGAGTAAGACTATATGCTAACAGGCTCAGCTACAGAGAGAGAGAAAGACACAGGAAGTGGTGGATGGGGTGGGGAGAGAAGGCAGAAATAGACATAGTGCAATAAGTGTTGGCAATGGACTCAATGTTTGTGTCCCCTCAAAATTCCTTTGTTGTAATCTTAGACCCCAAGGTGATGGTCTTAGGAGGTGGGGCCTTTGGGAGGTGTTAAGTCATGAGAATGGGATCCTTATGAATGGGATTAGTGCCTTTATAAATGAGACCCCACGGAGTTCCTTCACCCCTTCTACCCTGTGAGAACATAGAGAGAAGGCACCATCTATGCACCAGGAAATGGGCTGTTACCAGACACTGAATCTTCCAGCCTCTTGAACTTGAATTTTCCAGCCTCCAGAACTGTGAGAAGTAAATTTCTGTTGTTAAGCCACTCTGTCTATGGTACTTTACAGCAGCTTGAAAAGACTAAAACAGTGTTCCTACAGTATTATTAGTTTAGGCATTCAGCAGGAATCAGGCCTTGTTGGGAATTCTATATTCCAAAGGCTGCAAACAGAGAGTGAGCATGCAGTGGCTCACTCCTGAATTCCCAGTACTTTGGGAGGCCGAGGCAGGTGATCACTTAAGCCTGGGAGTTTGAGACCAGCCTGGACAACATGGTAAAACCCTGTCTCTACAGAAACATACAAAAGTTAGCTGGGCTTTGTGGCATGCGCTGTAGTCCCAGTTACTTGAGAGGCTAAGCTGGGAGGTTCACCTGAGCCTGGGGAGGTGGAGACTTCACTGAGCTGTGATTGTGCCAGTGCACCACTCCAGCCTGGGCGTAGAGTGAGACTTTGTCTGAAAAAGAATGAGAGAGAAACCTCAGGGATAAAGGAGACTGTAACTGCCATATTATAAACCCTGGCACCTTAATCAGATCTCATCACAAGGCTTGTAGCCATCACACACAGCAGTCAGTAGTGCAGGTGAGTTTTATTGTCTTCTTGTGGTGGTGAGTCTCTCGGTATGTGCAGCTGTTTAGCCTGGTAGCTATTCTAGTTCCACCATGAGCTAGCTGTGTGACCTCAGGAATGTTTCTTGGCCTCTCTACCTCAGTATCCTCATCTCCAAATAGAGATAATAAAAATATCAACCTCTTTGGTTTTCTGTGACTATAAAATCAAATAAAACATGTAAAACAAAGACTTCAAAAATACCAGCTAATATTATCATGACATACATAATAGCATTGCAAATAGTGACAAATTTAGAGAATTTTTTTGTCTAAGGGTCTCATAGAATCCCTTCTGATTAGCAGACACCTTCCTAGAAATTTCAACGGTAAGGTGGGAAATCATGGAATTATAAGTGCAAGAAGCTGTGTCTGCTGAAAAATCCATATCCCAGGAATTAAACCCAGTCATCCAATATCAAGAAGAGCCATTTGGCATTTTGTTTTCTTGCTGTGTAAGCTGAGGAATCACCCAAGACTGGCCATCTCAGGAAGAAAGTAAGCCCAACACTAAGTAACTTGGGATTAAAAGACTATCCATAGCTTGCAACAGGCACTTCCTGAGAAACGCACCCTGGTCAAATAGCAGCAATCATTAAATATATGAGGATCAGTCAATTTAATCTGTTCTTTTCATATGGATTGATTGGGTTAGCAAAGTAACGGAGCCAGGAGACAATTGACATTTCTGCATCCTTTTCAAACATGCTGAGAGGGAAGGGAAGGAGGCAGGAGACTTGCAAAGGGAACCCACCCCCACCCCTCACCTCACATGGTTTCTACCAGTGTCTTGCTTTAAGCAATCTAGAGGCTCAGAGGGCCACAATAAGTGGGAGGTTCAAAGACATAGCCAATGAAGCTAATGCACAAGTAGCTCCTCCTTGAGTCTTGTCTGTGGCCTTTTAGCCATTTCCTCTCCTTTCCTTCCTCTCCCCACCAAGACCAACTTGCACAAATCCCAAATTACAAATGGAAAGAGGCCACTGAGCCCTACAGTCAGTGGCCCTAAAGATCCCTCGCCACCTGGGTATATAGCAAAGGAAATAAGAAATCAATGTTAGCTTGAAATAGACAATGGGGTCCTGGTGGGCCAAAGAAAGGTTTCTCCACTTGGAACAAGTCCCCAGAAGATAAAGGGTGAGGCGGCTTCCTTGAGAAAGGCCTAATGGGGTGTATGGAGAGAGGTCAGAGTACTCTAAGGCAAGACTGCACCCATTCCATCAACCACCTTCCTTTACCACCATTTGGGGTAAGATACAAAACTTTACTTCTTGGGGTGCAGCTTACCTTTGGCTTCCATAGCACCCAAATTTCTCACAATTGGAGAGGGAGGCAATGGTTTTCGTGCTCTGAGCCATGTCCCCTTGACCCACCTGATTTCAGCACTGAGGTGGTAGACAATTCCACATCCAATGCCAGTGTGCTTGTGCCATCTCTCCACACCCAAGGCCACCGTCCACAATGGGCATGGGAGTGTGCACGATTATGTTATCTAGCTTCATTCTGTGGGGAGACTGGTAGTAAGGTGAATTCTGTGTTATTCTTCGAACTCATGCAGTCACCAAATCACTTTTTTTGGTTTTAACTTTCCCTCTTTGCCTTTTCTGTTCTTCCTTCTTCATTCCTGCTCCTGGGATCATCACTCAACAAAATGCCTGCACCTCAGTCCTTGTCTTAGGTTCTGCTTTGGGAACACGAAAGCCCAGGACCCCCTCCAGGGGCATGCACTTCAGAGATGACAGATACCTGGTTGGCCCTAAATCAAGCTAGGATTGTGCTGTGCCCTCGAGATATTCCACACAGCACAGGTAGACTTCACTCCCCAGAAGCCGTTATTCTGAGGCTGTGCCCTGTTTCGTTCCTGTGGTGGGGGCAGCCTGAAAGAATGATCCAGAAATTTCTGGAGACAGCTCATTGGTACAAGTACAGCTCTCGGACACAAGACATTCTCATTGCAGCCTCATGACCAGGGTGCCGGGCAGGGGACTACCCTAATTCCCTGAGCAGCAAAACCGAAAGTATTCCTGTAAAGAGTTTCTTGAAATAGATTTGATTGATTCTTTAATAAAGTTTTCAACAAATATATGCCAGCCTGGCATTTTCTCATTCTTTTACATCAATAAATCCTTGTAATATTCCATCTTTGGGGGATGTGGTAATAACATATTTTATTTAACCTCTTCTAGCCCAGTAATTTTTAAAGCATGGCATATTTTAGATGATACAGGGGAACATTACTTAAAATCCTTTAATCACACGATAAAAAAAATTACCTTTTCTATTTTCTTCCAATCATATAGAAACAAGCAGAAAGCCTCAATTTGGTGCTAATGTATCTTTAGCACCTCCCCAAAATTTGATGATCTTTCTGTTTAAAAAGGAGAGAGTAGGCCTCAGGTGAGCAACCATATCTGGCTAGAATTTTAGGATGACGTTCTTGGAGTGAATTTTCAGGTTTGCATCTTCGTATAGCAAAAGAAGGTCAACTTCCATTTATGAAAGTGATGTAAGCATTTTCTTTTGAATAATGCATTAAAGCCAAAAACATAGAGTCAGTTAAAAATATTAAGTCCCTGATCATAGTAAAATTTATGAATGCTGAATGTGAATGCCTGAAGCCTGAAAAATGTAAGCCATTCATTCCTCCACTTAGGCGAACTTTCCTCCGCTTATGTAGTCACTTCCCTTATTTGATAATCCAAATAGAAAACCTTCCACTGAAAGGAAGAAATCATCTGGAAAGGGATCCCAGAGATCTGTTGTAATCTTGACAAGGTCCTTCCCCTTCCTGGAACTCAGTTTCTCCATTTTTAAAATGGATAGTGGTAGGATGGGTAAGAAAATCTCTAATAACCCTTGAAACTCTGATGTTTTACGTTTCAAATGCGGATAACTCCCAAGTTCTGACCTTTAGCCCTGACTTCTCCTGCAATGGAAAAGTTGTTATGAACATTCTGGTAGCTGGATCTGAAGGAAAAAATCAATCATGTTGGAACAACATGCAAGCCCTTTACCATGGTCTGCGAGATCTGCCTTTATCTGGCTTCAGTTTGCAATTTCTCTATTGATTTCTATTGCCGTCTCGCACCTCACCCCTATCTGTGACCTGGCTCATTTCTCCTCATCCTTTAAGATTCATCTCGGGTATCACCTCTTCCAGGAAGCTTTCTTTGATCAACTTAACCATCGCCAGTCTGAGATAGGCACAGCTTTCTTCTGAGCTCTGCATCACCTGGCTTTGGCTTGTATCCTGTGGCATCATAGATAAGTGTCCATGTCCCCCACCAGATGGCCAGCTTCTTTGTGTGCTCAGTGTTTAGCACAGAGACTAGCATGAAGCAGGAGTTCAATAAATATAGGATCCAGCCTGGCAGCATAGGGAGATCCCATCTATACAAAAACTAAAATAAATTACCCAGGCGTGGCAGTGGCACCTGTGGCCCCACCTACACAGAACAATGGCTTGAGCTTGGGAGTTCAAGGATGCAGGAAGCCATGATTGCACTTCAGCCTAGGTGACAGAGCAAGACCTCATCTCTAAAAAAGTCAAATAAAAATATAATCAATGCATGAATGTTTTCATTTCCAATTTGTCTCATAACTCTGTAAGTCTATCACTTTGTCTACAGAACTCTTTCAGTTCACTCCATGGTCTTCCTCTTTGTATCTCGACATTTTCTCACCTTCCACCCGGTGAGGACAACGTTACTGTGTACCTGCATCTATCCTGTTCCTTCCAGGAGGCTCAAAGCTTCTGCGGAACAGAAATTGCCTCCCATTTCCTCTCTCCCTGCTTGCTGGGAAAACTGTAGGCACTCATGAGTAACTATAATTGTCCAGAGAGACACAAACTCTCCACTGACACAAACAGAACGTCCTCTAGGCCCCCTGACACTCCCCTGTTTCTATTTTGCACCTTTCTAAGTCAGGCCCATTCTACTGCTCCTAAGTCACAGTCTCTATGAGATATAGTGTGGCAGAGTACCAGATGCAATTATATATGGGGGAAAGAAATTTCTATTTTGGTCTCAAGAAAATTATGTGATTTTGCTTAAGTTCAATTTTAAAACATGGAATATGACTGAACTTAATGTTAGTACTTAAGAAAAATGTTCAGGGTAATTACAGACGAAGATGCATATATACAATTTATTTCAAATTTAGTAATACAAAAAAATTCTGGATCCTAATGTAACTATTTATAACTTGGCCAGGAGAACTCTGAGGATCCCAGTTATTTCACCAGAATAGGTTATTCTTCATGTATCTTATTTAAGCAATAATGCATGATAGAGCATGAATTACGTCATATTAATTCTCACCCAGTGTGCTATTAGGCTAACGTTGATGGCCGAGAGCTGTCAGTGCAACTAGGCATGAATTAATATCTAATAATTCCCCTGCTGAAATGTCTTATTGAGATTATAGCATTTTATTAGCAAAGGTTATTCCTTTAAAAATGTTTTTGTATGCTAATCGGGAAAAGGGGGCTCGGGATGGGAAAAGCTCTTGGCTTTCTCCAGCAGCCTTTCCAAAACTTCTCTTTGATGTCCCCAACATCTCACCCTTGTTGACACACAAATATCTTCTTTTGGAAGTTTTCTTAGACAATTGACACAGGGGAGACCCTCAGCAGTTGGGAATCTGGATGTAATAGGTTGCTTTGACCAGAGATTTCATTTTATGAAATTCAAGTGAGGCTTGCAAATGGGAATCAGGCCTAGGGAGGTGCTCAGGGGAGAAGGCAAGATACTGAAGATTCTTCCAGCACCGGGGGGAGGCCGCTGGTGAGTATGGTGAAGATCATGCAAGGTTGGAATCTGAGACAGAGGGTTTGAATCCTGGCTGTAACACTAACTAGCTGCAACCCTTGGGCAAAGTTCTTTAACCTTCCCTGGCTCACAGCTTCCTTCTAATATAGTGGGCATTTTCTTCACCTCCTGGGGCAGTTGCAATACAGAAGCGTCCACTGCCTGCAGCCCCTCTCCTCACCTACCTGTTCCTATACTGAAGCCAAAGTGATCTGTGTTACGCACGCACCATTTGAAACTCAGCATGTGCTGCCATCTCCTACAATATCTCTTGTCTCCCTCTCAACCCTCAGAGCCCAGGCTGGAGTGTGGTCCTCGGAGTCACAGTGATGAAGGTCATGTGCATGTTGAAGGGCCACGGCCTGGTGCAAGTCACCATCCACTTTGAGCAGAAGGAAAATGGACCGTTTATGGTGTCAGAATGCATTACAGGATTGACAGAACGCCAGCACAGATTCCATGTTCATCAGTTTGGAGAGATAATACGCCAGGCTGTACCAGGGCAGGCCTTACTTTAATCCTTTAACCAAAAACCACAGTGGGCCAAGGATCAAGAGAGGCATGTTGGAGACCTGGGTAATGTGACTGCTGGCAAAGATGGGGCAACCAATGTGTCTGCTGAAGAGTCTCTGGTCTCACTCTCAGGACATCATTCCATCACTAGCCTCACAGGGGGTCCATGACAAACCAGATGACTTGGGCAAAGGTGAAATGAAGAAACTACAAACCCAGGAAATGCTAGAAGTTGTTTGGCTTGTGGTGTAATTGAAATTGCCCAGTAAACATTCCCTTAAATGTGGTCTGAGTTCCATGAACTCACCTATTATCCTGTTAGCTGTAGAGATGAAATTCAATAAACATTAAACATTGTAGTCTTAAGTAAAATAAAATAAAATAAACTCAGCATGGCTTCTCTCCTGCCCCTGGAGTATAGACTAACAGTCTTATGCTGGTTTCTTTTTTTAAATCTTTAAAAAATAATTTTAATTAGTTAACTTAGAGACAAGGTCTCACTCTGTTGCCCAGGCTGGAGTGCAGTGGCACAATCACGGCTCACTGCAGCTTCAACTTCCCAGACTCAAGAGACCCTCTCTCTTCAGCCTCTTGAGTAGCTGGGACCACAGGCGCACACCACCACGCCCAGCTAATTTTTGTATTTTGTGTAGAGATGGGGCTTGGGCATATTTCTCAGGCTGGTCTTGAACTCCTGAGCTCAAGCAATCTTCTCGCCTTGGCCTCCTAAAGTGCTGAGATTACAGGCATGAGCCACCACACCTGGCCCTTATGCTGGCCATGCCCTATTGAGATGGGGGCCACTGCTATCTGGATTCTGGTTGCTTGGGCTTCTTTCTGCTCTTCCACTAGACTAGGATTCCTCTGCCCACGGACTGTCACAACTTCCTAGCCCCTCCTCCACACTTCCTTTGTGTAGCCTACCACCGGTTAACTCTTTCGCACAGTTCAGATCTCTGCTAAACCTGGGAAGGCTTCTCTAAATCTATGCAGTAGGCATTCTGGATCTTCTCCTTCTAGGAGCATGGAAGATTGCCCATTCCCACCCTCCTTGAAGTTGGGTGTGGCCATGTGACTTCAACTGGGATGAAATGTGGACAGAAGTGATGTGTGTTGCCTCTAAGAAGAAACATGCTTTTATTTCCCCTGTGACTGTGGAAACGGGGTTGAGATGAAGCCCCTCTCAGTCTGTTTCTGAGTGAACTTAAGAAGCAGAATGTCCCTTCTGACCTAACTGAGAGAGAAACAAATAGTTCCTGTTAACCCCATGAGGATTAAGGACTATTTGTTACACAGTAAACCATAACCTAACCTGCCTGATACACCCACCCTGCCCTAATGGATCCATCCTCTCCTCATGCTTGGGCAAGTCCTTATGTAACACCTTGAACTCTCTCTCCACATTACTTATCATGACTATACATAGTTTTGTGTAATTATTTTCTTAGTGTCTTTCAGCCCCACGAGCGTTTCACAGTTCAACAGATTCAAATCTCTGATTAGTAGGTCAAAGATGACTCCTCCCCTCTGAGCAATACACCCTGTCTCAAATTTTCTGTGTGACTTTGAGCAAGAGTCTTCTCCTCTCTAGGCCTGGGCTTCCTCATTTGTTAAATGAAGGTAATCTTTTCTGGTATCTTCCATATGTGGGCTTGGGACATAATAAAGTATTTATTTCTGTATTAATAAAATGCACAAATACATCCTGCTGAGCAGGCAACTGGAAAATAAGACCACTTCCAGTCACACTGGGGTGAAGATTCAGTCCCCGAATCCTGAAAGCTGCCTAATCCATCCGGCATGGCGATTCCCACTTAGAAACCTCCATGTGGTGCCTTTTGGCAACGTCCATCCTAGGACAGCCCCCAGTGAGAACAAGAATAAAAACACATTTTCTTCGAGAGGCTGGTGAGCATCCTTTCTGATTTGAAATGTATGGGGGTTGCTTTGTACAACACAAAAATGAGACTGGGAAATATAATAATTTTGTACTCATAGGCCACTGGCAAGAGAAAGGCTTATCTGGTTTTTTGGAGCTCAAGAAACCTTCTCACTCCCTCCCTTCAACACAGAAGAGAGTCTATGAGAATGGAACCAAGGAAGTTGCTCATGTATTACAAAATCAATGCCTATCAGTGCCGAGCTGCTTGCCTGCCCCACCTGTGAACAAATGTGCCAGAGCAGACACTGCCCACATCCACATCAGCACTGCTTTGGTCTCTGCACAGTTTTTACAGCCATAATTAGGTTTAGAAGGGATCTAGGAGAGTCCTTCACAATGGCATAACCAAGCTGAAAGGCCAAGGGGAAATCATATCCTGAGCCCTATTAGTGGGACACCCTGTCTCTCAAACGGAAGCATGGCCTCAGGGGAGGAGTGTCCAACGAGACAATGAGATCTCCAATAAATCCTTGAGAGCCTAGCATTTGGAGACTCTCCGCTGTAACTCTGGATTCTCAACTGACTTCCAGTTTGCCTTTGAAGCTGCTAGTGTCCACGCCTACTCCTAAATACAGAAAGAATCCACATTTTCTTTCTGGAAGTCAAGGGGAGACAGAAATCTGAGCTTCGCCCTCCTTCCTTTCTGACCCCTTGTGGGAAGCTGACTTCTAGTCTGTGACAAGGCTGAGGGCTGCAAGGGATGCTTCCAAATGTCCTTTTAATCCAGTGGGCCCAGGTCTCTACCTGTCAGGGAGGATTTGCTTCAGTTTCAATCTTTGTCCAAAGTCCCCATTTCTGTCTCTGCCAGGAGATAGCCTCAGAGATCAGCCCAAGTTAACAAACAAGCTGCAGGCATCATTTGCAAAAGAAACCAGGGGGACAAGAATCGCTGCATGGCAAAGATGGTCACTTCTTGATGACCTCATCTATCCTCTGTACAAGACATGTATGCTATCTCCTTAGAAAGAAAACCACCTGTTAGCTAGAACAGTGCCCTCCCCATGTGTACCTGCTCAGAGGCTGAGTTCTGAGAACCATGTGATTAAGAAGAGACTAAAGAGCAAGAGCCCATTGTAGAGAGAGGGTTACTGAGCCAAGTGGAGCAACTAACTGTGATGAAAGGGACTCAAGGTCCCTCAGTTTTCTCTGTGGGTTATCCACTAAACCAGACCACAAGCATCAGAATATCTTTGTGCTGGTTAAAATGCATATTCCCAGGCCCTGTGCCAAGATCCACCACATTAGAAGCTGTGGAGCTGGGGCTCTGGAATCTGCAGTTGTAGTAGTTTAGAAATCAGGAGCCTGGATTCATGCTTTCTCGGATACCTTCAGCCAACGTGATACTGACGAGCCATGAAATCCAAGAATCTCTGCAGTAAAACTTAATTCCTCCCATCTCTCTTTAAAGTTACTTTGAAAGGAGGCAGATTTGAAAGTCAACAAAGACAGCACGTTAGCAAGGGCTAAACTGGCCCAATGGACAAATACAAGTTTCTAAAAGTCCCTTTGTTCTACATAGTATTTTTCTGGTGGTTCTGGTTGCTGTTATTAAAAATCCCTTCTCCACCCACTTGTGCATAACCCAGTGTATTTCTGAAGACTTCCAAAGGAGTCTGAACCAGCTATCATCAACTTTGGACCAGCCTTAGGGGAAGGTATTGTGGAGGCAATGTCTAGTCTCTAGGCCCGGGACTGTACCCTCTCTCCAGGCCATGAATTTCAATTTCTTCCTCCTCTTCCTCGACGTGAAGTTCTTCCCTGCCCTCGCCTCCTCAGAGGTACACCTCCCCTCTCAGTAAGCAGCTGCACCCTTCTTGGCAGCTGCTGCAGATTAGTAAATTACAAGTTTGAGATTAAAAAAGAAATGACTAAAGAATAAAACCTTTAGTCTGGCAATTTGAAGTCAGACTGCCACAATGAACACCTGTTGAGAAAGACCATTATTAGAAGCTGGAGACTCTGGGTGAAAAGATCACTGTGAATTAATTTTGATTGCCTCACGAAACTCTGCATAACAAACGATCTCCAAAGGGGGTGTCAAGGGACTTGCATTTGAAGGGGAGGGGGAGATTTTGTTTCTAGCAAGGTAATATAAGCTCTGCCATGACATTAAAATCCACCATTGGTTGCACTTGTCTGTATCCCTCTGTTGAAACAGACTGTGCATGCTAAGGTTACCATGTATTATGCTTCTGGGGAAAAAAGAGAAACAATTGATATCAAAATCTTTTAAAAAGGTTAGTTGAGAAAGCATGAGGTCAGAGACTCATGACTCCCAAATTGTTAAATCATTTATTTACGTCTGTGTCTACGTAAATGGAGATTTGGGTGCTCTTGGTGATTTAAGCAGCCCTTGTTTTATTTTTTTAATCATATATATATATACACACACACCCACACACATTTATAATTTTTTGTTGTAAGGGAAGAATAGAGTGAAAGGCGTGTTAAGAAATGGATTCACTTGCAATTAGATGACCTTTGTACTTGGTAATGTCATCAGAAATGAGAAAAAGGCGTGAGAGATCACGAGGTACCGTGAAATAGTGGCGCTGGGTGGGTGGTGGGGGGGTGGATACACTGAATATTAAGTAGTTTCATTCTTTCCTGAAAAGAAAGAGACTCCAACTAAAATATGCCAGCGTCCTACCTGTCTGTCAGCCCCTGATTAAATCTAAAAGCAGGCATCCCATCTGTTTGCCCAAATGAAAAGTGTAATATTCTACTAACTACTTTCTATTATTGCTCAACTTCAGAGTTTCCTGCAAAATGATCCTCGGTTCATCTGAAGTTTATCTGGCTCACAAAAAGAAGCTCCAGAAAGCTTTGTGCTTTTAAGCTAATAAGCAGTATACCCAGCTGACTCTGTGGCTGAATTTTCAACACTTGGCCATTAATATCACATGAATTTTCATAGCTGTGGATTTCCATTTGTCATGAGACAGAAAACCTGGAAGCACTCGGAAGGCCATGAGTAACTATGAATATAAGCAAAATCTTAATCCTCTGCCCCCAGTTAGGCTCTTCCTAATTGTGAGAGTGTGGAAGTTACACATTTGTGTTGGGTTATGTAACAATATTTCCTTGACCAAGCATATCATTTTATTACATGAACCCTAATTTGTGCTTTCAAATGTGTCGGGAATTAGCCCCAACATTTGAGCAGAACACGTGTATGAGCCTCCACCCCCAAACCTCCAAGGGGCATCAACTCTCACAAAGTTCGAAGATGCTTCTGGTGCTTGCTTTCGTTTTTAGGTCATCAAAAAGATTTGGGAGACCTTGCTGTGAGCGAAGCCTACTTGGGTCGCCTACAAATGCTCTCTCCCACCGAGCAAACGCTACTAAAGACAATTCCAATTTCTGCACGATTTGGAAAGTCTTTTGGGGGTTCCTTGGAGATATTAGATAATTGAATATAGCTTTCTCCCACTGGGAAAAAAACCTGACATCCAACGACAGTCCCCAAACTCCCAACGTCCCTTAGCACACCAGTTAATTTTATGACAAAATTAATCTGCAGCGTGACTTGTGGAGTCCCAGAGGGAGGTCATGGAGGCCAGTAAATATGTAAACGTGGGTTTTTCGGTTTCCGTTTCGCATGAATACAAAATAAACTGCGGCCCTGCGCACGCTGGAAAGTTCTTCCTTAAAGTTAATAAAATCTGTCAACTTCCATAAAGGCCTAGAGAAAGGGGGTGCACAGGTGCAGGTGCTCGGGCTGAGGCTCGAGAAGTCGAGGCAGCTAATAAAAAGCCCTAGGCACCGCGCGCCTCCTTCCCCATCAATTCCCATCAAGCGTTATTAGAGTCATCTGCTGCCTCCGAGGTGCGTCCCCCGCGCTCGCCCCGCAGAAGCGACAATGACATTTGGCCGCGCTGCAGGTGCGGCTGTGTGTGGCCGCGCGGCCGGAGTGGGGCCGCCTTTGTGGCGCTCGGGTCCTTTGATCTGGGCCACAAAGGGCTGCGAAGCTGCAGCCCCCGGCTTTCTGCTGACGACTCCGCCCCGGCCGGGGAAGGGGCAGGATGGGGGTGGGGGCGAAGAGGGAGGAGAGCCGGGAGAGTAAAGGGGGCCTCAGGAGGGGGCGATCCATAATATTTATTTCAACAATAGCTTCAAATCTTTTTAAACATCATAAGAACATGGCTCATTAAGCCCACAACAGCCTTGAAATTGTGTTATAAAACCGCAAAACAGAAATCAATACATTTGCTAGAAAGGAAGTAATGAAATATATTGAGTTGCCTGAGAAGTGGTTTGTATGAATCATAATATTATTATGTGCGCATCAATTCCATTTCCAATACTTAAAGTTAACCAGCTAGCGAAGAGCGCCCTGAACCCTCGTTAAACAAGCTCTCCCCGATTATTTGCTAGGCTGGCGCATCCTATAAATATCCTGGGGCGGGGGCACGATCAATGAGGCCCACCCTAGAGCTTCAGCTGCTGCAGCCCTATTGCTTCCCGGCCTGATCAATACAGGCTCACAATGGCCAGAAGAAAGCCAGGGGCAGGCCTGGAGATCCAGGCTGGAGCCTCCCGCCCAGAGCAACAGCATGGCCAGTTTCTATAAAGGGGCCTTTGGCCAGCTGCTCCTCCCCTCCCAACCAGAGACTGCGGCTTCCCTCCCAGCCCTCTAGTGAGGAGGTCCCGGTTCCTACTGCTTCCTCTACTCTGGGGTGTGTGAATATGAGCCACCAGGCACCTGCACTCAGCACCCTAGCAACCACTCCATGCAATGGGCGAGCTGCAATTTGTTTTCTCATTACTTTGTTTGTGAATAATGTATTCTTTCCACTGCACTGTTAGTGAATTAAAAGTGGATGTATGTTTCTCATTCTCCTTCTTGATATATTTTGAGTGGGACCTGATTCTATAATGTACAGGAAGCTGGAAATCAGGGAGATATTCTGGTTTTGGGGGGGTCTGTAGCTTATGCAACTTGGGGGATAGGTTCTCTTCAAGAAAAATGATCATACTTTCGCAAATATCATAAAATATAATAAACACATTGCTGAGATACTTCCCAGGTTTTAGAAGATGACTGGTGGGTAGGGATCCCAAAGCTGGAGCTTCATAGCTTCTGTGGAAGCCTAAACCAGAGAAAGGCCAGGCTCCCTGAAATTATCCGTACATTTCTGTGCTGCTTCCGCCTTCTGGAATGTATGTCCCCTAAAGGGTGCAACTTTGTCTGGCTTTCTTTCCTCTGTGTCCCGAGAACTAGTGACCATCATATTATTGGTGTAGGGTGAGTAGGTGGATCTGGTAGTGATTTGCTCTGAAGGGTCAGCCTGGAAGCCACAGGCTCATGTCTCAGCCACAGCAATTTCTTTGACGACTTGAGATGGGCAGCCCCTTTGTATACCCTCTGGCTCCACCTGTGGCCTTTGCGCCCATGCATTCAGACTGACTTAAAACAAGAGCTGATTGACTTCTGGATCATTCTCAGGTGGTCAGCGGAAGACAGACAGCCACATGTAAGTGCAGATGCACAGACCCAGCCAAGCACTTTCATGTGAACACGGGCACACACACCATGCCAGGTCAAGGAAGGTGTGACTCTCCAGGTAATCCAAGTGCTGGCAAGGCTCTTTCTGGTTTTGGGTTGCCATGACCTGGAAGACAGGGAGGAGGTAGAAGTGGTGCAACTGGTGTTTAGCAGATAGAGGCCAAGGAGGCTGCTAAATATCTTACAAGGCACAAAGAATGTCCAACCCCAAATGCCAATGGTGCTGAGACTGAGGGATCCTGGGCTGAGGCAGTACCAGCTTTTCTTGCCAGAATTTACAGTGTTGCTGTCACTGCTTCAATCACAGTGCCTTTGACATTTTCTCTAGAAGGGCATTAGAGAATGCAGAAACTCCCTGTTCCTTTCCTGCTATAATATGACTGGGGAACAGAGCTTTTATTCCAGCCTTCCACCTGCTTGCCACGCACAGCCATTGTCCGCAGTGTGCTGTCGCTGCTCCTGCTGCTGCTATAGCTACAGGCCCTTGCTCTGGTGCCAGTGGACCACAATCTGTCCCCAAGACCCTGGGTGAAGAGTGCTGATCCAACACAACCACCAGTCACCTGCTCGCTGAGGGTTGGCTGTCACGCTCCTACCTGGCCCCCGCTACCTGGTATCTGACTTGATTCATTTCAGAACCATTGCAAAATCATGGCAGATTCTGCAGTACAAATACAGGAATCAGTTCAGTAAATGTGTCTGTATTTCAGGATCTAAAGGCTGGATGACAATAATTTTTCCAGCACTAGACTTTTTCCCCTGATGTTGTTCTTATTTTCCAGCCCCTTTCTCCCCTTTCCCTTCCCCCACTGCTTGTTGTTTCGTGCTTATCCCAGAATTGATCATTTCTACCCTCTTAGCTGTCTGCAGAGACACTTTGCAACAACCCAAGTTTCTGCTGTCACTGGCCAGGAGAGATCAGTGGTCACCTGAAACAGCACAAATGTGATTTTCTTTGTTTGGAGAGGGGAGTGCCATTCCTGCGACATAATCCCAATTATGCACAATTAGCTGACTCAGGCCAGTGCTGGCCACTTATTGACCAGGCAGATGGTCACCCAGGCTATTATTTTGTCATTGCAGAACCTGGAAACCAGTTTAATTTGAAAACAGAAAACTGAGAAAAAGCCCCATATTTCCATACCTACAAATAATCCCCTGATCATATTAAGAGCCAAACTAGAAAGTAATCTGTTCTGTGGTTTTTTTAGGGTTTTATTTTAGAACATGATCGTTAAAATTGTTTTCAGTTCCAGCAGGAACCTGAGGAATGAGACTGAAAGAAAAACTCTGTGGGATAAAATTCTCCATATTGTAGAGCTCAGAATCGCCTAAAAAAATTAGCCCTGATGATTTAATTTTAAAACTTTGGAGAAGAACAAAGCTTAGGAAAACAAAAATAAATTGGCCAGTTCTGAACATATTAAACTCACTCAGACAAAATAACTCAATCCTCCTTTGAGTCAGGGTTTGTCATAATTTGGTCACAGTTTATAGAGCCAATTTTGAGTAAGAAAGTCAAAATGATGCCTTTCGCTGTAAATTTTTGGGGTTTTGTTTATAATTACAGAGACTCTCTCATAAAAAAGTGCTTTTTTAAAAAAAAGCCAAGCACACAAAACATTAGGAATTTCTCCAAAGTTTTAAGTAATTTATGCTTGTTTACTGTTTAGGATCTACAGGGTACCCATGAGTCTGGAAACAGACAAATATTTAATAATGTGGTCGAAGACATCTTCAGTCATAAAAACAACTCATAATATCTATTTTTCTAGAACTTATGGACATCTCTTATTATCACTGTCATGCAGACAGTACAAATGAAAATCTAATGAACATTTTTCATGCCTTATGCAAATATGTAGGCAAGTTGAGAGTAAATGTAATCTTCTTTTACCTGATAATGTATGTATTACATTTGTGAAAATTTTATGGAGGGCAGATCAAAATTGGGACTATTGAAGATGACTATGTAAAGTGAAGAATCTTTATGAGAAGCAAATTTGCCAGTTCTTTAAATAGAGGGTTTTTTGTTTTGTTTTATTTTTTTTCTTTTTAGAGACAGGATCTCACTACATCATCCAGGCTGGAATGCAGTGGCTGTATTATAGCTCACTGCAGCCTCAAACACCTAAACTCAAGGGATCCTCCTGCCTCAGCCTCCCATGTAGCTGGGACTGCACGTGGGCAACACCACACCTCTCTAACTTTTTTGTTGTTGTTTGTTTGTTTGTTTGTTTTTGGAAGTCACAGGTCTCACTATGTTTCCCAGGCTGGTCTCTAACTTGTGACTTTAAGTGATCCTTTTTCCTATGCCTCTCAAAGTGCTGGGATTTCAGGTGTGGGCCACCACACCCAATCTGAAGTAGAGATTTTCGTAGATTAGATTTGCTTAAAGCAAGACACAAAATGATGATAGTAATGATGATGATGAACATGAGGATGGTAGTTTATGCTCATTGAAATTTCTTATGTGGAAGACATTCTGCTGTGCACTTTACATGGTTTATTTCAATATAATCTTCTTCTGTCTTTCCTGCCTGGATGGGGATACATCTTTCAGCATATAAACCCAATACAGCAAAGATCTTTGACTTGATTTCTAGGCATGGGTTCTATTATGAATGAGGCATGCTAGAACAGGAAGATCAGAGAAAACTCGAAATCTGCAACCCTGCATTCTGCTGCCAACTCTTTCAAATAACAGGCTGTGTGACCTTGGCCAGGTCACTTACCCCTTCTAGTCCTCTGTGTCCCTTAGTGTGATGCAAAATTGTTCTAGGGCTAAAAATCCTAGAATCATATTACTCTCAACTCCATTTATAAGAAAGCCCCCTTCGTTTTAATAAAGAATCCAACTAACAGACACCATTGTTTATGGGTAGGTAAAGTGTTAACCACAACCTGGACTTTCTGGTCTACTGGGAGGCCCAACACACCAGTGGAACTATTTGAAAGAAATCTTAGGAGCCAATTCGAATGCTCTTACTTAGAATTCCAAAGTCAGTTCGCACAAGGGCTTGATGACTTACGTGACAGCTATTTGTAAGCTTGTCTTACGCCCCACTTAGAGTTCTAATTCTTGAGGGCAATGTTGATATCATATTCACATGGTATCACCATGGTATTTGGCAGGCAGATAGATGCTGCCTAAGTAATTGTTGGATCAAAGATGAATTGTTGAATCAAGATTTTGACTTGGAGACTTCTACTTGAGTTGGAGTTACTATTTTGAGAAATTCTGAAGCTGGAAGCACATTTGTCCACATTTTGAAGTTTATTCCCTTCAGCCACCTGTTCTTAATACCTATTCCACACAAGTCAAATGTAGTCCAAACAGTTTGAATCAGATTCAACTAACTATGAGCAAACTCCATTTGCCTAAGTTTACAGTCCTATCCATTTGGGGTTTCCTCAGTTGTATGTGGGTGTGTGTTTTGGGAGAGTAAGTTCTTGTGCTGCCACTTGCATGCTTTGGTACATTTTTATGTCTGTGTACGTGTATTTCGTGCCAGTGAGAAATGTGCTTGCCTTTCTATGGCCTTGCATATCCTAAGCATTGGCTATATCATTTTCAGCATTTGAATAAATGTTTTAATGGAAAATTACAAAGAAAATGAGTATTTGGAAGCCAAAGGTTGCTAAGAGCAAAAAAAAAAAAAAAAAAAAAAAAAAAAAAAAAAAAAAA